>NC_056459.1:27544814-27672314 GCF_018296145.1 Oncorhynchus tshawytscha
GTGTGTGTGTGTCTCTGTGTGTCTGTGTGTGTGTCTCTGTGTGTGTGTGTCTCTGTGTGTGTGTGTCCACACTCAAATAGGATATTGAAGGTTTCTTTTGAATATTTATTTCATTCTGGGATAGGTACAGTGCTTTCAGAAAGTATTCACACACCGTTAAAAGGTGACATTGTTAGTTGCATGGACTCACTTTGAAAGATGAGGTAGTCCATCTACCCCTCACACAATTATAAGGTCCCTCAGCCAAGCATTGCATTTCAAACACAGATTCAACCACAAAGACCGGGCAGGTTTTCCAATGTCTCACAAAGAAGGCCTCCGCTTGGTAGAGGTGTTAAAGATAAATAAATAAAAATAGGATATTTAATATCTCATTGAGCATGGTGAAGTTATTAATTGCACTTTAGATGGTGTGTCAATACACCCAGTTGCTACAAAGATACAGGCATCCTTCCTAACTCAGTTGTGGATTGGAAGACATACGCTCAGGGATTTCACCATGAGGCTAATGGTGACTTTATAACAGTAAGGGAATACCCCCCTGAAATGGACAAAAATGAATGGGGAGTCATTGGCATCGGACAAACCATATACACATTGTCCAATACCACCCAATTCGGCGTTGATTCATGCAAAGTGTATTGCAAATGCCATATGGCAATTGCCAGTTGTAACACTTTAAAAATTCAACAGGTGGCGAATCCGCTCCACCATGGTTTTTCATATTGGAAATGTCACCCAAGTCAACATCCAAAAGCAAAATTTTGAAAAAATTATTTTTTGTCAAAAACTTATCACCCCTTAAAAAAGTGCTTTCTGGACCGTTTTTCGAAATTCTTTAGATTTTTTTGTCAATTACACATGTGTAAGAACTGTATGAATATACTTTTGTCCAATTTTATCATCATATATTTATTTTTATTTTTTTTACATGCGCATAAGTAATATGTTTTGTCCATTTTCAATATGATTTCATAGGATGTCAAAAGTCAAAAGTCAAAAATGTCAAAATTTTGTAAAAAACTTCACACACCCTTAAAAAAGTGCTTTCTGGACCGTTTTTTGTAATTCTTTCAAATTTTGTGTCAATTACACACGTATAAGAACTGTATCAACATACTTTAGTTGTATTTTACCATATGAAATTTGACATGCTCAAAAATGCAAAATTGACTGGCCTGATGAACACAGGATGGCCGAGCAGTGATAGTTGTTCCTTTCCATCACTCGTTGTGTTGATTTCATCATGTCCATAAGTGCACGTGCATTTGCAATATGGTTCAATGGGCATTTACCATATGAAATTTGACATGCTCAAAAATGCTAAATTGACTGGCCTGATGAACACAGGATGGCCGAGCAGTGATAGTTGTTCCTTTCCATCACTCGTTGTGTTGATTTCATCATGTCCATTTGGTGATGTTTTTTCACTATACAATCATATTGCAAGTGCACGTGCATTTGCAATATGGTTCAATGGGCATTTACCATATGAAATTTGACATGCTCAAAAATCCTGCAGAAATGCAAAATTGACTGGCCAGATGAACTCGGGATGGCCTGGCAGTGATAGTTGCTCCTTTCCATCGCTCGTTGTGTTGACTTCATCCTGTCCATTTTGTGATGTTTTTTCACTGTTGAATCATATTGCAAATGCACGTGCATTGTTGTGCAACTGGTAACCCAAAAATAAAAATATGGTTGTAAATGCATTTACCGGGACTCCTATTGTCCATGCCCGCTATGGGAGTACCCTACTACGGCCCTCTATCCATGGGGGCCGCCCGGAGTGCTTTATGGACTGTTTAAAATAGGCACCTGGTAACCCAAAAATAAAAATATGGTTGTAAAATGCAAGCGAGCTACGGTCAAGCGGGATATCTCGTTGAACTCGGCATGGCCTAGGGATTATGGTAATGCCATTGCCTGCTCTCTGTGTCTTTAAGCACCACACTTTGTCACTCCATCCTTGCTGTGTGTGTGTGTGAGAGCTTTTCTTTGACATCTGTTGGGAGAAATGACTGACTTACAGTTTATGGGGATTGCCTAATCACACATATGAAGTTTTGAAAAGATCTGACCTTTTTAACCCTTGGAAACTGCCACTATGACATCATTTAAGGCACTTCCGGTTGGCACAGGAAGCTATAAATAAACCCATATCCTGATTGGGGTATGCCTTTACAGAATCCTGAGTTTTAAGTCTTTACGTTAAGAACTGAGTTATTTACAGAGGGTTTAGTGAGTGTGTGTTATTTCAGAAAATCATAGAAAATCACAGAAATCTCGCAGAGCTCTGCAGCACACTTTAAAAAGATTCGTAAGAACACCCTGCAACTGGATCTGTAACCGTTGAAAAAAAAAAAACACCTATCCGTGAACATCACCAATCTGTCATTGTACGATTTCTCTTAAATGACGATAGATAAATGGCTGGTTCTTTTTTTATTGACACCGGAGGCTCCTTGACTTTGACATGAAGTGGAAAAATAATTTCTCTATTTTCATTTTGGACCTTTAATCCCAGATAAATGGCCATAACTCAAAAACCGTTGAGGCCTGGACGCCATCTTGTTCGGGGCCAACTGCCCATTATGCCAAACCTACGCTCACCGAGTTTCTGCTTCTAAATATTTTCCGTTTTCGAGATAAGGCCCCGTCGTGAATCGTGATGTTTTGTCCAATAGCAATATGATTGCTTTTGCCCCCTGTGGGATATTCTGGGACAGTGGAAAAATGACCAAAATCTTATTATTTTTGTGAAACGGAAACCGAATGTCCGACAAAGTTCATTTGATGACTTCCCGGTAGGTCCGGCCCTGCCGCTCGGCCCGACGCCGTCCGCGAATTTTACAAACGTTTTCGGACGTCTAGTAAGGGACCGTACATTTGCAATATGGACTTTCTCACTAACCATACAGCAACTGCCGAAATCTTCCCTTAAGGTATGTTAGAGTTTAATGGCTGTGAAAGGAGAACTGAAGACGGATCAACAAAATTGTAGTTACTCCACAATACTAACCTAATTGACAGAGTGAAAAGAAAGCCTGTACAGAATACAAACTATTCTAATACATGCATCTTGTTTGCAAAAAGGCAATAATGAAATACTGCAAATGAATTCACTTTTTGTCCTGAATACATTCCCGATTACCACTCTTCATATGTTGAAGCATACTGTAGTGGTGGCTGCATCATGTTATGGGTATGCTTGTAATGGTTAAGGAGTTTTTCAGGATAAAAAAATAAACATAATGAAGCTAAGCACAGACAAAATCCTAGAGGAAAATCTGTTTCAGTCTGCTTTCTACCAGACACTGGCAGATGAGCTCACCTTTCCGCAGGACAATAACCTAAAACAAAAGAACACATTTGCATTAGAGTTGCTTATCAAGAAGTCAGTGAATGTTCCTGAGTGACCTTGTTACAGTTTTGACTTAACTTCTTAGATATAGGGGGCGCTCTTTTAATTTCTGGATAAAAAAACATTCCCGTTTTAAACAAGATATTTTGTCACGAAAGGATGCTCGACTATGCATATAATTGACAGCTTTGGAAAGAAAACACTCTGACGTTTCCAAAACTGCAAAGATGTTATCTGTGAGTGCCACAGAACTGATGCTACAGGCGAAAACAAGATGAAATTTCAAACAGGAAGTGCCCCAGATTTTGAAGGCGCTGTGTTCCAATGTCTCCTTATATGGCTGTGAATGGGCCAGGAATGAGCTTACACTTTCTGTCGTTTCCCCAAGGTGTCTGCAGCATTGTGACGTATTTGTAGGCATATCATTGGAAGATTGACCATTTTACACTACATCTACCAGGTGCTCGCTTGGTGTCCTCCATCACAATTATTGCGTAATCTCCAGCCGTGTGTATTTTTCCATTTGCTTCCGAGGAGAAACCCAACTGCCACGAATGATTTATCATCGAATAGATATGTGAAAAACACCTTGAGGATTGATTCTAAACAACATTTGCCATGTTTCTGTCGCTATTATGGAGTTAATTTGGAAAAAAGTTTGGCGTTGTAATGACTGAATTTTCTTTCTTTTTTTTTCTTAGACAAACGTGATGAACAAAACGGAGCGATTTCTCCTACACAAATAATATTTTTGGAAAAAAATGAACATTTGCTATCTAACTGAGTCTCCTCATTGAAAACATCTAGTTCTTCAAATGTAAATTATTTTATTTGAATGCTTTTCTTGTTTTTGTGAAAATGTTGCCTGCTGAATGCTAGGCTTAATGCTATGCTAGCTATCAATACTCTTACACAAATGCTTGTGTAGCTATGGTTGAAAAGCATATTTTGAAAATCTGAGATGACAGTGTTGTTAACAAAAGGCTAAGCTTGTGAGTGAATATATTTATTTCATTTCATTTGCGATTTTCATGAATAGTTAACGTTGCATTATGGTAATGAGCTTGAGGCAATGATTACGCTCCCGGATACGGGATTGCTCGACGCAAGAAGTTAAATCTACTTAACAATCTAAGGCTAGACCTGAAAATTGTTGTCTAGCAATGATCAACAACCAATTTGACAGAGCTTGAAGAATTTTGAAAAGAATAATGGGAAAATGCTGCTCAATCCAGGTGTCACATCTGCTCCCGCTACGCCCTCTGGTGGAAAGCAGACTGAACCAGATTTTCCTCTAGGATTTTGTCTGTGCTTAGCTTCATTATGTTTATATTTTATCCTGAAAAACTCCTTAACATTACAAGCATACCCATAACATGATGCAGCCACCACTACAGTGTTCACCCGGTGTCGTCCTAATCTGCAGTTCTCCCCCGGTATACACTCTCTCTCGGTGTGGTTGGAGACAGGTGTGCTGGAGTCAGAGCAGATCCCTACCAGCTGCAAATCGTCCCATAAATCAAGACCTCTACATATACTCATTCCTGCCACCTCCACTCTGCCAGATCGTAATCTCTGCTCAGTCAGTTAGCATTCTAGCCTTTTGTCTATTCTTAAGATCCTGTTGCTCTGCTGTGCTGCACTCGTTTTCCTGCCTTACACCATTGTTGTCCTCTCCTTGCAGTTACCGCTCTGTCTCTGGCTCCTGTCTCCTGTTCCACATCTCACCACCAACCACCTTGCTCTGGATATGACTCACCACCATTACCTTGGATTCCCCTCAGGACCTGTTCCCCTGTTCTACTCTGCCAACTCCAACCTCACTCTACACTCCTGGTTGTTGCAACTCATCTGAGTTACCCCAGTTCTGTACTCCCCATTTTTTTGTGTTCAATAAACATTTGGTGCATTCCTCCCGGCTTCCTCTTCTGAGTCCGCTCTTGGGTTCCCCCACTTCGCTCATCGTAACAAGTTGTAGAAAGCTCTTAGACTTACCCCAAAAGACTCACAGCTATAATCACTGCCAATGGTGCTTTTACAAAGTATTGACTCAGGGGTGTGAATACTTATGTATATTATGTATTTCTGTATTTAGTTTTCAATAAATTTGCCAATAATCCTAAAAATATGTTTTCACATTGGCATTATGGGGCATTGGGTGTAGATGGGTGAGAAACAAAATACATTTAACCTCTAGGGGGTGTGGGACGCTAACGTCCACCTGGCCAACATCCGGTGAAATTGCAGAGCGCCAAATTCAAACAGAAATACTCATAATAAAAATGCAGAAAACATACAAGTTTTATACATCGGCTTAAAGATTAACTTCTTGTTAATCCCAAAATTGTGTCAGATTTCAAAAAGGCTTTGGGCAAAAGCATACCATGCGATTATCTGAGGACAGTGCCCAGCACACCATTACAGACAGTTACTAGCAAAGTAGAGGTGTAACAAAAGTCAGAAATAGCGATAAAATTAATCACTTATCTTTGATCTTCATATGGTTGCACTCACAAGACTCCCAGTTACCCAATAAATGTTTGTTTTGTTCGATAAAGTCCCTCTTTATATCCAAAAACCTGTTTACATCTAGTGGAAGCCATAAGAAGTGCAATCTGAGTCATTGGATACTGTAAAGGCAGTCAATGGAAAACTACAAACATAAAAGAATCCCACTTCCTGGATGGATTTTTCTCGGGTTTTCGCCTGCCATATCAGTCCTGTTATACTCTCACACATCATTTTAACAGTTTTGGAAACTTTAGAGTTTTCTATCCAAACCTCCCAATTATATGCATATCCTAGTAACAGGCAGTTTACTTTGGGAACGCTTTGATTTGGATGTGAAAATAGTGCCCCCTACCCCTAGTGAGGTTAATCAATTTCTAATTCAGGCTGTAACACAACAAAATGTGGAAAAACTCAAGGGGTATGAATATTTTCTGAAGGCAATGTAGATAGACATTTTAAAATAGCAACTGGCTAGCAAGCACAGTTGTCACTCAATTTTTAGCAGGTACTCATTTTTTTGTTGTGATATACAGTATATTGTAATTCCAGGCTTTGGGGTGGCATAGGAAGTTGCATGCAAGGCTGTCAGTACAACAACAACCGTTATTTATTGTAATATCAGTGTTGCATGGGGAGGTGTTGAATGGGTTTTTCTGACAAGTGTCAAAGTGAAGCAACTCTCCATTCAACTCAGCTTGTGAACTCATCTGTCCAACTCTACTATCAGTGCCAATCACTGTGCCAGTCATGAACAACATTTTAATGTTGCATTTCAACTCCCTCTGCACTGTTGCTGTGGTCTTTTTGGTGGCCATTTGTGTTATTGTGCGCCAACAATGTCCTCGTCAAATGTGGGTGTGTGATATGTGTACATTTGTGTACAATTGCATGTCTGTATTCTGTGACAGTTTTTTCAAAATCCCATCTAGAGTCCCTGATGAGTGTGTTTGTGGCACTTGTGTGTATACAGTACATACTGTAAGTGTGTTTCTGTGTGTGTGTGTGTGTCCTTCCATTGTGCCTTTTGAATATGTGACAGGTGACAGGTGTAACGAGAGCCCACGAGTGAGGCCAATATTTACAGTTGGTTGTTGACAAACGGCCCTCTGTTGGGGGTGGTGAAGAACAGATATTCCCTGTGCCGCATCAACGGAATGAATAACCTGCTCTCCCTTTCGCCTTTTATGACTATGACTGGTCCTGGGGGGGTCAGGAGACAAAAGAACAGACCCTTTCTATAAATCAAGAGACATCTTTACGAGCCACATGTGTTACTGGGGACCGCCAGATAGACTTCTGGCGCCAGGAATGTGGGAAGTCAGAAACATTGTGCTCTTTGTTACATAGGAGGGTGGCGCCGATAGAGAAAGGGCATTTAAACATGTTTTCTGAAGGACTCATGACATGTTGATATAACTTGAAGCATACTGAAAGATTTCTCTCATTAAAACGGGGTATAATGTGTGTATTTGCTGTAACATGGAACGTGCTATTTCTCCCAAGGCATATTTACAGCCTACTGGTAACTTATTTCATCCTAGGGACTGTTGAACTGTTTTCTGTACAATGGGAACATGGTGTAGATACTTATGAGGAAATCTCAGGTTCATCATAATGGACAGGGATTTGGTGCATTCTCAGAATCAACAGGGTGGTCCTTTGAGACCCTGTTCTGTCTAATTGGCCAGCACTTTGTGAGAATCCCTTTAAATTACAGGACTTGTTTTTATAGACTTTACTTTCATGGACTGAGAAGTCAGGGGGGACAGAGAGACTTGGACAATGAGCCTTTTTCAGATCCATCCCGGCTTTGTCCCATCCTGATCGGAATCCAGCTGGGCAGACAACATTGACGTACAAGAAATGACCCCATTGCATTCTTAATTTCCTCTGAAAGTGGCAATGTGAGTGTAAAGTGGTGGAAGTCATTGAGTATTGTAAGACGGCAGGTCGAATTTACAAATCTGTGATCAACACTGTCCTGTCACTGTCCACATCAGATGCTAAGCTCTAGCCTAGTTCATGTTTTTCCTGGTTGGGGAGCTCTAGAGTTACATAGTTGTGAAAGCCTATGTTGGTGTAGTCCTCTCCCATTTTCTTTTTCAATTAATACAATTATATCATTCTCAAAAGTCCTGTGAATGTGTTGTGTATTTGCCAGAGTTGAGTACAGAAGTGAATTTATATTATCCTGTGGAGACTCTCACCTCAATAACTGTGTTGAATCCCATTGTACCCTGTTTTATATTGTCTTTTACTACCTACTTTTCCAACTTATTTAGTCTAGTAAATAAAACTTTGAATTAATTATTTGTGGCATTGTGTTCATTTGTGAGCGATTGAGTTCTTGCAGTTTCAGAGCTTAATTAATTAACTGGTTAATTCTATTTTTGATATGGAATTAATGGTATGACAACGACTGATTATGATAACTAATTCAATGATTTTTTTGTATCCAATTCCTTAATGGTGCTCCTTTTAGATTCATTTGGGTAGGATAATCAAATGTATCAAATAAATCAGATCAATTAAGTATTCCGGTAATTAATCAGTCAATATGAAATGGCCACATACAGCATGCTGACATTTCAATCAGACCACATGTGACCTCAGAGAGACAGAGACACCCCATTACAGTAGAAAGGATAGAGACACACATTACCTGTCACATACATATCATACTCTGAAACAAGAGCCATCACTCACTCGTACATCTAGCTGAGGAATGTCAAGGCTGAACACCATGGTAGTGGAATGTCAGACAATGTCTAAATCTGACAGAACTGTACATCTTAAGATCATAACTTTGCTTGCGATTTGAACTTTGAACAGTAAAACACAAAGGTATACAATGTATGTAATAGTAGAAAGAAAAATATGGCTTGAATCTTAAATCCCACAGCTATAACCCTTTAAAACATGTGATAAGTATGTATGAGCTTCAGTAATACCTTATAGTGTCAAGCAACATACGTTTTTACTATATGTTATAATCAATACGACTCACCACCATCCCTATCCACCATCCCCATCCTCCATCCACCATCCCTAACTACCATCTACCATCCCCATCCACCATTCCTAACTACCATCCACCATCCCCCATTCCTAACTACCATCCACCATCCCTAACTACCATCCACCATCCTCCATCCCCATCCATCATCCCCATCCACCATCTCCATTCACCATCCCCCATCCAACATCCCCCATCCCTATTCCCCATCCACCATCCCTAACTACCATCTTCCATCCCCATCCACCATCCGCATCCACCATCCCCATCCACCATCCCTAACTACCATCCACCATCCTCCATCCCCATCCACCATCCCCATCTCCATTCACCATACCCCATCCACCATCTCCATTCACCATACCCCATCCACCATCCCCATCCACCAACTTCATTCACAATCCCCATCCACCATCCCTAACTACCATCCACCATCCCCATACACCATTTCCATCCACCATCCCTAACTACCATCCACCATCCACCATCTCCATTCACCATACCCCATCCACCATCCCCATCCACCAACTTCATTCACAATCCACCATCACCATCCACCATCCCATCCACCATCCCTATCCACCATCCATCATCCACTATTCCCCATCCACAACACTCTAGCAAGCCACAAGCCTACTAGATGGTAATAGGCACTCAAGTGTCTCCTAGTGGATGGTATAGCTTCCACATTTCGCCAGGTCCTGACGTAATCTGGTACCTGCAGAATTGGTACCTCCTGGCGTGTTCCATAAGAATTGGTTACTGACCCCCAAGACATGTTTTTTGACAATTTGCATTTATTTTATTTTTTTACCTGGAGGTATTGCTTAGTAGTAGCTGCTAAAGATGTTTCCCAAATGGGGCCATATTACCGTGTACTGCTTTTGACCAGGGCCTATAGGGTAGTGCACTATATAAGGAATTACATTTTATTATGTACCTTTATTTCATCAGGGCGCTACCATTGAAAACCAGTGTTTCTTTTACGACGGGAGCCCAGCATATGGGGTGTCATTAGGGATGCAACCACATACATTCCTCTAACCCTTCAGTGAACACAACCATCCCCTTTCTCTCTACGCCACTTACACACAGACACACAATGACCTGAAACATCCCCTATAGCCCAAAAGCTAAATAGCATGCAGACCTCAAGAGCAGTCAGAGAATTGGTCAGAGTGTATGAGTGTGTTTTGCTTTTGTGTGTGTGTGTGTGTGTGTGTGTGTGTGTGTGTGTGTGTGTGTGTGTGTGTGTGTGTGTGTGTGTGTGTGTGTGTGTGTGTGTGTGTGACTGTGTGGTCTGTCTGTGCTCAAGGGAGATGTCATGAAATGGTTTCTAAAGCAAACAAAAAAGTCCACTAAAAGCTTTTTTCCCTGTGTCTGGTCGCCTTGCTGCTTCACTCATTTCCTCTCTTCCTCCCTCCTTTCTTTACCCGAGGGCACGGCGTGAAAGAGGGAAAAATGGCACCCTGTTGTCAGTCTCAACACTTAACCACTGTAGGCACAAGGTCACCACTCTGCCAGAGTGTTTTCTTTTTTTCCTCTTCATTTTCAATTTTGTCATCTTGATATCCTCCTTTATTACTGTTACTTAGCTGTGTTAAGGTTACTGACCCCCATGAAACGTTATGTTGGTTACTGTCGCCCATGAAACTTTACCTTGGTTACTGTCCCCCATGAAACATTACCTTGGTTACTGACCCCCATGAAACGTTATGATGGTTACTGGTCCCCATGAAACTTTACCTTGGTTACTGTCGCCGATGAAACTTTACCTTGGTTAGTGTCCCCCATGAAACATTACCTTCCAATCTCTCCTGTGTAAGTTACTGGCCCCCATGAAATGTTACCTTGCTTACTGGCCCCCATGAAAAGTGACCTTGCTATCTCTCCTGTGTAGGTTACTGGCCCCCATGAAAAGTTAACCTGGTTACTGTCCCAGATGAAACTTGACCTTGGTTACTGTCCCCCATTAAAATGTATATTGGTTACTGATCCCCATGTTTCTTTACCTTTGTTACTGTTCCCCATGAAACATGACCTTGCTTACTGGCGTTCATTAACTATTACCTTGGTTACTGGCCCCCATGAAGCATTACCTTCCAATCTCTCCTATGTAAGTTACTGGCCCCCATGAAATGTTACCTTGGTTACTGTCCCCCATGAAACATTAGCTTGTTTACTGGCCCCCATGATAAGTGACCTTCCTATCTCTCCTGTGCAGGTTACTGGCCCCCATGAAATGTTACCTTGGTTACTGTCCCCCATGAAACATTATGTTGGTTACTGGTCCCCATGAAACTTTACCTTGGTTACTGGCCCACATGAAACATTACCTTGGTTACTGGTCCCCGTGAAATGTTACCTTGGTTACTGGCCCACATGAAATGTTACCTTGTTAACTGGCCTTCATGAAACATTACCTTCCAATCTCTCCTGTGTAAGTTACTTGCCCCCATGAAATGTTAACTTGGTTACTGGCCCCCATTGAAACTTTACCTTTTTATCTTTCTTGTGTGAGTTACTGGCCCACATCAAACCTTACTTTACTGTCTCTCCTGTGTCAGTTTAGAATCATAGCAGAAGGACTTTTGGGCATTGTTCTCACCGAGAGGAAAGCGGAGAAATTATACTATAGTGTACATAGGGTTGCAAAATTCCATTAGCAAAACTTTTAGGGAAGTTTCCTCAATTTTTGTAATTTTTTATCCAGACTTTAGCACCAAGAGAAAGACTACTCCATCACAAAGAGCTGCATTTGTATGTCTGCCTATCTGATCGGTATCAGGGGCTATTTGAACCTGATAATAAGTGCATGTAAAATAGGTGTGTACAAGTTTGAAAGTGTGTTTGGTATTGGTATTTCAAAAACCAATTGCAAACACACTCTGCAAATGCACACGTGTGCATGTGAGTATGTGTGTGTGCTCAGTATGATCATGTATACCAGACTGCATATTTACCATATCCCTGGGATTTCTACCGTATATTTTATTTATTTTGTTTATAAAATTCTCCTGCCTTCTTCCCACTCAGCTGCCTCTCAATGTCACTTTGATGCTACGTTGTCTCAGAGCGTCACTGTTATGAAGGAATAGGGGAGGGGACAACCTGTCACTTGCTGCTTCTCTCCAAAGGGTTGACGTGAGAGTAACGTGGCAGAATCTTGGAGGCATTTGTGTTTTAGTGTGTGTGTTGGTGTGTGTGTGTGTGTGCATGGGTGCATGTGAGCCTGTGAGCATTTATGTGTGTGTTAGTGATGGGCGGGTTGACTCATAACCCACAGTCCTTGTGGTTATATCTGAGGGGCGGGTTTAGGGTCATGATATATTGTGTGGATCAAGGGTGGGTGCGTGGCGGACGGATTGAATATAGAGAAAGCAATACCTCAAAAAATCCATAAACCTATCATTATTGTGAAACTAATCTCTATAGGCAACATTGCAGTTTTTATTTCCTTATTTTACACTATCTGGCATTAATGCATAAATCTAAGCTTTAGGGCCTAGCCTTACGCTGCAACAAATAGCCAAATGTTTTTGGGAACAGGTAAAAAAACAATCCATGGAGGCAACAATCCATGTCGGATTTGAATTCACCATGGAGGCAACAATCCATGTCGGATTTGAATTCACCATGGAGGCAACAATCCATGTCGGATTTGAATTCACCATGGAGGCAACAATCCATGTCGGATTTGAATTCAGTCAGAGAAAATCTGTGAAATGAAGAGTTGAAAATAAAGAAAAGTAATGTTATGGAAATATTTGGTATTGTGGTAAAAGAGTATGATAGCAGCTGTGTTATGTCTGATGATTGTGAAGCGATATATACAAATCCGACAGTCACAAGACGGAGACTTCAAATAGGCCTATGGTATGTCAAGGGAACTGTAGCTTGGTGTTCTCATGGGTTAAATGGAAACTGAAATCTGTACTCTACTGTAGGTACTTAACCTAATAATCAAATAGCCTTTTAGCTTTTGAAGAATGAAGAATTTCTTGCAGTAATGTAGGCTGTTTTGAATGGAGAGTGGAGAAATGTCATTTCTTTATTTCAGCATCTTGACAGTTTGCAAATGTTCAGTTAGATACCGTCAGTAGTGATGCTGACTTTATCAGCATCATGAAAGCTGATAGTATTTCTACCACATAAAATATGCATCCAAGCCGTACTGAAAAACGTTTTCACAGCTTTCTATTTTCTTACAATCTGTCAAACTGATGTCATTTGGAAATTGTGCACAGAAAATCTTTCCTGTTTTTTGTTGTTGTTATTGTATTTTCTCCCCGGTCCTAAACATCTTTTCTCCGTGAAAGAAGCAGAGATTACAGAGAGAACTTCTAATATCAACTTGATTGAAGCGTTCATTCTATCAATTTATGACATTATTCAGGAGAGGGTGGGTTTATTTAGTCTTCTAGGGCAACATATAATGATAGAGAATCTGCATATATCTGATTATTCACAAACAAATAGCCTACCAAAATCTCTGAAATTATAAGCAGAAATTATCTATATATTATTTCGATATTATCTATATAAAAAAAATCTATCCAAAGAAAATCCTGCACCCCCTGCCAAATAAAATCGGTCAGCTGTCTCTGACTGTAGCCTACAGCTCGTTTTCTATCTTAGCAGTTAGGGTTGGGTTCGGGCCTCAGATTCTTACCTCATGACATAGTCGGCCTGTTGCGGATCGGTTATTACCAATTGAGGGCGGGTACATGTGGACATACAGCTGACCCGCACCTCATTAGTGTGTGTGTGTGTGTGTGTGTGTGTGTTATCCAGTTCAGTGGCATGACTTCCGGCTGTCTTTCGGTCTTCTATTTCAATTCCATGATGCTGTATACACAATACAATGTACTTTAGCACAGATTGAGCAGAACTCTCTTCTCTCATTGCAACAACACAATGGTCTCTCTCAAGCACTTTCAATCTCAAGTAGCTTCCATCTCCTTACCCTTTGTGGTAAGTGTCTCGTGTCCACAGCTCAATGGCTTTCAGCATACTTTAAGAATATTTTAAGATGATACACAAAGCAGAGGACTAGAGGTCAATAGGGAATTAATGATCAATGGGTCAGAGATATGGAAAGAATTTGTCTTTTCCTTTGTTCTGTGGAGAGAATCAAATCAAATAATATTAGTCAGATGTGTCGAATACAACACCTTACAGTGAATTGCGAGCCCCCAACCAGCAATGCAGTTTAAAAATATGGATAAGAATAAGAGATTATTAAAGAGCAGCAGTAAAACAACACTAGCGAGACTATATGCAGCGGGGTACAGAGTCCATGTGTGGGGGCACCGGTTAGTTGAGGAAGTATGTACATGTAGGTAGAGTTATTGAAGTGACTATGCATAGATGACAATAGAGAGTAGCAGTGGTGTAAAGAGGGGGGGGGGCAATGCAAATAGTCTGGGTAGTCATTTGATTAGATGTTCAGGAGTCTTATGGCTTTGGGGGTAGAATCTGTTTAAGCTTCTTGGACCTAGACGTGGTGTTCCGGTACCGCTTGAATCCATTATAAAAAAAATTGAAGAATATGACACCACAACAAACCTGTCAAGAGAGGGCCGCCCACGAAAACTAACGGACCAGGCAAGGAGGGAATTAACCAGATAGGCAACAAATAGACCAAAGGTAACCCTGAATGAGCTGCAAAGCTCCACAGCGGAGATTGGAGTATCTGTCTAAAGGACCACTTTAAGCCGTACACTCCACAGAGCTGGTCTTTATGGAAGAGTGACCAGAAAAAAGCCATTGCCTAAAGAAAAAAATGAGCAAACACATTTTCTGTCCACCAAAAGGCACGTGCGAGACTCTCCAAACATATGGAAGAAGGTACTCTGGTCAGATGACACTAAAATTGAGGTTTTTGGCCATCATGGAAAATGCTACGTCTGGCGCAAACCCAACACCTCTCACCAACCCGAGAACACCATCCCCATAGGGAAGCATAGTGGTGGCAGCATCATGCTGTGGGCATGTTTTTCATCAGCAGGGACTGGGAAACTGGTCAGAATTGAGGGAATGATGGATAGCGCTAAATGCAGGGGAATTCTTGAGGGAAACCTGTTTCAGTCTTTCAGAGATTTGAGACTGAGATGGAGGTTCACCTTCCAGCAGGACAATGACATTAAGCATACTGCTAAAGCAAAACTTGAGTGGTTTAAGGGGAAATATTTAAATGTCATGGAATGGCCTAGTCAAAGCCCAGACCTCAATACATTTAAGAATCTGTGATATGATTTAAAGATTGCTGTACACCAGCAGAACCCATCCAACTTGAAGGAACTGGAGCAGTTTTGCCTTGAAGAATGGGCAAAATTCCCAGGGGCTAGATGTGCCAAGCTTATAGAGACATACCCCAAGAAACTTGCAGCTGTAGTTTGGCTCTGCAAAGTATTAACTTCGGGATGGTGAATAGTTATGCACCCTGAAGTTTTCAATTGTTTGTCTTATTTCTGGTTTGTTTCACCCCCCCAAATATTTAGCATCTTCAAAGTGTAAATCAAATGATACAAACCCCCCCAAAAATCTTACATCACTGTGAACTGTGCCTGGCCTGCCACAGGAGTCACTAGGGCACGATGAGACAAGGATATCCCTGCCAGCCAACCCCTCCCTAACCTGGACGTGCTTCGCCACATGGGCCTCCCGGTTGCGGCCGGCAGCAAAAGAGCCTGGGCTTGAATCCAGAATCTCTGGTGGCACAGGTAGCACTGCGATGCAGTGACTTAGACCACCGCACCACCCGGGAGGTCGCAAAAACATCTATTTTAATTCCAGGTTTGTAAGGCAACAAAATAGGAAAAATGCCAAGGGGGTGAATACTTTCGCAAGCCACTGAATGTATATATATGTATATGTATATGTATATATATATATGTATATGTATATATATATATATATATATGTATATATATATATATATATATATATATATATATGTATATGTATATATGTATATATATATATATATGTGTGTGTATACAGGCATGTGTATGTACAGTATGTATGTATATAGATACATATGTTTACGGGGGATTGGACTGGGGATTGGAAATGATGCAGACTATTACATTGATGGAAGCAACAATCTTGCCGCAATATTAAAGATGATCCACCCCATGATTTAAAAAAAAGTTAATGTAATGCCATTTTTAAGTGATACAACTCTGGAGAAGGGTGGAACAGCTCCTCCGGATGTGAGCATGAAAAGTTTTTTAAATGGACCATTCAGAGTAGAGAAGTGTAGGCAAGACAAAATAAAGAAATATTCCGTCATTGTGGAGAAAGATTGAATATGGAATCTGTCTGAAATACAAAAAGCTTGGGGAAAAATACAGAGAAAGTCGAACACATTGAAAAAAACACAATGGTCTTCATCAAATCAAATCAAATTTTATTTGTCACATACACATGGCTAGCAGATGTTAATGCGAGTGTAGCGAAATGCTTGTGCTTCTAGTTCCGACAATGCAGTAATAACGAACAAGTAATCTAACTAACAATTCCAAAACACTACTGTCTTATACACAGTGTAAGGGGATAAAGAATATGTACATAAGGATATATGAATGAGTGATGGTACAGAGCAGCATAGGCAAGATACAGTAGATGATATCGAGTACAGTATATACATATGAGATGAGTATGTAAACCAAGTGGCTAGTTAAAGTGGCTAGTGATACATGTATTACATAAGGATGCAGTCGATGATATAGAGTACAGTATATACGTATGCATATGAGATGAATAATGTAGGGTAAGTAACATTATATAAGGTAGCATTGTTTAAAGTGGCTAGTGATATATTTACATCATTTCCCATCAATTCCCATTATTAAAGTGGCTGGAGTTGAGTCAGTGTCATTGACAGTGTGTTGGCAGCAGCCACTCAATGTTAGTGGTGGCTGTTTAACAGTCTGATGGCCTTGAGATAGAAGCTGTTTTTCAGTCTCTCGGTCCCAGCTTTGATGCACCTGTACTGACCTCGCCTTCTGGATGACAGCGGGGTGAACAGGCAGTGGCTCGGGTGGTTGATGTCCTTGATGATCTTTATGGCCTTCCTGTAGCATCGGGTGGTGTAGGTGTCCTGGAGGGCAGGTAGTTTGCCCCGGTGATGCGTTGTGCAGACCTCACTACCCTCTGGAGAGCCTTACGGTTGAGGGTGGTGCAGTTGCCATACCAGGCGGTGATACAGCCCGCCAGGATGCTCTCGATTGTGCATCTGTAGAAGTTTGTGAGTGCTTTTGGTGACAAGCCGAATTTCTTCAGCCTCCTGAGGTTGAAGAGGCGCTGCTGCGCCTTCTTCACGATGCTGTCTGTGTGAGTGGACCAATTCAGTTTGTCTGTGATGTGTATGCCGAGGAACTTAAAACTTGCTACCCTCTCCACTACTGTTCCATCGATGTGGATGGGGGGGTGTTCCCTCTGCTGTTTCCTGAAGTCCACAATCATCTCCTTAGTTTTGTTGACGTTGAGTGTGAGGTTATTTTCCTGACACCACACTCCGAGGGCCCTCACCTCCTCCCTGTAGGCCGTCTCGTCGTTGTTGGTAATCAAGCCTACCACTGTTGTGTCGTCCGCAAACTTGATGATTGAGTTGGAGGCGTGCGTGGCCACGCAGTCGTGGGTGAACAGGGAGTACAGGAGAGGGCTCAGAACGCATCCTTGTGGGGCCCCAGTGTTGAGGATCAGCGGGGAGGAGATGTTGTTGCCTACCCTCACCACCTGGGGGCGGCCCGTCAGGAAGTCCAGTACCCAGTTGCACAGGGCGGGGTCGAGACCCAGGGTCTCGAGCTTGATGACGAGCTTGGAGGGTACTATGGTGTTGAATGCCGAGTTGTAGTCAATGAACAGCATTCTCACATAGGTATTCCTCTTGTCCAGATGGGTTAGGGCAGTGTGCAGTGTGGTTGAGATTGCATCGTCTGTGGACCTATTTGGGCGGTAAGCAAATTGGAGTGGGTCTAGGGTGTCAGGTAGGGTGGAGGTGATATGGTCCTTGACTAGTCTCTCAAAGCACTTCATGATGACGGATGTGAGTGCTACGGGGCGGAAGTCGTTTAGCTCAGTTACCTTAGCTTTCTTGGGAACAGGAACAATGGTGGCCCTCTTGAAGCATGTGGGAACAGCAGACTGGTATAGGGATTGATTGAATATGTCCGTAAACACACCGGCCAGCTGGTCTGCGCATGCTCTGAGGGCGCGGCTGGGGATGCCGTCTGAGCCTGCAGCCTTGCGAGGGTTAACACGTTTAAATGTCTTACTCACCTCGGCTGCAGTGAAGGAGAGACCGCATGTTTTCGTTGCAGGCCGTGTCAGTGGCACTGTATTGTCCTCAAAGCGGGCAAAAAAGTTATTTAGTCTGCCTGGGAGCAAGACATCCTGGTCCGTGACTGGGCTGGATTTCTTCCTGTAGTCTGTGATTGACTGTAGACCCTGCCACATGCCTCTTGTGTCTGAGCCGTTGAATTGAGATTCTACTTTGTCTCTGTACTGGCGCTTAGCTTGCTTGATAGCCTTGCGGAGGGAATAGCTACACTGTTTGTATTCAGTCATGTTACCAGACACCTTGCCCTGATTAAAAGCAGTGGTTCGCGCTTTCAGTTTCACACGAATGCTGCCATCAATCCACGGTTTCTGGTTAGGGAATGTTTTAATCATTGCTATGGGAACGACATCTTCAACGCACGTTCTAATGAACTCGCACACCGAATCAGCGTATTCGTCAATGTTGTTGTCTGGCGCAATACGAAACATCTCCCAGTCCACGTGATGGAAGCAGTCTTGGAGTGTGGAGTCAGCTTGGTCGGACCAGCGTTGGACAGACCTCAGCGTGGGAGCCTCTTGTTTTAGTTTCTGTCTGTAGGCAGGGATCAACAAGATGGAGTTGTGGTCAGCTTTTCCGAAAGGGGGGCGGGGCAGGGCCTTATATGCGTCGCGGAAGTTAGAGTAAC
This sequence comes from Oncorhynchus tshawytscha, assembly GCF_018296145.1. Taxonomy (NCBI): domain Eukaryota; kingdom Metazoa; phylum Chordata; class Actinopteri; order Salmoniformes; family Salmonidae; genus Oncorhynchus; species Oncorhynchus tshawytscha. The sequence goes on from NC_056459.1 coordinate 27,563,680, forward strand.
AATGATCCAGGGTCTTGCCACCCCTGGTTGCGCAATCGATATGCTGATAAAATTTAGGGAGTCTTGTTTTCAGATTAGCATGGTTAAAATCCCCAGCTACAATGAATGCAGCCTCCGGATAAATCGTTTCCAGTTTGCAGAGAGTTAAATAAAGTTCGTTCAGAGCCATCGATGTGTCTGCTTGGGGGGGATATATACGGCTGTGATTATAATCGAAGAGAATTCTCTTGGTAGGTAATGCGGTCTACATTTGATTGTGAGGAATTCTAAATCAGGTGAACAGAAGGATTTGAGTTCCTGTATGTTTCTTTCATCACACCATGTCACGTTGGCCATAAGGCATACGCCCCCGCCCCTCTTCTTACCAGAAAGAGAAGAGGGGCGGGGGCGTATGCCTTATGGCCATCGTGACATGGTGTCTTTAACTGTACTAGCCGAAGTATGGAAAAGGGATGAGAAATTCCTTCTTGATAACCATGATAGGACATTTCAGAGAGATACAGATAAAAACCTTAAAAGAAGAAATTCAGCAATTACAAAGCAAGGGTTGTAAAAGCAGACTTGGCTCCTCCTGTGCACCCTTTGTTCCCTCAATCTACCCTCAGGCTGAGTTGCGCAAGGATGATTGGGTTTCAAGCATTTGGTCCGCACTGCCTGGCTTTGAGGCAATAGATTCTGACAGCGGTGACAAACGATGTCTTAGGCCAGCCAGGACAAAGTCTGTAAAAGGTAGTAAAGACAAACCTCCAGTGACAGTAATCACACATAAATCAGCATCTCAAAAACAGTTGGAGGAATGGTCAAAGACTTTGAAGCATCCACGAAAGGTGGGTATGAAGACGTGGGACCATATGAAGCTTTATAAGAAACTCTAAAATCTAGATCCTTATGATGGGTTACAGTTATTAGCCTTTGTTTTGAACTATCGTGAACATAGCATTTTTGAAGAAAAGGTTTATAGAGCTGTGGGTGGTGAAGAGCAAGATGTGGCCGATGGATGGAGAGCCATCCATGTTTTCCTTATGGGTCTGACCAATGCAACCACCAATTGGGAAAGAGCCGTTAATTGAATTTGAAGAAAGGTGTAGTGGGATAGACAACGCAGTGGGATAGATGACACAGTGGGAGAGACGACACAGTGGGAGAGACGACACAGTGGGATAGACGACACAGTGGGATAGACGACACAGTGGGATAGACGACACAGTGGGAGAGACGACACAGTGGGATAGACGACACAGTGGGATAGACGACACAGTGGGAGAGACGACACAGTGGGATAGACGACACAGTGGGATAGACGACACAGTGACACAGTGGATAGACGACACAGTGGGATAGACGACACAGTGGGATAGACGACACAGTGGGATAGACGACACAGTGGGATAGACGACACAGTGGGATAGACGACACAGTGGGATAGACGACACAGTGGGATAGACGACACAGTGGGAGAGACGACACAGTGGGATAGACAACGCAGGATGAGAGACGACACAGTGGGATAGACGACACAGTGGGATAGATGACACAGTGGGAGAGAGGATGAGAGACGACACAGTGGGATAGACGACACAGTGGGAGAGATGACACAGTGGGATAGATGACACAGTGGGAGAGACGACACAGTGGGATAGACAACGCAGTGGGAGAGACGACACAGTGGGATAGACAACGCAGGATGAGAGACGACACAGTGGGATGAGAGACGACACAGTGGGATAGACAACGCAGGATGAGAGAGACGACACAGTGGGATAGATGACACAGTGGGATAGATGACACAGTGGGAGTGGGAGACGACACAGTGGGATAGACGACACAGTGGGAGATACGACACAGTGGGATAGACGACACAGTGGGATAGACGACACAGTGGGAGAGACGACACAGTGGGAGAGACGACACAGTGGGATAGACAACGCAGGATGAGAGACGACACAGTGGGATAGATGACACAGTGGGAGAGACGACACAGTGGGATAGACAACACAGTGGGAGAGACGACACAGTGGGATAGACGACACAGTGGGAGAGACGACACAGTGGGATAGACGACACAGGATGAGAGACGACACAGTGGGATAGACGACACAGTGGGATAGACGACACAGTGGGAGAGACGACACAGTGGGATAGACGACACAGTGGGATAGACGACACAGGATGAGAGACGACACAGTGGGATAGACGACACAGTGGGATAGACGACACAGTGGGAGAGACGACACAGTGGGAGAGACGAAACAGTGGGATAGACGACACATTGGGATAGACGACACAGTGGGATAGACGACACATTGGGATAGACGACACAGTGGCATAGATGACACAGTGGGATAGATGACACAGTGGGATAGATGACACAGTGGGAGAGACGACACAGTGGGAGAGACGAACAGTGGGATAGACGACACATTGGGATAGACGACACAGTGGGATAGACGACACATTGGGATAGACACACAGTGGCATAGATGACACAGTGGGATAGATGACACAGTGGGATAGATGACACAGTGGGATGGAGACGACACAGTGGGATAGATACACAGTGGGATAGACAACACAGTGGGAGAGACGACACAGTGGGATAGACGACACGGATGATGAAGATACACTCAGTTACTCCAAACACACAGTTGATCAGTTGATGCAATGCAAACATGATGATTTGCGAAAAACTTTTGTTAATACAACTACTAATTGGGAAAAGTAAAACCAACAATATTAGTCGTTCCGCAGGTAAAAAACCTGGTGTATGTCATTGTTGCTGGAATTCTGGTCAATGGCAATGAGAAAATAGGAACATACACCTGGATATGATAGATAGGAAGATACACCTGTACAACATGTAGAGTATACATTCACCTGTATATGATGGATAGGAACATTCACCTGTATATGATGGATAGGAACATTCACCTGTATATGATGGATAGGAACATTCACCTGTATATGATGGATAGGAACATTCACCTGTATATGATGGATAGGAACATTCACCTGTATATGATGGATAGGAACATTCACCTGTATATGATGGATAGGAACATTCACCTGTATATGATGGATAGGAACATACACCTGTATATGATGGATAGGAACATACACCTGTATATGATGGATAGGAACATTCACCTGTATATGATGGATAGGACCTGTATATGATGGATACATTCACCTGTATATGATGGATAGGAACATTCACCTGTATATGATGGATAGGAACATACACCTGTATGATGATGGATAGGAACATTCACCTGTATATGATGGATAGGAACATACACCTGTATATGATGGATAGGAACATACACCTGTATATGATGGATAGGAACATTCACACCTGTATATGATGGATAGGAACATTCACCTGTATATGATGGATAGGAACATTCACCTGTATATGATGGATAGGAACATTCACCTGTATATGATGGATAGGAACATTCACCTGTATATGATGGACCTGTATATGATGGATAGGAACATTCACCTGTATATGATGGATAGGAACATTCACCTGTATATGATGGATAGGAACATTCACCTGTATATGATGGATAGGAACATTCACCTGTATATGATGGATAGGAACATTCACCTGTATATGATGGATAGGAACATTCACCTGTATATGATGGATAGGAACATTCACCTGTATATGATGGATAGGAACATTCACCTGTATATGATGGATAGGAACATTCACCTGTATATGATGGATAGGAACATTCACCTGTATATGATGGATAGGAACATTCACCTGTATATGATGGATATGATGGAACATTCACCTGTATATGATGGATAGGAACATTCACCTGTATATGATGGATAGGAACATAGTATATGAACATTCACCTGTATATGATGATGGATAGGAACATTCACCTGTATATGATGGATAGGAACATTCACCTGTATATGATGGATAGGAACATTCACCTGTATATGATGGATAGGAACATTCACCTGTATATGATGGATAGGAACATTCACCTGTATATGATGGATAGGAACATTCACCTGTATATGATGGATAGGAACATTCACCTGTATATGATGGATAGGAACATTCACCTGTATATGATGGATAGGAACATTCACCTGTATATGATGGATAGGAACATTCACCAGTATATGATGGATAGGAACATTCACCAGTATATGATGGATAGGAACATTCACCTGTATATGATGGATAGGAACATTCACCTGTATATGATGGATAGGAACATTCACCTGTATATGATGGATAGGAACATACACCTGTATATGATGGATAGGAACATACACCTGTATATGATGGATAGGAACATTCACCTGTATATGATGGATAGGAACATTCACCTGTATATGATGGATAGGAACATTCACCTGTATATGATGGATAGGAACATTCACCTGTATATGATGGATAGGAACATTCACCTGTATATGATGGATAGGAACATTCACCAGTATATGATGGATAGAACATTCACCTGCATATGATGGATAGGAACATTCACCTGTATATGATGGATAGGAACATACACCTGTATATGATGGATAGGAACATTCACCTGTATATGATGGATAGGAACATTCACCTGTATATGATGGATAGGAACATACACCTGTATATGATGGATAGGAACATTCACCTGTATATGATGATGATAGGAACATTCACCTTCACCTGTATATGATGGATAGGAACATTCACCTGTATATGATGGATAGGAACATTCACCTGTATATGATGGATAGGAACATACACCTGTATATGATGGATAGGAACATTCACCTGTATATGATGGATACATTCACCTGTATATGATGGATAGGAACATTCACCTGTATATGATGGATAGGAACATACACCTGTATATGATGGATAGGAACATTCACCTGTATATGATGGATAGGAACATTCACCTGTATATGATGGATGGAACATAGTATATGATGGATAGGAACATACACTTGTATATGATGGATAGGAACATTCACCTGTATATGATGGATAGGAACATTCACCAGTATATGATGGATAGGAACATTCACCTGTATATGATGGATAGGAACATTCACCTGTATATGATGGATAGGAACATTCACCTGTATATGATGGATAGGAACATTCACCTGTATATGATGGATAGGAACATACACCTGTATATGATGGATAGGAACATTCACCTGTATATGATGGATAGGAACATTCACCTGTATATGATGGATAGGAACATTCACCTGTATATGATGGATAGGAACATTCACCTGTATATGATGGATAGGAACATTGTATATGATGGATAGGAACACACCTGTATATGATGGATAGGAACATACACCTGTATATGATGGATAGGAACATTCACCTGTATATGATGGATAGGAACATTCACCTGTATATGATGGATAGGAACATACACCTGTATATGATGGATAGGAACATACACCTGTATATGATGGATAGGAACATTCACCTGTATATGATGGATAGGAACATTCACCTGTATATGATGGATAGGAACATTCACCTGTATATGATGGATAGGAACATACACCTGTATATGATGGATAGGAACATACACCTGTATATGATGGATAGGAACATTCACCTGTATATGATGGATAGGAACATTCACCTGTATATGATGGATAGGAACATTCACCTGTATATGATGGATAGGAACATTCACCTGTATATGATGGATAGGAACATACACCTGTATATGATGGATAGGAACATACACCTGTATATGATGGATAGGAACATTCACCTGTATATGATGGATAGGAACATTCACCTGTATATGATGGATAGGAACATACACCTGTATATGATGGATAGGAACATACACCTGTATATGATGGATAGGAACATACACCTGTATATGATGGATAGGAACATACACCTGTATATGATGGATAGGAACATTCACCTGTATATGATGGATAGGAACATACACCTGTATATGATGGATAGGAACATTCACCTGTATATGATGGATAGGAACATTCACCTGTATATGATGGATAGGAACATTCACCTGTATATGATGGATAGGAACATTCACCTGTAGATGAACATTCACATAGGAACATACACCTGTATATGATGGATAGGAACATTCACCTGTATATGATGGATAGGAACATTCACCTGTATATGATGGATAGGAACATTCACCTGTATATGATGGATAGGAACATTCACCTGTATATGATGGATAGGAACATTCACCTGTATATGATGGATAGGAACATTGTATATGATGGATAGGAACATTCACCTGTATATGATGGATAGGAACATTCACCTGTATATGATGGATAGGAACATTCACCTGTATATGATGGATAGGAACATTCACCTGTATATGATGGATGGATAGGATGGACATTCACCTGTATATGATGGATAGGAACATACACCTGTATATGATGGATAGGAACATTCACCTGTATATGATGTATATGATGGATAGGAACATACACCTGTATATGATGGATAGGAACATTCACCTGTATATGATGGATAGGAACATTCACCTGTATATGATGGATAGGAACATTCACCTGTATATGATGGATAGGAACATTCACCTGTATATGATGGATAGGAACATACACCTGTATATGATGGATAGGAACATTCACCTGTATATGATGGATAGGATGGATAGGAACATTCACCTGTATATGATGGATAGGAACATTCACCTGTATATGATGGATAGGAACATACACCTGTATATGATGGATAGGAACATTCACCTGTATATGATGGATAGGAACATACACCTGTATATGATGGATAGGAACATTCACCTGTATATGATGGATAGGAACATTCACCTGTATATGATGGATAGGAACATTCACCTGTATATGATGGATAGGAACATTCACCTGTATATGATGGTGATGGATAGGAACATTCACCTGTATATGATGGATAGGAACATTCACCTGTATATGATGGATAGGAACATTCACACCTGTATATGATGGATAGGAACATACACCTGTATATGATGGATAGGAACATACACCTGTATATGATGGATAGGAACATACACCTGTATATGATGGATAGGAACATACACCTGTATATGATGGATAGGAACATACACCTGTATATGATGGATAGGAACATTCACCTGTATATGATGGATAGGAACATTCACCTGTATATGATGGATAGGAACATACACCTGTATATGATGGATAGGAACATACACCTGTATATGATGGATAGGAACATACACCTGTATATGATGGATAGGAACATTCACCTGTATATGATGGATAGAACATTCACCTGTATATGATGGATAGGAACATACACCTGTATATGATGGATAGGAACATTCACCTGTATATGATGGATAGGAACATTCACCTGTATATGATGGATAGGAACATTCACCTGTATATGATGGATAGGAACATACACCTGTATATGATGGATAGGAACATTCACCTGTATATGATGGATAGGAACATTCACCTGTATATGATGGATAGGAACATACACCTGTATATGATGGGATACCTGTATATGATGGAACATACACCTGTATATGATGGATAGGAACATACACCTGTATATGATGGATAGGAACATACACCTGTATATGATGGATAGGAACATGTATATGATGGATAGGAACATTCACCTGGATGGATAGGAACACACCTGTATATGATGGATAGGAACATTCACCTGTATATGATGGATAGGAACATTCACCTGTGATGGATAGGAACATACACCTGTATATGATGGATAGGAACATACACCTGTATATGATGGATAGGAACATACATATGATGGATAGGAACATACACCTGTATATGATGGATAGGAACATTCACCTGTATATGATGGATAGGAACATTCACCTGTATATGATGGATAGGAACATTCACCTGTATATGATGGATAGGAACATACACCTGTATATGATGGATAGGAACATACACCTGTATATGATGGATAGGAACATTCACCTGAACATAGGAACATTCACCTGTATATGATGGATAGGAACATTCACCTGTATATGATGGATAGGAACATTCACCTGTATATGATGTAGGAACATTCACCTGTATGATGGATAGGAACACCCTGTATATGATGGATAGGAACATTCACCTGTATATGATGGATAGGAACATTCACCTGTATATGATGGATAGGAACATTCACCTGTATATGATGGATAGGAACATTCACCTGTATATGATGGATAGGAACATTCACCTGTATATGATGGATAGGAACATTCACCTGTATATGATGGATAGGAACATTCACCTGTATATGATGGATAGGAACATTCACCTGTATATGATGGATAGGAACATTCACCTGTATATGATGGATAGGAACATTCACCTGTATATGGATGATGGATACCTGTATATGATGGATAGGAACATTCACCTGTATATGATGGATAGGAACATACACCTGTATATGATGGATAGGAACTGTATATGATGGATAGGAACATACACCTGTATATGATGGATAGGAACATTCACCTGTATATGATGGATAGGAACATTCACCTGTATATGATGGATAGGAACATACACCTGTATATGATGGATAGGAACATTCACCTGTATATGATGGATAGGAACATTCACCTGTATATGATGGATAGGAACATACACCTGTATATGATGGATAGGAACATTCACCAGTATATGATGGATAGGAACATACACCTGTATACCTTGTAGAGGTACATACACCTGTATATGATGGATAGGAACATTCACCAGTATATGATGGATAGGAACATTCACCTGTATATGATGGATAGGAACATTCACCTGTATATGATGGATAGGAACATTCACCAGTATATGATGGATAGGAACATACACCTGTATATGATGGATAGGAACATTCACCTGTATATGATGGATAGGAACATTCACCTGTATATGATGGATAGGAACATTCACCTGTATATGATGGATAGGAACATTCACCTGTATATGATGGATAGGAACATTCACCTGTATATGATGGATAGGAACATTCACCAGTATATGATGGATAGGAACATTCACCTGTATATGATGGATAGGAATTCATACACACCTGTATATGATGGATAGGAACATTCACCTGTATATGATGGATAGGAACATACACCTGCATATGATGGATAGGAACATACACCTGTATATGATGGAAAGGAACATACACCTGTATATGATGGATAGGAACATACACCTGTATATGATGGATAGGAACATTCACCTGTATATGATGAATAGGAACATTCACCTGTATATGATGGTGATGGATAGGAACATTCACCTGTATATGATGGTGATGGATAGGAACATTCACCTGTATATGATGGATAGGAACATTCACCTGTATGTGATGGATAGGAACATTCACCTGTATATGATGGATAGGAACATTCACCTGTATATGATGGATAGGAACATACACCTGTATATGATGGATAGGAACATTCACCTGTATATGATGGATAGGAACATACACCTGTATATGATGGATAGGAACATACACCTGTATATGATGGATAGGAACATTCACCTGTATATGATGGATAGGAACATATGGATAGGAACATACACCTGTATATGATGGATAGGAACATTCACCTGTATATGATGGATAGGAACATACACCTGTATATGATGGATAGGAACATTCACCTGTATATGATGGATAGGAACATACCTGTATATGATGGATAGGAACATACACCTGTATATGATGGATAGGAACATACACCTGTATATGATGGATACCTGTATATGATGGATAGGAACATACACCTGTATATGATGGATAGGAACATTCACCTGTATATGATGGATAGGAACATACACCTGTATATGATGGATAGGAACATACACCTGTATATGATGGATAGGAACATACACCTGTATATGATGGATAGGAACATTCACCTGTATATGATGGTGATGGATAGGAACATTCACCTGTATATGATGGTGATGGATAGGAACATACACCTGTATGTGATGGATAGGAACATACACCTGTATATGATGGATAGGAACATACACCTGTACATGATGGATAGGAACATACACCTGTATATGATGGATAGGAACATACACCTGTATATGATGGATAGGAACATTCACCATACACCTGTGTATATGATGGATGGATAGGAACATACACCTGTATATGATGGATAGGAACATTCACCTGTATATGATGGATAGGAACATTCACCTGTATATGATGGATAGGAACATTCACCTGTATATGATGGATAGGAACATACACCTGTATATGATGGATAGGAACATACACCTGTATATGATGGATAGGAACATTCACCTGTATATGATGGATAACATACACCTGGAACATTCACCTGTATATGATGGATAGGAACATTCACCTGTATATGATGGATAGGAACATTCACCTGTATATGATGGATAGGAACATTCACCTGTATATGATGGATAGGAACATTCACCTGTACCTGTATATGATGGATAGGAACATACACCTGTATATGATGGATAGGAACATACACCTGTATATGATGGATAGGAACATTCACCTGTATATGATGGATAGGAACATACACCTGTATATGATGGATAGGAACATTCACCTGTATATGATGGATAGGAACATTCACCTGTATATGATGGATAGGAACATTCACCTGTATATGATGGATAGGAACATTCACCTGTATATGATGGATAGGAACATACACCTGTATATGATGGATAGGAACATTCACCTGTATATGATGGATAGGAACATTCACCTGTATATGATGGATAGGAACATACACCTGTATATGATGGATAGGAACATTCACCTGTATATGATGGATAGGAACATACACCTGTATATGATGGAGAGGTACATACACCTGTATATGATGGATAGGAACATACACCTGTATATGATGGATAGGAACATTCACCTGTATATGATGGATAGAACATTCACCTGTACATACACCTGTATATGATGGATAGGAACATACACCTGTATATGATGGATAGGAACATACACCTGTATATGATGGATAGGAACATTCACCTGTATATGATGGATAGGAACATTCACCTGTATATGATGGATAGGAACATACACCTGTATATGATGGATAGGAACATTCACCTGTATATGATGGATAGGAACATACACCTGTATATGATGGATAGGAACATACACCTGTATATGATGGATAGGAACATTCACCTGTATATGATGGATAGGAACATACACCTGTATATGATGGATAGGAACATACACCTGTATATGATGGATAGGAACATTCACCTGTATATGATGGATAGGAACATACACCTGTATATGATGGATAGGAACATACACCTGTATATGATGGATAGGAACATTCACCTGTATATGATGGATAGGAACATACACCTGTATATGATGGATAGGAACATACACCTGTATATGATGGATAGGAACATACACCTGTATATGATGGATAGGAACATTCACCTGTATATGATGGATAGGAACATTCACCTGTATATGATGGTGATGGATAGGAACATACACCTGTATATGATGGATAGGAACATTCACCTGTATATGATGGATAGGAACATTCACCTGTATATGATGGATAGGAACATTCACCTGTATATGATGGATAGGAACATTCACCTGTATATGATGGATAGGAACATACACCTGTATATGATGGATAGGAACATTCACCTGTATATGATGGATAGGAACATACACCTGTATATGATGGATAGGAACATTCACCTGTATATGATGGATAGGAACATTCACCTGTATATGATGGATAGGAACATACACCTGTATATGATGGATAGGAACATTCACCTGTATATGATGGATAGGAACATACACCTGTATATGATGGATAGGAACATACACCTGTATATGATGGATAGGAACATACACCTGTATATGATGGATAGGAACATACACCTGTATATGATGGATAGGAACATACACCTGTATATGATGGATAGGAACATACACCTGTATATGATGGATAGGAACATACACCTGTATATGATGGATAGGAACATACACCTGTATATGATGGATAGGAACATACTCCTGTATACGATGGATAGGAACATTTACCAGTATATGATGGATAGGAACATACACCTGTATATGATGGATAGGAACATACACCTCTATATGATGGATAGGAACATATGCCTGTATATGATGGATAGGAACATACACCTGATGGATATGATGGATAGGAACATTCACCTGTATATGATGGATAGGAACATACACCTGTATATGATGGATAGGAACATACACCTGTATATGATGGATAGGAACATACACCTGTATATGATGATGATAGGAACATACACCCTGTATATGATGGATAGGAACATACACCTGTTTATGATGGATAGGAACATACACCTGTATATGATGGATAGGAACATTCACCTGTATATGATGGATAGGAACATACACCTGTATATGATGGATAGGAACATTCACCTGTATATGATGGATAGGAACATACACCTGTATATGATGGATAGGAACATACACCTGTATATGATGGATAGGAACATTCACCAGTATATGATGGATAGGAACATTCACCTGTATATGATGGATAGGAACATTCACCTGTATATGATGGATAGGAACATTCACCTGTACAACATGTAGAGTATACATTCACCTGTATATGATGGATAGGAACATTCACCTGTATATGATGGATAGGAACATACACCTGTATATGATGGATAGGAACATTCACCTGTATATGATGGATAGGAACATTCACCTGTATATGATGGATAGGAACATACACCTGTATATGATGGATAGGAACATACACCTGTATATGATGGATAGGAACATACACCTGTATATGATGGATAGGAACATACACCTGTATATGATGGATAGGAACATACACCTGTATATGATGGATAGGAACATTCACCTGTATATGATGGATAGGAACATACACCTGTATATGATGGATAGGAACATTCACCTGTATGGATAGGAACATACACCTGTATATGATGGATAGGAACATACACCTGTATATGATGGATAGGAACATACACCTGTATATGATGGATAGGAACATACACCTGTATATGATGGATAGGAACATACACCTGTATATGATGGATAGGAACATACACCTGTATATGATGGATAGGAACATTCACCTGTATATGATGGATAGGAACATACACCTGTATACCTTGTAGAGGTACATACACTTGTATATGATGGATAGGAACATTCACCTGTACATGATGGATAGGAACATACACCTGTATATGATGGATAGGAACATACACCTGTATATGATGGATAGGAACATTCACCTGTATATGATGGATAGGAACATTCACCTGTATATGATGGATAGGAACATTCACCTGTATATGATGGATAGGAACATACACCTGTATATGATGGATAGGAACATTCACCTGTATATGATGGATAGGAACATTCACCTATATGATGGATAGGAACATACCTGTATATGATGGATAGGAACATTCACCTGTATATGATGGATAGGAACATACACCTGTATATGATGGATAGGAACATACACCTGTATATGATGGATAGGAACATACACCTGTATATGATGGATAGGAACATACACCTGTATATGATGGATAGGAATGATGGATAGGAACATACACCTGTATATGATGGATAGGAACATTCACCTGTATATGATGGATAGGAACATACACCTGTATATGATGGATAGGAACATACACCTGTATATGATGGATAGGAACATTCACCTGTATATGATGGATAGGAACATTCACCTGTATATGATGGATAGGAACATGGTATATGATGGATAGGAACATACACCTGTATATGATGGATAGGAACATTCACCTGTATATGATGGATAGGAACATACACCTGTATATGATGGATAGGAACATACACCTGTATATGATGGATAGGAACATACACCTGTATATGATGGATAGGAACATACACCTGTATATGATGGATAGGAACATTCACCTGTATATGATGGATAGGAACATTCACCTGTATATGATGGATAGGAACATGGTATATGATGGATACATACACCTGTATATGATGGATAGGAACATACACCTGTATATGATGGATAGGAACATACACCTGTATATGATGGATAGGAACATACACCTGTATATGATGGATAGGAACATACACCTGTATATGATGGATAGGAACATACACCTGTATATGATGGATAGGAACATACACCTGTATATGATGGATAGGAACATTCACCTGTATATGATGGATAGGAACATACACCTGTATATGATGGATAGGAACACCTGTATATGATGGATAGGAACACCTGTATATGATGGATAGGAACATACACCTGTATATGATGGATAGGAACATACACCTGTATATGATGGATAGGAACATTCACCTGTATATGGATGGAACATACACCTGTATATGATGGATAGGAACATATATGATGGATAGGAACATACACTGTATATGATGGATAGGAACATACACCTGTGATATGATGGATAGGAACATTCACCTGTATATGATGGATAGGAACATACACCTGTATATGATGGATAGGAACATTCACCTGTATATGATGGATAGGAACATACACCTGTATATGATGGATAGGAACATACACCTATATGATGGATAGGAACATACACCTGTATATGATGGATAGGAACATACACCTGTATATGATGGATAGGAACATACACCTGTATATGATGGATAGGAACATACACCTGTATATGATGGATAGGAACATACACCTGTATATGATGGATAGGAACATACACCTGTATATGATGGATAGGAACATACACCTGTATATGATGGATAGGAACATACACCTGTATATGATGGATAGGAACATACACCTGTATATGATGGATAGGAACATACACCTGTATATGATGGATAGGAACATACACCTGTATATGATGGATAGGAACATTCACCTGTATATGATGGATAGGAACATACACCTGTATGGATAGATGGATAGGAACATACACCTGTATATGATGGATAGGAACATACACCTGTATATGATGGATAGGAACATTCACCTGTACATACATACACCTGTATATGATGGATAGGAACATACACCTGTATATGATGGATAGGAACATACACCTGTATATGATGGATAGGAACATACACCTGTATATGATGGATAGGAACATACACCTGTATATGATGGATAGGAACATACACCTGTATATGATGGATAGGAACATACACCTGTATATGATGGATAGGAACATACACCTGTATATGATGGATAGGAACATACACCTGTATATGATGGATAGGAACATACACCTGTATATGATGGATAGGAACATTCACCTGTATATGATGGATAGGAACATACACCTGTATATGATGGATAGGAACATTCACCTGTATATGATGGATAGGAACATACACCTGTATATGATGGATAGGAACATACACCTGTATATGATGGATAGGAACATTCACCTGTATATGATGGATAGGAACATTCACCTGTATATGATGGATAGGAACATTCACCTGTATATGATGGATAGGAACATTCACCTGTATGATGGATAGGAACATATGACATTCACCTGTATATGATGGATAGGAACATACACCTGTATATGATGGATAGGAACATACACCTTATATGATGGATAGGAACATACACCTGTATGTGATGGATAGGAACATACACCTGTATGTGATGGATAGGAACATACACCTGTATATGATGGATAGGAACATACACCTGTATATGATGGATAGGAACATACACCTGTATATGATGGATAGGAACATACACCTGTATATGATGGATAGGAACATACGCCTGTATACGATGGATAGGAACATTCACCTGTATATGATGGATAGGAACATACACCTGTATATGATGGATAGGAACATACACCTGTATATGATGGATAGGAACATACACCTGTATATGATGGATAGGAACATACACCTGTATATGATGGATAGGAACATACACCTGTATATGATGGATAGGAACATACACCTGTATATGATGGATAGGAACATACACCTGTATATGATGGATAGGAACATTCACCTGTATATGATGGATAGGAACATACACCTGTATATGATGGATAGGAACATTCACCTGTATATGATGGATAGGAACATACACCTGTATATGATGGATAGGAACATACACCTGTATATGATGGATAGGAACATTCACCTGTATATGATGGATAGGAACATACACCTGTATATGATGGATAGGAACATTCACCTGTATATGATGGATAGGAACATACACCTGTATGATGATGGAGGGAACATACACCTGTATATGATGGATAGGAACATACACCTGTATATGATGGATAGGAACATACACCTGTATATGATGGATAGGAACATACACCTGTATATGATGGATAGGAACATACACCTGTATATGATGGATAGGAACATACACCTGTATATGATGGATAGGAACATACACCTGTATATGATGGATAGGAACATACACCTGTATATGATGGATAGGAACATACACCTGTATATGATGGATAGGAACATACACCTGTATATGATGGATAGGAACATACACCTGTATATGATGGATAGGAACATTCACCTGTATATGATGGATAGGAACATACACCTGTATATGATGGATAGAACATAGTATATGATGGACATACACCTGTATATGATGGATAGGAACATACACCTGTATATGATGGATAGGAACATACACCTGTATATGATGGATAGGAACATTGGATAGGAACATACACCTGTATATGATGGATAGGAACATACACCTGTATATGATGGATAGGAACATTCACCTGTATATGATGGATACCTGTATATGATGGAAGGAACATACACCTGTATATGATGGATAGGAACATTCACCTGTATATGATGGATAGGAACATTCACCTGTATATGATGGATAGGAACATACACCTGTATATGATGGATAGGAACATACACCTGTATATGATGGATAGGAACATACACCTGTATATGATGGATAGGAACATACACCTGTATATGGATAGGATGGATGGATAGGAACATACACCTGTATATGATGGATAGGAACATACACCTGTATATGATGGATAGGAACATACACCTGTATATGATGGATAGGAACATACACCTGTATATGATGGATAGGAACATACACCTGTATATGATGGATAGGAACATACCTGTATATGATGGATAGGAACATACACCTGTATATGATGGATAGGAACATACACATATGATGGATAGGAACATACACCTGTATATGATGGATAGGAACTGTATATGATGGATAGGAACATACACCTGTATATGATGGATAGGAACATACACCTGTATATGATGGATAGGAACATACACCTGTATATGATGGATAGGAACATACACCTGTATATGATGGATAGGAACATACACCTGTACCTGTATATGTATATGATGGATAGGAACATTCACCTGTATATGATGGATAGGAACATACACCTGTATATGATGGATAGGAACATTCACCTGTATATGATGGATAGGAACATACACCTGTATATGATGGATAGGAACATACACCTGTATATGATGGATAGGAACATACACCTGTATATGATGGATAGGAACATACACCTGTATATGATGGATAGGAACATACACCTGTATATGATGGATATGGAAACATACACCTGTATATGATGGATAGGAACATACACCTGTATATGATGGATAGGAACATACACCTGTGGATATGATGGATAGGAGTGGACATACACCTGTATATGACATACACCTGTATATGATGGATAGGAACATACACCTGTATATGATGGATAGGAACATACACCTGTATATGATGGATAGGAACATACACCTGTATATGATGGATAGGAACATTCACCTGTATATGATGGATAGGAACATACACCTGTATATGATGGATAGGAACATACACCTGTATATGATGGATAGGAACATACACCTGTATATGATGGATAGGAACATACACCTGTATATGATGGATAGGAACATACACCTGTATATGATGGATAGGAACATACACCTGTATATGATGGATAGGAACATACACCTGTATATGATGGATAGGAACATACACCTGTATATGATGGATAGGAACATTCACCTGTATATGATGGATAGGAACATTCACCTGTATATGATGGATAGGAACATACACCTGTATATGATGGATAGGAACATACACCTGTATATGATGGATAGGAACATGATATGATGGATAGGAACATACACCTGTATATGATGGATAGGAACATACACCTGTATATGATGGATAGGAACATACACCTGTATATGATGGATAGGAACATACACCTGTATATGATGGATAGGAACATACACCTGTATATGATGGATAGGAACATACACCTGTATATGATGGATAGGAACATACACCTGTATATGATGGATAGGAACATACACCTGTATATGATGGATAGGAACATACACCTGTATATGATGGATAGGAACATACACCTGTATATGATGGATAGGAACATACATATGATGGATAGGAACATACACCTGTATATGATGGATAGGAACATACACCTGTACATGATGGATAGGAACATACACCTGAATACCTTGTAGAGGTACATACACCTGTATATGATGGATAGGAACATTCACCTGTATATGATGGATAGGAACATTCACCTGTATATGATGGATAGGAACATACACCTGTATATGATGGATAGGAACATACACCTGTATATGATGGATAGGAACATTCACCTGTATATGATGGATAGGAACATACACCTGTATATGATGGATAGGAACATACACCTGTATATGATGGATAGGAACATACACCTGTATATGATGGATAGGAACATACACCTGTATATGATGGATAGGAACATTCACCTGTATATGATGGATAGGAACATTCACCTGTATATGATGGATAGGAACATTCACCTGTATATGATGGATAGGAACATTCACCTGTATATGATGGATAGGAACATACACCTGTATATGATGGATAGGAACATTCACCTGTATACGATGGATAGGAACATTCACCTACATACACTGTATATGATGGATAGGAACATACACCTGTATATGATGGATAGGAACATACACCTGTATATGATGGATAGGAACATACACCTGTATGTGATGGATAGGAACATACACCTGTATATGATGGATAGGAACATTCACCTGTAACATACACCTGTATATGATGGATAGGAACATTCACCTGTATATGATGGATAGGAACATACACCTGTATATGATGGATAGGAACATACACCTGTATATGATGGATAGGAACATACACCTGTATATGATGGATAGGAACATACACCTGTATATGATGGATAGGAACATTCACCTGTATATGATGGATAGGAACATTCACCTGTATATGATGGATAGGAACATACACCTGTATATGATGGATAGGAACATACACCTGTATATGATGGATAGGAACATTCACCTGTATATGATGGATAGGAACATTCACCTGTATATGATGGATAGGAACATACACCTGTATATGATGGATAGGAACATACACCTGTATATGATGGATAGGAACATACACCTGTATATGATGGATAGGAACATTCACCTGTATATGATGGTGATGGATAGGAACATACACCTGTATGTGATGGATAGGAACATACACCTGTATATGATGGATAGGAACATACACCTGTATATGATGGATAGGAACATACACCTGTATATGATGGATAGGAACATACACCTGTATATGATGGATAGGAACATTCACCTGTATATGATGGATAGGAACATTCACCTGTATATGATGGATAGGAACATACACCTGTATATGATGGATAGGAACATTCACCTGTATATGATGGATAGGAACATACACCTGTATATGATGGTGATGGATAGGAACATACACCTGTATGTGATGGATAGGAACATACACCTGTATGTGATGGATAGGAACATACACCTGTATATGATGGATAGGAACATTCACCTGTATATGATGGATAGGAACATACACCTGTATATGATGGATAGGAACATACACCTGTATATGATGGATAGGAACATACACCTGTATATGATGGATAGGAACATACACCTGTATATGATGGATAGGAACATACACCTGTATATGATGGATAGGAACATTCACCTGTATGATGGATAGGTATATGATGGATAGGAACATACACCTGTATATGATGGATAGGAACATACACCTGTATATGATGGATAGGAACATACACCTCAGATGGATAGGAACATACACCTGTATACACCTGTATATGATGGATAGGAACATACACCTGTATATGATGGATAGGAACATACACCTGTATATGATGGATAGGAACATACACCTGTATATGATGGATAGGAACATACACCTGTATATGATGGTGATGGATAGGAACATACACCTGTATGTGATGGATAGGAACATACACCTGTATGTGATGGATAGGAACATACACCTGTATATGATGGATAGGAACATACACCTGTATATGATGGATAGGAACATACACCTGTATATGATGGATAGGAACATACACCTGTATATGATGGATAGGAACATACTCCTGTATATGATGGATAGGAACATTCACCAGTATATGATGGATAGGAACATACACCTGTATATGATGGATAGGAACATACACCTGTATATGATGGATAGGAACATACACCTGTATATGATGGATGGAACATAGTATATGATGGATAGGAACATACACCTGTATATGATGGATAGGAACATACACCTGTATATGATGGATAGGAACATAGATGGATACATACACCTGTATATGATGGATAGGAACATACACCTGTATATGATGGATAGGAACATACACCTGTATATGATGGAACATAGGAACATACACTTGTATATGATGGATAGGAACATACACCTGTATATGATGGATAGGAACATTCACCTGTATATGATGGATAGGAACATACACCTGTATATGATGGATAGGAACATACACCTGTATATGATGGATAGGAACATACACCTGTATATGATGGATAGGAACATACACCTGTATATGATGGATAGGAACATACACCTGTATATGATGGATAGGAACATACACCTGTATATGATGGATAGGAACATACACCTGTATATGATGGATAGGAACATACACCTGTATATGATGGATAGGAACATACACCTGTATATGATGGATAGGAACATACACCTGTATATGATGGATAGGAACATACACCTGTATATGATGGATAGGAACATTCACCTGTATATGATGGATAGGAACATACACCTGTATATGATGGATAGGAACATACACCTGTATATGATGGATAGGAACATACACCTGTATATGATGGATAGGAACATACACCTGTATATGATGGATAGGAACATACACCTGTATATGATGGATAGGAACATACACCTGTATATGATGGATAGGAACATACACCTGTATATGATGGATAGGAACATACACCTGTATATGATGGATAGGAACATTCACCTGTATATGATGGATAGGAACATTCACCTGTATATGATGGATAGGAACATTCACCTGTATATGATGGATAGGAACATTCACCTGTATATGATGGATAGGAACATTCACCTGTATATGATGGATAGGAACATACACCTGTATATGATGGATAGGAACATACACCTGTATATGATGGATAGGAACATACACCTGTATATGATGGATAGGAACATACACCTGTATATGATGGATAGGAACATACACCTGTATATGATGGATAGGAACATTCACCTGTATATGATGGATAGGAACATACACCTGTATATGATGGATAGGAACATTCACCTGTATATGATGGATAGGAACATACACCTGTATATGATGGATAGGAACATTCACCTGTATATGATGGATAGGAACATACACCTGTATATGATGGATAGGAACATACACCTGTATATGATGGATAGGAACATACACCTGTATATGATGGTGATGGATAGGAACATACACCTGTATATGATGGATAGGAACACCTGATGTATATGATGGATAGGAACATACACCTGTATATGATGGATAGGAACATACACCTGTATATGATGGATAGGAACATACACCTGTATATGATGGATAGGAACATACACCTGTATATGATGGATAGGAACATACACCTGAATATCTTGTAGAGGTACATACACCTGTATATGATGGATAGGAACATACACCTGTATATGATGGATAGGAACATACACCTGTATACGATGGATAGGAACATACGCCTGTATATGATGGATAGGAACATACGCCTGTATATGATGGATAGGAACATACACCTGTATACCATGTAGAGGTACATACACCTGTATATGATGGATAGGAACATACACCTGTATATGATGGATACATACACCTGTATATGATGGATAGGAACATACACCTGTATATGATGGATAGGAACATACACCTGTATATGATGGATAGGAACATACACCTGTATATGATGGATAGGAACATACACCTGTATATGATGGATAGGAACATACACCTGTATATGATGGATAGGAACATACACCTGTATATGATGGATAGGAACATACACCTGTATATGATGGATAGTATATGATGGAACATACACCTGTATATGATGGATAACATACACCTGTGATGGATAGGAACATACACCTGTATATGATGGATAGGAACATACACCTGTATATGATGGATAGGAACATACACCTGTATATGATGGATAGGAACATACACCACCTGTGATGGATAGGAACATACACCTGTATATGATGGATAGGAACATACACCTGTATATGATGGATAGGAACATACACCTGTATATGATGGATAGGAACATTCACCTGTATATGGATAGGAACATACACCTGATGATGGATAGGAACATACACCTGTATATGATGGATAGGAACATACACCTGTATATGATGGATAGGAACATACACCTGTAATGATGGATAGGAACATACACCTGTATATGATGGATAGGAACATACACCTGTATATGATGGATAGGAACATACACCTGTATATGATGGATAGGAACATACACCTGTATATGATGGATAGGAACATACACCTGTATACCTGTATATGATGGATATTGTATATGATGGATAGGAACATACACCTGTATATGATGGATAGGAACATACACCTGTATATGATGGATAGGAACATTCACCTGAATACCTTGTAGAGGTACATACACCTGTACATGATGGATAGGAACATACACCTGAATACCTTGTAGAGGTACATACACCTGTATATGATGGATAGGAACATACACCTGTATATGATGGATAGGAACATACACCTGAATACCTTGTAGAGGTACATACACCTGTACATGATGGATAGGAACATACACCTGAATACCTTGTAGAGGTACATACACCTGTATATGATGGATAGGAACATACACCTGAATACCTGTATATACACCTGATATGGGATAGGAACATACACCTGTATGATGGATGGATAGGAACATACCTGAACATACACCTGTATATGATGGATAGGAACATACACCTGAATACCTTGTATGATGGATAGGAACATACACCTGTATATGATGGATAGGAACATACACCTGTATATGATGGATAGGAACATACACCTGTATATGATGGATAGGAACATACACCTGTATATGATGGATAGGAACATTCACCTGTATATGATGGATAGGAACATACACCTGTATATGGATGGAACATAGTATATGAACATACACCTGTATATGATGGATAGGAACATACACCTGTATATGATGGATAGGAACATACACCTGCATATGATGGATAGGAACATACACCTGTATATGATGGATAGGAACATACACCTGTAAATGATGGAGGTTCTTAATAAAATTAAAGATGTGCTTAATGCATTTGAAACTCTAACACATAGGGCCTTTTGTTTTTTAGCTGATCTATCCTTAGAATTTTGATTTACTCTTGCTTTAATGAAATTGCAACTATTTTGTGATTTGCAGGGCTATATCATGCGATATTTGCCTTTTGGCCCATTCAGATACCGTTCTGTGGGTCTACTGTGATAAAGGCCTATATACTGTATGTACACTGTTGCTTTGCACATGAAAGCATTATATTTTTATTCAAACAATGACTTTGGTGAACTTCTTTGGCAATACTTTTGAGTTTTTATTCTCTCTCTCTCTCTCTCTCTCTCTCTCTCTCTCTCTCTCTCTCTCTCTCTCTCTCTCTCTGCTTTCTGACAGGCTGTGAGCATATGGACAGATTGATTGTAGTGAAACACTGATCCTCTCTAGAATCCCTCTCTGGTTATATTGCTGTCGCACTTTAGGGCCCAAATCCCAACTGCTATGCTGGTGAAATTACCGTCAATTTGATTTGGAGGGATTAATTAAACAGCGCTGTGAGGTCTGGCCTGTCTGAGTCTATTACTTAGTTGTTGTTGTTTGGAGGTTTGAGTTACATTGTTTCTCTCCGATGCGCTGTGTGACTTTGATGGCCTTTCTGTCTGCCCCAGCGATGTACGTCCATCATACTCGATACTCTCATCAACATGACAGATAGCAGTAACACACATGCACGCACACACACACACACAAACCCTTTGTGTCAGCAATTTGCATCTGCAAACAGTCTTCAACATAATCCTAACACATTCCATGGTCTACATAAGCTAGATAAACAGCTGATGTCAGTCGGCATGTTAACAAACCCAGAGGCATGTTAAAGGCTCCAGCTTCACCATTTCACTGGGATCAGCATGGAGATGCATTTTTAAGAGTCTAAGCCAATGGGATGGGGGGGTTGGGGTTCTAAACTGACATCTGGAATTGTTTTAAGATGCTTATACTATAGATCATTTAGCTATTTTATTTGGAATTTTAGGACCCCTTTATGTATAAAAAACATATTTGATATTAATCATCATACAGTATATACAGTGGGGCATAAAAGTATTTAGTCAGCCACCAATTGTGCAAGTTCTCCCACTTAAAAAGATGAGAGAGGCCTGTAATTTTCATCATAGGTACACTTCAACTATGACAGACAAAATGAGAAAAAAAATCCAGAAATTCACACTGTATGATTTTTAATGAATTTATTTGCAAATGAGGGTGGAAGATAAGTATTTGGTCACCTACAAACAAGCACGATTTCTGGCTCTCACAGACCTGTAACTTCTTCTTTAAGAGACTCCTCTGTCCTCCACTCGTTACCTGTATTAATGGCACCTGTTTGAACTTGTTATCAGTATAAAAGACACCTGTCCACAACCTCAAACAGTCACACTCCAAACTCCACTATGGCCAAGACCAAAGAGCTGTCAAAGGACACCAGAAACAAAATTGTAGACCTGCACCAGGCTGGGAAGACTGAATCTGCAATAGGTAAGCAGCTTGGTTTGAAGAAATCAACCGTGGGAGCAAATATTAGGAAATGGAAGACATACAAGACCACTGATAATCTCCCTCGATCTGGGGCTCCACGCAAGATATCACCCTGTGGGGTCAAAATGATCACAAGAACGGTGAGCAAAAATCCCAGAACCACACGGGGGGCCCTAGTGAATGACCTGCAGAGAGCTGGGACCAAAGTAACAAAGCCTACCATCAGTAACACACTACCCCACCAGGGACTCAAATCCTGCAGTGACAGACGTGTCCCCCTGCTTAAGCCAGTACATGTCCAGGCCCGTCTGAAGTTTGCTAGAGAGCATTTGGGTGATCCAGAAGAAGATTGGGAGAATGTCATATAGTCAGATGAAACCAAAATAGAACTTTTTGGTAAAAACTCAACTCGTTGTGTTTGGAGGACAAAGAATGCTGAGTTGCATCCAAAGAACACCATACCTACTGTGAAGCACGGGGGTGGAAACATCAAGCTTTGGGGCTGTTTTTCTGCAAAGGGACCAGGACGACTGATCCGTGTAAAGGAAAGAATGAATGGTTTTTTTTTCCTCATTTTGTCTGTCATAGTTGAAGTGTACCTATGATGAAAATGACAGGCCTCTCTCATATTTTTAAGTGGGAGAACTTGACAATTAGTGGCTGACTAAATACTGTTTTGCCCCATTGTATATGTTTCTTTACACATGCAGTATTTAACACCTTTTTTGGCACAAAACTACCTTTTTTTACCAGTACCAGTTACCTCCAGTGGAATCCCGTGGGGGAGAACATCGTGTTCGTGAGAATCTCCCTTTTCCACAGTGGGGTTATATTAGTTTATTGCCAAATGTTTCAGATGCTACAAACAAAATGTGGCATATCAACTGCCCCTTGTGGTGGTCGTAGAGGAAAACGGAGACCACCAACGTGTTAGAGTTTCCCCTTTCCATAGAATGGTATGATAGTTACTAGGCCAAACCGTTCAGACTCTACAGACGTTTTTGTGAGAAGACCAATTTTCGAGACGTCTCGTGGTCTGACAAACAACTTTCAGTAAGACATCTGCAGGTGGATTGAGACGCATCCAATGCAACAAAACAGATATCGCTGAAGAATATCCACATCTCAGGAAATCGTTCTCGAGTTATTGATATTTGATGGTCAGAATGTCTGGCGAAAATCGAAATGCAAGCCAACTTTACCACAGTTTTTCAACAAGCTTTCGCTTCAGGTGTTTTTTTATCTGCTCTACCACACACCTGACGGGTAAGGTTGAACGCCTTCTCTCTTACTCTGCCTCCTGAAAAAGCTTCTCCCATATGGGTGTGATACCTACTCCCGTTGCCTGCTGCACTGCTGTTTGGATCTCACCTGCGATCTGTTCCCCGTCTGCCATGTCCGGTACAGGTCCTTCCGACCCACTCCCCCCTCTCTCCTCAGCTTTCGCTGGTCTCCAGAACACACGCACATACACACACACACACACATCAGACTTTGGACTGATTGGGATTTTATGTAGGCTAATTAACTTGTAAAGCTTATTATGTCAGCTTACTCAAACGCTTTAATGAACTGTTATAGGCCTACTATTAATGTATTTATCTTAGACATTTATAGCCTACTGGACTCATAGAGAGCTACTCTGTCAAGTCATGGCTAGCCCCAAGTCGTTATATATTTTAACTTGTGCTTTATTCTATTTTCCCCATGACTCCTTTGTGCTTTGTTGACTATGAACAGACAATGTTTGTTCCCACACTCGCGACTCTGGCTCTCTATTGGTCACAGACTCTTGGCCTCCCATCCTATTCTAACCACCTCTCACCGGCTTTGTATTCATGTTACCTGATGAAATTGCTGTAAAATATGATCTTGTTACCATCTGATGCACATTCAAATGTCATAAAAAATCGTAAATTCCTGTCCTATGCTGTGCCCTGATTATATTACTGCTGATGATATCTGGAAATGCTCATGTACACCCTGGCCCATCTTCTGTTGCAAGCCCCAATCCTGACTTGTGTTCTGATTTCTGCTCTTGTGAAAGCCTTGATTTTCTGAAATTTAACACTGGAAGCTTATTATCTAAAATGTATCAATTGAAGGTGTGGGTTCACAGCTCCAATCCAGATGTGTGGGTCATCACTGAGACGTGGTAAACCTCTCTTGGGTATTTTCACGTCCAGATGAAAAAGTGTGCCCAAAGTGAACAGGCCCAGAAGCTAGGATATGCATAGATATATTTGGTAGATTTGGATAGAAAACACTCTAAAGTTTCTAACACTGGTACAATAATTTCTGTGAGTATAACAGAACTGATATGGCAGGCGAAACCCCAAAGACAAACCATCCCCCCCCAAAATAATTTCAGCCTATCACTATTTTCAATGGCTGTCACTTTTATTATAAGGCGAAGTCCTCCCAGATTGCAGTTTCGAGGGCTTCCGCTAGATGTCAACAGTCTTTAGAAAGAGTTTCAGGTGGTTTTTGGAAAAATGAGCCAGAAATGGTTGTTTTTCTAGGTGGCTCCCATTTTGGCTGTCGTGTTTCCAAGCGCATGAATGAGAACGCGTTCTTTGGTATTTTTCTCCGGTAAAGACGATAATGATTCTCTGGCTTACATTTGATCATTTATTTACTGATTAGGATACCTAAGGTTGGATTATAAACGTTGTTTGACTTGTTGTTATGGATATAAAGAAGGACATTATCGTACAAAATGACCATTAGTGATGTAACTGGGACCTTTTTGAGTGCCAACAGAAGAAGATCATCAAAGGTAAGGCATTTATTATATCGCTATTTCTGACTTTTGTGTCGCACCTGCCTGGTTGAAATATGGTTTTTATGGTTTTGTATGTGGTGCGCTGTCCTCAGATAATCGCATGGTGTGCTTTCGCCGTAAAGCCTTTTTGAAATCTGACACAGTGGACGGATTAACAAGAAGTTAAGCTTTATTTTGCTGAATTACACTTGTGATTTTAAATATTAAATATTTTGAATTTTGTGCTCTGCAATTTCACCGGATGTTGGTCAGGTGGGACGCTTCCTGCCCATAAGAAGTTAACAAAGTTAACCATTTTCACTGTAGTGTCCAAAACGTCTTTCAAACTGTCAGGCATTCCCTTGGCAACAAGAGCCGCTCGGTGGATGCTGCAGTGTACCCAAGTGGCGTCGGGAGTAACTGCTTGCACGCTCGTTACCACTCCACTATGTCTCCTTGTCATGGCTTTTGCGCCATCAGTACAGATACCAACACATCTTGACCAGCAAAGTCCATTTGATGTCACAAAGCTGTCCATCACTTTACAAATATCCTCTCATGTTTGCAAAAGAGGATGTATTCCTTAATTGACCCCATAAACATAACGGACATGTACCAGGAGATATGCCAGGCCTGCCACATCTGTTGACTCATCCAACTGTTACGAATATAATTTACTGGCTTGTATGCGAAGCAGTAATTGTTTCAAAACATCTTCTGCAATGTCACTGATGCATCGTGAAACAGTGTTGTTTGATGAAGGCATTGTCAGTATAGTTTTTAAGGCCTTTTCCCCCAGCATTGTCCCAGTCATATCCAGCCACTCAGTAGCTCACCATATAAGACACTTCTAGCCCCTTCTTATTAATGCTATCTGTTGCTTTTATTCATGTCTAACTACTCGAAAGTCGTCTTTATTCTCTCTCAAAAACTCCCGTGGCTTATTTTTCTAATTATCACGGATTCCTCCAGAACTTTCATTATGCACACCTGTCCCCTATTCCCACTGATTAGTACTTGTATAAGTGTGCCCTTTGGTTTCCATTGGGCTGTCCATTATTGTTACAATGTCCGTTGGTGCTTATGAGTACCTGTGCTGTGTGTTTTGGGCTGTCATACTATTGTGGATTGCGCAGATGATTACGGTTCTGGTCCCGTGTGTTAATCATTGTGCATGTGTGTAATTTATTCAAGGTACTCGTCGCGTCTTTTTGGGGGGTTTTCAACCCTGTGTTTTTGTAGTGTTTGTTTGGTCTTCGTCCTCGTGCTTTTACAGGGCACACCGTAATTTGGGTAATAATAAAAAGCCCTGTTATGCATTCCTGAGCCTGTCTCCCGAATCAATTATACCAATGTGACACAATTTGTCATGTTTAGTTTCTAAATTGTCTGCGCAAGAGTGAAGGTTTCTTGCAAAAGAGAAACAGTTCATGTGATTGGATGTTAATTATTTGACTAGGCTACCTGTATTTGACATTATGTTTTTATTTTGTTTAACACTAGTTGATTATAATAATCATTTTGGCAGTGAATGAGGCTACTCAGGTGAGAAAAAAACCTGTAGCCCTGTTGGAAAAAATGTATTGTACTGTTTGAAAATGTAATGTACTGTTTGAAAATGTAATGTACTGTTTGAAAATGTAAAAGAAGAATGTAAAAATAAAGACGGCGCTGCACATACCCCAGCTTGGGAATACCTGGCCTCGGCTATAAGTGGATTCAGCACCAAGGAAAGCCATTGGAATTCCGGCGATTTGACAGTCCAACAGATGATCATATTTTTTAAACGATTTGCTGATTGCTGATTGCTGATTATTGATGTGTATATATATACTGTATATGTATAGTGTTATTGTTGTTTATTGATGTGTATATGATGGGTGACAAAATGCATGCTCTTCAAACGATCGCTGCTCCCACCAGCCCGCCTGACTAGCATCACTACTCTGGACGGTTCTGAATTAGAATATGTGGACAACTATAAATACCTAGGTGTCTGGTTAGACTGTAAACTCTCCTTCCAGACACACATTAAATATCTCCAATCCAAAATTAAATCTAGAATTGGCTTCCTATTTCGCAACAAATCCTCCCGCACTCTTGCTGCCAAACATACCCTCATAAAACTGACCATCCTACCAGTCCTTGACTTCGGCGATGCCATTTACAAAATAGCCTCCAACACTCTACTAGCAAATTGGATGCAGTCTATCACAGTGCCATCCGTTTTGTCACCAAAGCCAATATCCTACCCACCATTGTGACCTGTATGCTCTCGTTGGCTGGTCCTCACTATGTATTTGTTGCTAAACCCACTCGCTCCAGGTCATCTATAAGTCTTTGCTAGGTAAAGCTCTGCCTTATCTTAGCTCACTGGTCACCATAGCAACTCCCACCCTTAGCACACTCTCCAGCAGGTATGTCATCCCCAAAGCCAATCCTCCTTTGGCCGCCTTTCCTTGCAGTTCTCTGCTGCCAATGACAGGAACGAATTGCAAAAATCACTGAAGTTGGAGATATATCTCCCTCACTAACTTTAAGCATCAGCTGTCAGATCAGCTTTCCAATCGCTGCAGCTGTACACAGCCCATCTGTAAATAGCCCATCCAACCAACTACCTACCTCATCCCCATATTTGTTTTTGTTTTTCTGCTCTTTTGCACTCCAGTATTCTTACTTCCATATCCTCATTTGCACACATATCACTCCAGTGTAAATTGCTAAATTGTAATTACTTCACCACAATTGGCCTATTTATTGCCTTACCTCCTTACTTCATTTGCACACACTGTATAAAGATTGGTCTATTGTGTTATTGGATGTACGTTTGTTTATCCCATATGTAACTCTGTGTTGTTTTTGTTGCACTGCTTAGCTTTATCTTGGCCAGGTAGCAGTTGTAAATGAGAACTTGTTCTCAACTGGCCTACTTGGTTAAATAAAGGTGAAATAAAACAATTAAAAATAAATGTATAGACATGTATAGTGTAATTGTTGATTATTGATGTGAATATAGACATGTATAGTGTAATTGTTGATTATTGACATGTAATTGTGGATTATTGATGTGTTCACGCTGGTCTCATCTGCGAAAGAGGCTGTGGTATATATGTGTTAACGTTGCTCCAAAATTTGCTCCTGGATTTACATGGGGTGGCAGGGTAGCCTAGTGGTTGGAGCGTTGGACTAGTAACCGGAAGGTTGCAAGTTCAAACCCCTGAGCTGACATGGTACTAATCTGTCGTTCTACCCCTGAGCAGGCAGTTAACCCACTGTTCCTAGGCCGTCATTGAAAATAAGAATGTGTACTTAACTGGCTTGCCTAGTGTTATTAAAGGTAAAATAAAAATAAATCAAATAAAACATCAGGTGCTGAACTGATACAACAGGTCTTTGTCAAGAGGTTTTCTTTCTGTCCCCCTTATCCAGGTAATAACACTTGTGTACACAGCTGAATGCCAGTAAGTAAGCAAGCAGACTGTGTCTACAGCCTCTACGTGATAACGTCTAGGCCCTAGTGTAGGTCTCAAAAGGAATGGAGAGTTTTGTTAAAGGAGAGGTTTCTGTCAGCACGTCTCAGATCTCTGATGTAATCTGTTCTTGTCTGGAGAGAGAGAGACAAGGACTCCAGACCTTCCAGACCATTGGAACAGACACATACAAATGCGCACGTGTGCAGACACACACATCTCCTCTACCACACACACAACAAATAACTAACCCTTACTGAAAGACAATGTAATGAGGACTCTTGAACACTCTGCCAGCAGATATGGGCATATTTGTACATTCACATGTAGATTTGAATAGATGGCCGAGGTAATTTCCCAGACCCAAAACTCTGAGAGGTAACAACACATCAGCTGGGGTAGCAGATAATCGGCATGCTATTGTTAGAGCCAGACTGGCAAAACACAAAAAGGTCACAGCGAGATGCAGTCATAACTCACCATGGAGAGAAAAAAAAATCAGTGACATAGATCATAGACGAGGGAGGAAAAGGACAGAGGAGAGAGGGGGAGGAGGAAAGAAATGGGTTGTGGGGATGGAGAGAGACAGAGAGAGAGATGAGGGGTGGGGAGGGAGGGAGGGAGATGAGGGGTGGGGAGGGGAGAGAGAGAGATGAGGGGTGGGGAGGAAGAGAGATGGGGGTGGGGAGGGAGATGAGGGGTGTGGAGGGAGAGAGAGATGAGGGGTGGGGAGAGAGAGAGATGAGGGGTGGGGAGGAAGAGAGATGAGGGGTGGGGAGGGAGATGAGGGGTGGGGAGGGGGAGAGAGATGAGGGGTGGGGAGGGAGAGAGATGAGGGGTGGGGAGGAAGAGAGATGAGGGGTGGGGATGGAGAGAGACAGAGAGAGAGATGAGGGCTGGGGAGGGAGATGAGGGGTGTGGAGGGAGAGAGAGATGAGGGGTGGGGAGGGAGGGAGATGAGGGGTGTGGAGGAAGAGAGAGATGAGGGGTGGGGAGGGAGAGAGAGAGAGATGAGGGGTGGGGAGGGAGAGAGAGAGATGAGGGGTGGGGAGGGAGAGAGAGATGGGGGTGGGGAGGGGGGAGGGAGAGAGAGATGAGGGTGTGGAGGGAGAGAGAGATGGGGGGTGGGGAGGGGGAGGGAGAGAGAGATGAGGGGTGTGGAGGGAGAGAGAGATGAGGGTTAGGGAGGGAGAGAGATGAGGGTTAGGGAGGGAGAGAGAGATGAGGGGTGGGGAGGAAGAGAGATGAGGGGGTGGGGAGGGAGATGAGGGGTGGGGAGGGGGGAGAGAGATGGGGGTGGGGAGGGAGAGAGATGAGGGGTGGGGAGGAAGAGAGATGAGGGGTGGGGATGGAGAGAGACAGAGAGAGAGATGAGGGCTGGGGAGGGAGATGAGGGGTGTGGAGGGAGAGAGAGATGAGGGGTGGGGAGGGAGGGAGATGAGGGGTGTGGAGGAAGAGAGAGATGAGGGGTGGGGAGGGAGAGAGAGAGAGATGAGGGGTGGGGAGGGAGAGAGAGATGAGGGGTGGGGAGGGAGAGAGAGATGGGGGTGGGGAGGGGGAGGGAGAGAGAGATGAGGGTGTGGAGGGAGAGAGAGATGGGGGGCCTGGGAGGGGGAGGGAGAGAGAGATGAGGGGTGTGGAGGGAGAGAGAGATGAGGGTTAGGGAGGGAGAGAGAGATGAGGGTTAGGGAGGGAGAGAGAGATGAGGGGTTGGGAGAGACAGAGAGAGATGAGGGGTGTGGAGGGAGAGAGATGAGGGTTAGGGAGGGAGAGAGAGGAGGGAGAGAGAGATGAGGGGTTGGGAGAGACAGAGAGAGATGAGGGGTGTGGAGGGAGAGAGATATGAGGGTCGGGGATGGAGAGAGAGATGAGGGGTGGGGAGGGAGAGAGAGAGATGAGGGATGGGTCCACTTTATTCTAGCCAGTACACATCCCAACAACCCCAGAATCCCTGATCTATGCTCACTCTCTCCCTCTCTCTCTCTCTCAGTCCCTCTGTGGTGATAACTGTCTCTGATGTATGCCATTACCCACAGAGGCTTCTGATTAAAGCTGGAAATAGCCCAGTGAATGGTCTCTGACTCACTCCTGTGGATTTGGGGCCTGAATTTAAACAGACAGACCCTCAGCTCATAGCTCACTAGGGTCATCTTCAAGTGCTCTAAAAGGGGCAGGGCAACGGGGTGGTACACACACACACAAACACACACATGTATGAATGCAAAACCCACATGCATGTGCACATATGCACACACAAACACACCACACAGACACATGTACAGGCACGTGTGCACATACACACCACAAACTCATAAACACATCCAAGCTCCTACTACACACTAAGAGACAGAATTAAAGGGCACCCCGGGTTCACCCTTCTTGTCCTCCTCTCCATCTTTCAATCTCTCCAGCTCATCTCTCTTGTCCTCCTCTCCATCCCTCAATCTCTCCAGCTCACCTCTCTCAACTTCCTCTCCACCCCTCAATCTCTCCAGCTCACCTCTCTCATCTTCCTCTCCATCCCTCAATCTCTCCAGCTCACCTCTCTCATCTTCCTCTCCATCCCTCAATCTCTCCAGCTCACCTCTCTCAACTTCCTCTCCATCCTTCAATCTCTCCAGCTCACCTCTCTCATCCTCCTCTCCATCCCTCAATCTCTCCAGCTCACTTCTCTCATCTTCCTCTCCATCCCTCAATCTCTCCAGCTCACCTCTCTCATCTTCCTCTCCATCCCTCAATCTCTCCAGCTCACCTCTCTCTAATCTCCTCCTCTCCATCCCTCAATCTCTCCAGCTCACCTCTCTCATCTTCCTCTCCATCCTTCAGTCTCTCCAGCTCACCTCCCTCGTTCTCCTCTCCATCCTTCAATCTCTCCAGCTCACCTCTCTCATCCTCCTCTCCATCCCTCAATCTCTCTGGCCCCTCTAACCTCTCTCACCTCTCCAACCTCTCTCACCTCTCTAATCTCTCTCACCTCTCTAATCTCTCACACCTCTCCAACTCTCTCACCCCTCTAACCTCTCTCACCCCTCTAATCTCCCTCACCTCTGAAATCTCTCTCACCCCTCTAACCTCTCTCACCCCTCTAACCTCTCTCACCTCTCTAATCTCTCTAATCTCTCTCACCTCTGTAACCTCTCTCACCCCTCTAACCTCTCTCACCCCTCTAACCTCTCTCACCCCTCTAATCTCTATCACCCCTCTAATCTCTCTCACCCCTCTAATCTCTCTCACCCCTCTAACCTCTCTCACCTCTCTAATCTCTCTCACCTCTCTAACCTCTCTCACCTCTCTAATCTCTCTCACCTCTCTAATCTCTCTCACCCCTCTAATCTCTCTCACCCCTCTAATCTCTCTGGCCCTAACCTCTCAACCTCTCTCACCTCTCTAATCTCTCTCACCTCTCTAATCTCTCTCACCTCTCTAATCTCTCACACCTCTCCAACTCTCTCACCCCTCTAATCTCTCTCACCCCTCTAATCTCTCTCACCTCTCTAATCTCTCTCAACTCTCTAATATCTCTCACCTCTCTAATCTCTCTCACCCCTCTAAACTCTCTCACCTCTCTAATCTCTCTCACACCTCTAAACTCTCTCACCTCTCTAATCTCTCTCACCCCTCTAACCTCTCTCACCCCTCTAACCTCTCTCACCCCTCTAATCTCTATCACCCCTCTAATCTCTCTCACCCTCTCTAATCTCTCTCACCCTCTCTAATCTCTCTCACCCCTCTAACATCTCTCATCTCTCTAATCTCTCTCACCTCTCTAATCTCTCTCACCCCTCTAATCTCTCTCACCCTCTAATCTCTCTGGCCCCTCTAACCTCTCTCACCTCTCTCAACCTCTCTCACCTCTCTAATCTCTCTCAGCTCTCTAATCTCTCACACCTCTCCAACTCTCTCACCCCTCTAATCTCTCTCACCCCTCTAATCTCTCTCACCTCTCTAATCTCTCTCAACTCTCTATTCTCTCTCACCCCTCTAAACTCTCTCACCTCTCTAATCTCTCTCAACTCTCTAATCTCTCTCAACCCTCTAATCTCTCTCACCTCTCTAATCTCTCTCACCTCTCTAATCTCTCTCACCCCTCTAATCTCTCTCACCTCTCTAATCTCTCTCACCCCTCTAATCTCTCTCATCTCTCTAATCTATCTCACCTCTCTAATCTCTCTCACCTCTCTAATCTCTCTCACCTCTCTAATCTCTCTAATCTATCTAATCTCTCACCCCTCTAACCTCTCTCACCTCTCTAATCTCTCTCATCTCTCTAATCTATCACCCCTCTAATATCTCACCCCTCTAATCTCTCTCACCTCTGTAATCTCTCTAATCTCTCACCCCTCTAATCTCTCTCACCTCTCTAATCTCTCTCACCTCTCTAATCTCTCTCACCTCTCTCAGCTCTCTAATCTCTCTCACCCCTCCAATATCTCACCCCTCTAATCTCTCTCACCTCTCTAATCTCTCTCAGCTCTCTAATCTCTCTCAGCTCTCTAATCTCTCTCAGCTCTCTAATCTCTCTCACCTCTCTAATCTCTCTCACCTCTCTAATCTCTCTCACCCCTCTAATATCTCACCTCTCTAATCTCTCTCAGCTCTCTAATCTCTCTCAGCTCTCTAATCTCTCTCACCCTTCTAATCTCTCTCACCCCTCTAATATCTCACCCCTCTAATCTCTCTCACCTCTCTAATCTCTC
This sequence comes from Oncorhynchus tshawytscha, assembly GCF_018296145.1. Taxonomy (NCBI): domain Eukaryota; kingdom Metazoa; phylum Chordata; class Actinopteri; order Salmoniformes; family Salmonidae; genus Oncorhynchus; species Oncorhynchus tshawytscha. The sequence continues at coordinate 27,600,181 of NC_056459.1, forward strand.
TCAGCTCTCTAATCTCTCTCACCCCTCTAATCTCTCTCACCCCTCTAATCTCTCTCACCTCTATCACCTCTCTAATCTCTCACCCCTCTAATCTCTCTCACCCCTCTAATATCTCACCCCTCTAATCTCTCTCAGCTCTCCAATCTCTCTCAGCTCTCTAATCTCTCTCACCCCTCTAATCTCTCTCACCTCTCTAATATCTCTCACCTCTCTAATCTCTCTCACCCCTCTAAAGTCTCTCACCCCTCTAATCTCTCTCAGCTCTCTAATCTCTCTCAGCTCTCTAATCTCTCTCACCTCTCTAATCTCTCTCACCTCTCTAATCTCTCTCACCTTTCTAATCTCTCTCACCCCTCTAAACTCTCTCACCTCTCTAATCTCTCTCACCTCTCTAATCTATCTCACCCCTCTAATCTTTCTCACCTCTCTAATCTCTCTAATCTCTCTCACCCCTCTAAACTCTCTCACCTCTCTAATCTCCCTCACCCCTCTAATATCTCACCCCTCTAATCTCTCTCACCTCTAATCTCTCTCATTCCTCTAATCTCTCTCACCCCTCTAATCTCTCTCACCTCTCTCACCCCTCTAATCTCTCACCTCTCTAATCTCTCTCACCTCTCTAATCTCTCTCACCTCTCTAATCTCTCTCACCCCTCTAATCTCTCTCACCTCTCTAATCTCTCTAATCTCTCTCACCTCTCTAATCTCTCACCTCTCTAATCTCTCTCACCTCTCTAATCTCTCTCAACTCTCTAATCTCTCTAATCTCTCTCACCTCTCTCACCTCTCTCACCTCTCTAATCTCTCTCACCACTCTAATATCTCACCCCTCTAATCTCTCTCACCTCTCTAATCTCTCTCAGCTCTCTAATCTCTCTCAGCTCTCTAATCTCTCTCACCTCTCTATCTCTCTCACCTCTCTAATCTCTCTCACCCCTCTAACATCTCTCACCTCTCTAATCTCTCACCACTCTAATCTCTCTCAGCTCTCTAATCTCCCTCACCCCTCTAATATCTCACCCCTCTAATCTCTCTCACCTCTAATCTCTCTCATTCCTCTAATCTCTCTCATTCCTCTAATCTCTCTCACCCCTCTAATCTCTCTCACCTCTCTAATCTCTCTCACCTCCCTCACCCCTCTAATCTCTCTCACTTCTCTAATCTCTCTCATCTCTCCAACCTCTCTCACCCCTCTAATCTCTCTCACCCCTCTAATCTCTCTCACCCCTCTAAACTCTCTCACCTCTCTAATCTCTCACCCCTCTAATCTCTCTCACCTCTCTAATCTCTCTCACCCCTCTAATCTCTCTCACCTCTCTAATCTCTCTCACCTCTCTAATCTCTCTCATCTCTCCAACCTCTCTCACCCCTCTAATCTCTCTCACCCCTCTAAACTCTCTCACCTCTCTAATCTCTCTCACCCCTCTAATCTCTCTCACCTCTCTAATCTCTCTCACCCCTCTAATCTCTCTCACCTCTCTAATCTCTCTCACCTCTCTAATCTCTCTCACCTCTCTAATCTCTCTCACCTCTCTAATCTCTCTCACCTCTCTAATCTCTCTAATCTCTCTCACCTCTCTAATCTCTCACCCCTCTAATCTCTCTCACCTCTCTAATCTCTCTCAACTCTCTAATCTCTCTAATCTCTCTCACCTCTCTCACCTCTCTCACCTCTCTAATCTCTCTCACCCCTCTAATATCTCACCCCTCTAATCTCTCTCACCTCTCTAATCTCTCTCAGCTCTCTAATCTCTCTCAGCTCTCTAATCTCTCTCACCTCTCTAATATCTCTCACCTCTCTAATCTCTCTCACCCCTCTAATATCTCACCCCTCTAATCTCTCTCACCTCTCTAATCTCTCTCAGCTCTCTAATCTCTCTCAGCTCTCTAATCTCTCTCACCTCTCTAATCTCTCTCACCTCTCTAATCTCTCTCACCCCTCTAATATCTCTCACCTCTCTAATCTCTCTCACCCCTCTAATCTCTCTCACCCCTCTAATCTCTCTCACCCCTCTAATCTCTCTCACCTCTATCACCTCTCTAATCTCTCACCCCTCTAATCTCTCTCAGCTCTCTAATCTCCCTCACCCCTCTAATATCTCACCCCTCTAATCTCTCTCACCTCTAATCTCTCTCATTCCTCTAATCTCTCTCATTCCTCTAATCTCTCTCACCCCTCTAATCTCTCTCACCTCTCTAATCTCTCTCACCTCCCTCACCCCTCTAATCTCTCTCACTTCTCTAATCTCTCTCATCTCTCCAACCTCTCTCACCCCTCTAATCTCTCTCACCCCTCTAATCTCTCTCACCTCTCTAATCTCTCTCACCCCTCTAATCTATCTCACCCCTCTAATCTCTCTCAGATCTCTAATCTCTCTCAGCTCTCTAATCTCTCTCTCTCAGCTCTCTAATCTCTCTCACCTCTCTAATCTCAAATCAAATCACCTTTCTAATCTCTCTCACCCCTCTAAACTCTCTCTTGTGCCTCTAGTTCTAATCTCTCTCACCCCTCTAATCTCTCTCACCTCTCTGTACCCCTCTAAAGAATCTCTCACCCCTCTAATATCTCACCCATAGGCAAGATCTAATCTCTATCACCTCTCTAATCTCTCTGGCATCTAATCTCTCTCACCTTTCTAATCTCTCTCACCCCTCTAAACTCTCTCACGTCTCTAATCTCTCTCACCCCTCTAATCTCTCTCACCTCTCTCACCCCTCTAATCTCTCACCCCTCTAATATCTCACCCCTCTAATCTCTCTCTCACCTCTCTAATCTCTCTCAGCCCTCTAATCTCTCTCAGCTCTCTAATCTCTCTCACCTCTCTAATCTCTCTCACCTCTCTAATCTCTCTCACCCCTCTAATATCTCTCACCTCTCTCACCTCCCTCACCCCTCTAATCTCTCTCACTTCTCTAATCTCTCTCATATCTCTCACCTCTATCACCTCTCTAATCTCTCACCCCTCTAATCTCTCTCAGCTCTCTAATCTCCCTCACCCCTCTAATATCTCACCCCTCTAATCTCTCTCACCTCTAATCTCTCTCATTCCTCTAATCTCTCTCATTCCTCTAATCTCTCTCACCCCTCTAATCTCTCTCACCTCTCTAATCTCTCTCACCTCCCTCACCCCTCTAATCTCTCTCACTTCTCTAATCTCTCTCATCTCTCCAACCTCTCTCACCCCTCTAATCTCTCTCACCCCTCTAATCTCTCTCACCCCTCTAATCTCTCTCACCCCTCTAATCTCTCTCAGCTCTCTAATCTCTCTCAGCTCTCTAATCTCTCTCTCTCAGCTCTCTAATCTCTCTCACCTCTCTAATCTCTCTCACCTTTCTAATCTCTCTCACCCCTCTAAACTCTCTCACCTCTCTAATCTCTCTCACCCCTCTAATCTCTCTCACCTCTCTCACCCCTCTAATATCTCACCCCTCTAATCTCTCTCACCTCTCTAATCTCTCTCAGCTCTCTAATCTCTCTCAGCTCTCTAATCTCTCTCACCTTTCTAATCTCTCTCATCTCTCTAATCTCTCTCACCTCTCTAATCTCTCTCACCTCTCTAATCTCTCTCACCTCTCTAATCTCTCTCACCCCTCTAATCTCTCTCACCCCTCTAATATCTCACCCCTCTAATCTCTCTCACCTCTCTAATCTCTCTCAGCTCTCTAATCTCTCTCAGCTCTCTAATCTCTCTCACCTCTCTAATCTCTCTCACCCCTCTAATCTCTCTCACCCCTCTAATCTCTCTCACCCCTCTAATCTCTCTCACCTCTATCACCTCTCTAATCTCTCTTACTTCTCTAATCTCTCTCAGCTCTCTAATCTCCCTCACCCCTCTAATATCTCACCCCTCTAATCTCTCTCACCTCTAATCTCTCTCATCCCTCTAATCTCTCTCATTCCTCTAATCTCTCTCACCCCTCTAATCTCTCTCACCTCTCTAATCTCTCTCACCTCCCTCACCCCTCTAATCTCTCTTACTTCTCTAATCTCTCTCATCTCTCCAACCTGTCTCACCCCTCTAATCTCTCTCACCCCTCTAATCTCTCTCACCCCTCTAATCTCTCTCACCCCTCTAATCTCTCTCAGCTCTCTAATCTCTCTCAGCTCTCTAATCTCTCTCACCTTTCTAATCTCTCTCATCTCTCTAATCTCTCTCACCTCTCTAATCTCTCTCACCTCTCTAATCTCTCTCAGCTCTATCACCTCTCTAATCTCTCTCACCCCTCTAACATCTCACCCCTCTAATCTCTCTCACCTCTCTAATCTCTCTCAGCTATCTAATCTCTCTCAGCTCTCTAATCCCTCTCACCTTTCTAATCTCTCTCACCTCTCTAATCTCTCTCACCCCTCTAATCTCTCTCACCTTTCTAATCTCTCTCACCTCTCTCACCCCTCTAAACTCTCTCAACCTGTAGTGAGGTGCGTACTGGCGGCAGAGAAGTCGGGTGCAGGAGAGCGAAAACTGATTTCGTTTAATATCCATAAACTATGGTACACAATACAATAAATGGGTCAAACAAAACCCGATAAATACCAGCATTCTGTGCATAAGCACTACAAGAAACAATTACGGACAAGGACATGGGGGGGGGGCAGAGGGTTAAATACACAACATGTAATTGATGAAATTGCAACCAGGTGTGATGGAAGACAAGACAATACCAATGGAAAATGAAAAGTGGATCAGCGATGGCTAGAAGGTTGGTGACTTCGACTGCCGAACGCCCCCTGAACAAGGAAAGGGACCAACTTCGGCGGAAGTCGTGACACAACCCTCCAATATCTCTCACCCCTCGCCCCTCTAACCTTTCTCACAGATTAACCAAACTTTGCACCTTAGAATAAATAAGTGAACATTTTTGAAGCAAACTTGTTGCAGGCTATAAATCACCTTGGTTGACTACACAGGAACCTGACAGTCTGAGACCAATTATCCTGAGGAAAAGACAATCTTATGTAGTAGCTGTACCTGGAGAGGTTGGGCTGCCCATGCTGTCTGGTTAGACAAGGACATGTTATTATCTAGAGGTTGGGATGCCCATGCTGTCTGGTTAGACAAGGACATGTTTTTATCTAGAGGTTGGGCTGCCCATGCTGTCTGGTTAGACAAGGACATGTTATTATCTAGAGGTTGGGCTGCCCATGCTGTCTGGTTAGACAAGGACATGTTATTATCTAGAGGTTGGGCTGCCCATGCTGTCTGGTTAGACAAGGACATGTTTTTATCTTGTGGTTGGGGTGCCCATGCTGTCTGGTTAGACAAGGACATGTTTTTATCTCGAGGTTGGGCTGCCCATGCTGTCTGGTTAGGCAAGGACATGTTATTATCTAGAGGTTGGGCTGTACATGCTGTCTGGTTAGACAAGGACATGTTTTTATCTCGAGGTTGGGCTGCCCATGCTGTCTGGTTAGACAAGGGCATGTTTTTATCTCGAAGTTGTGCTGCCCATGCTGTCTGGTTAGACAAGGACATGTTATTATCTAGAGGTTGGGCTGCCCATGCTCTCTGGTTAGACAAGGGCATGGTTGACAGTGGCAGTCTCAGTGTGGAACCAACTCCTGCTGCTCACTAGGGCCACATGCCAGATGGCACACTATTACCTGTAGTGTACTTCTTTTTACCAGGTTCCATATAGTTCTGGTAAAACGTAGTGCACTATGTATAGAAAAGGGTGCCATCTGGGCCACAGCCACAGCTGAGGTAATGGCTACCTTGATAGGGAAGCCATACTGTAGACCTGAGGGTTATGAGGGCGGAGGGGGTATTGACTGTCTTGGTAAGGGGTTTGGTCGTTCCCTATGCCTTGGGGCTATGAGGCTGAGATGGTTAGGAGAGATGGTATTGACTGTCTTGGTAAGGGGTGTGGCCGTTCCCTATTCCTAGGAGCTATGTGGCTGAGGTGGTTAGGAGAGAGGGCATTGACTGTCTTGGTAAGCGGTTTGGTCATTCCCTATTCCTTGGGGCTATTGGGATGAGATGGTTAGGAGAGGCAGGGGCTCTGGCCTCGGAGTGGAATGAGTTTTAGCTGAACCATTAGAGTAAGGATGAAAGTAGAGAGAGTAGTGCTGAACGAATAACCAATATTTCTGATACTTTTCGGTTTTTAAACAACTATTTGATTGACGTCGGTTCAATTCATTGAATTTCATAGTTTTTTTCTCTGAGCTTGATTAATCAGATCAAGCCAAACTGTGCAATGTTGTATGAAATTGTAGTTTTCAGCAGGCTAATATTCTACATAGATTATGTCATGATGCTGGCCTGGGGGTAGGTTAATGACAGTCATAAATACCCCTTCCCCCTTTTTCCTCTCTCTTTCTTACTGATGTGACATTTGAAAACCCCTTGGTTAACATAGAGATTCTGGGAACATCAGAAGGTGGGGGAAAATTAACCATATTCTGGTAATCCGACCAGTTGAACATATACGTTGGTACTTAATGAATATGATGTCAGTTCAGTTGTCATCTGAGACATTCTCATCAATGATAGGATGACATAAACTCTACAGTGGAAAGTCTACACATTATAGTTATCAAATTCACATGGAATTGTTGTGAAATTTAAATGTTTGAATATGAAATTATGTGATGGGATGAACTGTGATTTTAGTTTCTGAAATGTGAGAATTGGGTTTTCATGAGTGAATTAGGCCCGACTCAGTGGCCTGCCCACGTGAAGAGACATTGGTTATAACCAATGAAACATGCCCTCCTCTCCCTTCCTATATAAAGCCTTGATGACAATATAACCTCCTGTTCCGAGGATGTGAGGACGATGGTCCAAAAGTTAACAGAACTAAGCCAACCTCAGCGTGAGCTTTGGTTGCGAATTGTATGAACTTTGACCTCTTATTCACTACAGAAGTGATACCTCCTAGCCGTTGAGTTAGCAACAACAGCTAAAAACGTGGGCTAGGAAAGGACAGACAGAGTATACTGTCTATCACCTAACGATGACACTACAACGTACCCAATTTACCACCAGAGACATTCTTCAAAGAACAAAGGACTCTGTTGGGCAACATGGCCTTCCATCTACCACCAACCTACCGAAGCTCAGCTCAGAGTAAATATTTATTGCATTTTCCTTTTCCAAATGGGTGGTAATTTAAAATGCATAAGATTCTGTATTTACGATAGAGTAGCTGCCTACAGCCCGATAGAGACATCGCTTCTCCCTTTGTTCTCCAGTCTTTCCGCTCTTTCACTCAAACCCAGCCTCTTTTCTTTTGTGTAACCAGGTGTCATATCTGTTCCATCCGCTAGGGACGTTTTCCTTTATGACATAATTTGTAATCAATGTATGGTTCATTCAGTGTATATGTAATTCTGTGTGATTAGTTAGGTATCTAGTAAATAAATAATTAAACCCAATTTTGCATTGCTGATTCAAGTTGTTAGCCAGGGTTCGTGAAGATAACCAAGAATGTACAACTTTCAGATGAGACTGAAATAATGTGACGGTTAATATTGACTGCTATTGATGTAAAATATTACTAGGTCTTTATTCGGAAGATAACAGATCTATAAATATTATTTCATGGTGCCCCGACTTTCTAGTTAATTACATATACATGATCAGCTCAATCAGGTAATATTAATTACAGAGAAAGGGTTTTATAGAATAGCATGTCATATCACTTAATCCGGCATAGCCAAAGACACAACACCGTGAAAAAGAGAAGAGAGAAGACGAGAGGAAGCAGAGAGGAAGAGAAGATGAGAGGAAGCAGAGAGGAAGAGAAGATGAGAGGAAGCAGAGAGGAAGAGAAGATGAGAGGAAGCAATGAAGAAGAGAAGAAGATGAGAGGAATGAGAACTAAATAAGAAACATTGCATGTGTTTAGATATAGCAAGAGAGAGAGAGAAAGAAAGAGGGAAACATGGACACACACAAGCAGTGCTACAGTAATCTCTGTCTCCACTCAATCCTGAACACACAAGCAGTGCTACAGTAATCTCTGTCTCCACTCAATCCTGAACACACAAGCAGTGCTACAGTAATCTGTCTCCACTCAGTCCTGAACACACAAGCAGTGCTACAGTAATCTCTGTCTCCACTCAGTCGTGAACACACAAGCAGTGCTACAGTAATCTCTGTCTCCACTCAGTCGTGAACACACAAGCAGTGCTACAGTAATCTCTGTCTCCACTCAGTCGTGAACACACAAGCAGTGCTACAGTAATCTCTGTCTCCACTCAGTCGTGAACACACAAGCAGTGTTACAGTAATCTGTCTCCACTCAGTCGTGAACACACAAGCAGTGCTACAGTAATCTGTCTCCACTCAGTCCTGAACACACAAGCAGTGCTACAGTAATCTGTCTCCACTCAGTCCTGAACACACAAGCAGTGCTACAGTAATCTGTCTCCACTCAGTCCTGAACACACAAGCAGTGCTACAGTAATCTCTGTCTCCACTCAGTCGTGAACACACAAGCAGTGTTACAGTAATCTCTGTCTCCACTCAGTCCTGAACACACAAGCAGTGCTACAGTAATCTCTGTCTCCACTCAGTCGTGAACACACAAGCAGTGCTACAGTAATCTGTCTCCACTCAGTCCTGAACACACAAGCAGTGCTACAGTAATCTGTCTCCACTCAGTCCTGAACACACAAGCAGTGCTACAGTAATCTGTCTCCACTCAGTCCTGAACACACAAGCAGTGCTACAGTAATCTGTCTCCACTCAGTCCTGAACACACAAGCAGTGCTACAGTAATCTGTCTCCACTCAGTCCTGAACACACAAGCAGTGCTACAGTAATCTGTCTCCACTCAGTCGTGAACACATAAGCCACAAATAAAATGTTATTGGTCACAGACACATATTTAGCAGATGTTATTGCGGCTATAGAGAAATGCTTGTGTTCTTAGCTCCAACAGTGCAGTAATATCTAACAATTTACAACAATACACACAAATCTAAAAGTAAAAGAATGGAATAAAGAAATGTTCAATATTGAGACAAGCGATGTCGGAGTGGCATTGACTAAAATACAGTAGAATAGAACCCAGTATGTACATATGAGATGAGTAAAGCAGTATGTAAACATTATTAAAGTGACTAGTGACTCCATGTTTATGTACTGTATATAGGGCAGCAGCCTCTAAGGTGCAGGGTTGAGTAGCCGGGTGGTAGCCGGCTAGTGATGGCTACTTAACAGTCCGATGGCCTTGAGAAATAAGCTGTTTATCAGTCTCTCGGTCCCAGCTTTGATGCACCTGTACTGACCTCGTCTTCTGGATGATGGCGGGGTGAACAGGCCGTGGCTCGGCTGGTTGATGTCTTTGATGATCTTTTGGCCTTCCTTTGACAATGGGTGGTGTAGGTGTCCTGGAGGGCAAGTGGTGTGCCACCTGAGATAAGTTGGGTAGACGAGGCTTTGTACAGTGGGTACCAGTACCAATTCAATTTGCGGGGGTACAGGTTAGTCGAGGTAATTGAGGTAATTTGTACATGTACTGTAGGTAGGGGTAAAGTGACTATACACAGAAAATAAACGGTGAGTAGGAGCAGTGTAAAAACAAATTGGGGCCTTACGGTCAGATGCACTGCAGTTGCCATACCAGGCAGTGATGCAACTGGTCAGGATGCTCTCGATGGTGCAGCTGTAGAACCTTTTGAGGATCTGGGGACCCATGCCAAATCTTTTCAGTCTCCTGGGGGGGAATAGGCCTTGTCGTTCCCTCTTCACGACTGTCTTGGTGTGTTTGGACCATGATAGTTTGTCGGGATGTGGACACCAAGGGACACGAAGTTCTCGACCTGCTCCACTACGGCCCTGCTAATGTGAATGGGGTGTATTACTCCTTTTCCTGTTGTCCACGATCAGCTTCTTTGTCTTGCTCACGTTGAGGGAGAGGATGTTGTCCTGGCACCAAACTGCCAGGTCTCTGACCTCCTCCCTATAGGCTGTCTCATCGTCATCAGTGATCAGGCCTATCACCGTTGTGTCGTCAGCAAACTTATTGATGGTGTTAGAGTCGTGCTTGGCCATGCAGTCGTGGGTGAACAAGGAGTACAGGAGGGGACTAAGCACGCACCCCTGAGGGGTCACAATGTTGAGGATCAGCGTGGCAGATGTTGCCTACCCTTACCACCTGTGAGCGTCCCGTCAGGAAATCCAGGATCCAGTTGCAGAGGGAGGTGTTTAGTCCCAGGGTCCTTAGCTTAGTGATGAGCTTTTTGGGCACTATGGTGTTGAATGCTGAGCTGTAGTCAATTAACAGCATTCTCACAGAAGTGTTCCTTTTGTCCAGGTGGGAAAGGGCAGTGTGGAGTGCAATTGAGATTGCATCATCTGAAAATCTGTTGGGGCGGTATGGGAATTGGAGTGGGTCTAGGGTTTCCTTTAATGTGAGCCATGACCAGCCTTTCACAGTACTTCATGGCTACCGACGTGAGTACTACGGTGTGGTAGTCATTTAGGCAGGCTACCTTTGTGTTCTTGGTCACAAGGCCTACGGTGGTCTGCTTGAAGCATGTAGGTATTACAGACTGGGTCAGGGACAGGTCTAAAATGTCAGTGAAGACACTTCCCAGTTGGTCAGCGCGTGCTCTGAGTACACGTCACTCTCCAAGTGTGACCTTCCATATTGTCAATCTGTGTCATTCACATCGCTTCAGTGATACGAAGGCACAGAATGGTGGTGTTTCTCTTTGTCAGTTTCACAGCCAGGCTAAGCTTCTGGGTGCTTAGCAAGGAAACTGCTTCAACAGCTCGCTGAGTAAGTGAGCATGTCTCGAGATACAGAATTACCATACCTCGCTGGCTTGATACATCTGGGAAATGAAAGAGAGATGGAGAGAGGAAAAATACAGAGGAGGAGGAGGTGGAGGGTAGAGGTTGATATGCTCATTCATTTCTCGTGTGCGAGTCAGGTGACCGGTGCTGGTGCGGAAAATGGCAGGTCCCACGGGGTTTTACCTAAGGGGCTGCCGTCATCTAGCACAGGTGTGAGTATTTCATATTATTGTGTGTGTGTGGGGGGGGGATGTGTTTATGTGTGTGTTTTTGCATGTGTGTATGGATTGTAGGTGTTTGTGCACACTGTAGGTGTGTGTGTTAGTATGTGTTTCTGAATCTGTATTGATAAACGTGTGTGTGTGTGAGTGAGTTAGTGTGTGTGCCTGTGTGTGTGTTTCCTTACAAGTGTGTGATATGCTACTAATACTGTATGACACTCATAATCAAGGTTTGGTTGATTCAATCAGGTTTGTAGTGCTGGGAAACAACAAAAATGGGCACCCCTTTAAGACACACTGATGCAGAGAGTTGTAGAGTAACCCAACAGTGATAACATACACATCTAGAGACTTGTAGAGTAACCCAACAGTGATAACATACACATCTAGAGACTTGTAGAGTAACCCAACAGTGATAACATACACATCTAGAGACTTGTAGAGTAACCCAACAGTGATAACATACACATCTAGAGACTTGTAGAGTAACCCAACAGTGATAACATACACATCTAGAGACTTGTAGAGACTTGATAACCCAACAGTGATAACATACACATCTAGAGACTTGTAGAGTAACCCAACAGTGATAACATACACATCTAGAGACTTGTAGAGTAACCCAACAGTGATAACATACACATCTAGAGACTTGTAGAGTAACCCAACAGTGATAACATAAATTGCGGATACATGGAAGAGTGTTACCTTTTAAGCAATACCTCTGTGACACTGACGTAGTCACTATTATTATACAATGTAGAAAATAGTGAAAATGAAGCCCTGGAATGAGTGGGTGTGTCCAAACTTTTGACTTGTACTGTATGTGTAGGGTTTCAAGCTCTGGTTGATATTTAGTTGTGTTTGGTGGTCAGTGCAACCAAATACCAACATTTGAATGAGATGTATCTTCTGCTTAGATAGTTCCATCTGTGCCACTGACTTACTGAAGTCTGGTTTTAATTCCAGTTCTTCTACAATTTCATATTTGCTATGAAGAGATTCACGTCTCCATCTCAACAAAAAAATGAATGTTAAAGAATTGGACGAAATAAAGAGCATTTAAAGTTTGATTTGATTTGATTGAGTCCTATTCTTCCACGCCTTGAGAAAGAGTTGTGAATCCAACATATAAATGTTTTATTTGTTAGACAAACTGGAATTAAACCCAGACTAAGTCAGTGGCACAGATGGAACTATGCAAGCAGAAGATAAATCTCCTTCAAATGTTGGTTTTTGGTTGCGTTGCCAACCAAACACAATTCAACATTACTTTTCTAAGACTGTAAATAGCCTACTAATATAACATTCAATCTTTAAATTAGCTAACACATCCATGGCCAAATGTTGAGGTTACTGTAACTATACATGTCTTCTTAAGTAACCATAGTGTGCTCAAGACAGCGTGCAGAGGTCAAATCAAATCAAATTTTATTTGTCACATACACATGGTTAGCAGATGTTAATGCGAGTGTAGCGAAATGCTTGTGCTTCTAGTTCCGACAATGCAGTAATAACCAACAAGTAATCTAACTAACAATTCCAAACCTACTGTCTTATACACAGTGAAAGGGGATAAAGAATATGTACTTAAAGATATATGAATGAGTGATGGTACAGAGCAGCATAGGCAAGATACAGGAGATGGTATCGAGTACAGTATATACATATGAGATGCGTATGGAAACAAAGTGGCATAGTTAAAGTGGCTAGTGATACATGTATTACATAAGGATGCAGTAGATGATATAGAGTACAGTATATACGTATGCATATGAGATGATGCTGAGATCTTCACAATTGCTGTAATAATCTGTCAGAATCTCAAACGTTATTGGCCACTTGCACCATGTACTTTTAATGTAATCTCAACTGCCAACCAGGCCATCTGCTATCAGCCGAAGCACAGTGATAAAACATTAATCTCTTGTAAAAGTAAAAAACATTTCTGACATTGTATTCCCATTTGAACTTTGATGTGCTTAGAAATGGTTAACATTTGGGTGACAAATAAATAAACAATCAGACATTGTTTTTTCCATTAGAATTTGATAGAAACCGTAGTAACAACAAATTGGAAATGCAATTAACTTCTGTCTGTCTTTTTGAGTGGGTTAATATAGGTTACAATCTCATTGATCAACACCTCAACCAGATATTGCCCGATAATCCACATTGAAAGGATGTGGTGTGCCCAGTGGGGAGCATCACCATTCATTTCAGGGTATTTTCATACATATCTGTTTTACCGTTTAGAAATGAAAGCACTTTGTGTATCTAGCCCCAATTTGAAGGTGTCATAAGTATTTGGACAAATTCATATTTGTCATATTTGTCAAATTCAAATTCAAATATTGTATTTGTATTAAAGTGGTCAAAAGTGTAGTATTTGGTCCCATATTCCTAGCACGCAATGACTCCATCAAGCTTGTGACTCTACAAATCTGTTGAATTTGAAGGTTGTTTTGATTGTGTTTCAGATTATGTTCTTTAAATCTGAACAAAATATATTCTACTGATCAAACGATAGGGCAGTTTAACCAACATCTTCATTTCCTCTAACTTTTTAGAAACACCTGAAATGTTGAGCACTTTCCAAACAAGATAAACAAAAAGTAAAGAGTATATGAAACCACATTCAGGATTCCCCCAGGTTTTGTACAAACAGCTGACATTTTGACCACTTTCCCAGCACTTTAGACAGGAAGTTAGGGGTTGTGACATTTTGGTCTACTTCTCTGCTTTTCAAATCAGAACAGAATTATCTTCTTCCAATAAATGACAACTGTTTTAGTAACCACAGCAACTACTTTTTATCTCATCTTTTACAAACTGCAATTTTGAATTACCAGTAAGTGAGAGAATGGCCATTCCTTGAGTTTACCCCGACAGTAGAGATGGAAGTGAAACCTCTCTCTAGCTTCCCATGTAGCAAACCATTTCTGTTTTTTGCTTATTTTTCCTTTTTTCTCTCCCTTTATTCTACCATCTAGTCTATGCACTCTGCATTGTGCTTTGGATCCAAATGCATCAGTAAACTACACACCATGCCTTGATCAAACCGGCAATAGCATGTAGCACCTGACAAACGAAATTGCAATAGCAAAAACGGGAACAAAATGTGATTTATGTCCATGGCAATGTGACATAGAATCTGTCATTTAGCTGCAAGTGTCACAGAGAGAGAAAGTACATCTGTGGATGTGTGTGTGTGAGAGAAAGACACCTTAACAACAATCTAATTTCCCTCTGTCTCCAAAGGGGTTAATATGAACTGCCCCTGAGGGAGCTGTCATCTAGAGCAATACGACTACAATCTAATCACCATCTCTCTCTCTCTACCTCTCTCTCTCTCTCTCTACCTCTACCCCCTCTCTCTCTCTACCTCTACCCCCTCTCTCTCTCTCTCTCTACCTCTACCCCCTCTCTCTCTCTCTACCTCCACCCCCTCTCTCTTTCTCTACCTCCACCCTCTCTCTCCCTCTGTCATTGCCACCTTCCCTCCCTACATCAAACTGAATTCCAGTCACCTCAGCTTGGGCTGGGTCCTTAAACCACATCAACCACCAGTAGTCCATTCCCCATCAATTACTTCTCCTAAATCAAACCCACCAATAAAGACTGCACAGATCCGCTGGTGCTTTGGGCAGTCTGGATTTTGTCACCGTGTTCATCTTCCCCCTCCTTGTCCCCAATAGAACAGATTGTCAGCTGCATACAGTAGCTCTGTATTCTGGGTCGTCATCCTTGACTGGTGAACTAATGAAGCTTGACCACTTGTTTATGTTTTACGGGGAGTGATAGAGAAGATAGCACATGTGAGAGGAGGCGGAGTATCGCTGTTGCTCTAATGTAATTGGCTGGACAACTTCATCATAAGAGTAGCTAGCGGACGGCGCGGCAATGATGCGTGTCTTCCCCCCTCCTCCTCTCCTTGCTCCATTAAAGATCCATCAATATCCTCAATAATACAACACAACCCTCTTCCATTAAAGATCTATCAATATATCCCAGTTTCCTTCATATCTAGATCCATAATGGGTGAAGACAAAGACATGCTATTCTTGAGAGGCCCATTTTGCTGTGTATCTGAAAAGAGAAGCCATCATTATTTGCATAGTGTGACAGTGTGTGTACATGCACGTGTGTGTTGTATGTGTGTCTGTATGTTTGTCTGTCTACATTTACGTGTCTGTGCTTGCATGCGTGTATGTGTGAATACTCTGAGACGAGGGCCGTGCGTTTCCTTTGTGTACCTGGGGCCAGATAACGTAGCTTCGGTTGACTGGCTGAGTGCTCCAGCATCGGAACAGAGTGGAAGGACAGGCCCTATCTGTAATGGTTTTCTCCTCTGCTCCCTATCTGCAAAAGAGTTCTCTGTATACTCCACACACACACACACACACACACACACACACACACACACACACACACACACACACACACACACACACACACACACACACACACAGATCTATGTTCACACACATGGGCATGCTCCTCAGAGCTATATTTATCCAGAGGGAGGGGGAGAGATATTATGAGTGAGAGAAATTATTTAGAGAGAGAGATTATGGTGTGAGAGAGTGATTATGGAGTGAGAGAGAGAGGTTATGGAGAGAGATATTCTGGAGTAAGAGAGAGATTATGGAGTGAGAGAGGGAGAGAGATTATGGAGAGAACAATAAAGATTTTAGGGAGAGAGAGAGAGTATGGAGTGAGAGAGAAAGAGAGGGAGAGAGATTATGAGAGAGAGATATTATGGAGTGAGAGAGAGAGAGTGATTATGGAATGAGAGAGAGGGAGATTATGGAGTGAGAGACATTCAGTCAGATTCAGTCTATTCACAGTCAGCCCACTGACACCCCTGTCAGACCACCGCAAAATCACAGTCTTCTTGAAAAGAGCAATACTCAATCATGAGGCATCAAAGCCAATGGAACTGAGTAATATTAAGAAATGCTATAGATGGAAGGAATGTAGCTTGGAAATCTGCCAAAAAACTATTAGACAACAACAAATTCAATCCCCATTAGACAACTTCCTGGATAAAACATTCCACTGTAATTGGGAAGGTGTAAACTTGGCAGTAGAAAATCTTAAAAGCATATTTGACCTCTCAGCTTCCCTATCAAATCTAAAAATCTGCAATAGAAAACCAAAGAAGATGAACAACAATGACACATGGTTTGATGAAAAATGTAAGAAAGAAATTGAGAAACCTGTCCAACCAAAAACATAGAGACCCAGAAAACCTGAGTCTACGCCTTCACTATGCTGAATCACTAAAACAATACAGAAATACACTACGGAAAAAGAAGGAACAGCACGTCAGAAATCAACTTTATGTAATTGAATTCCTAGACTAACAACTTTTGGGAAAATTGGAAAACACAAAACAACAACACAAATAATTATTTATCCAATATTGAGATGTATGGGTAAACCACTTCTCTAATCTTTTTGGCTCTATAACAAAAAACAAACAGAAAAAACATATACATGATCAAATACAAATCTTAGAATCAACTATTAGAGACTACCAGAATCCACTGGATTCTCCAATTACCTTGAATAAGCTAACAGCAGACTTGTACATTTCCTCATTGAAAACAATGTACTGAGCAAATGTCAAATTGGCTTCTTACCAAATGATCGTATGACAGACCACATATTCACCATACACAGCCTAATTAACAAACAAAGGCAAAGTCTCTCCAGCTTTGCGTCAACAGTAACCTTGGGAAAATCCTCTGCATTATCATTAACAGCAGACTCGTACATTTCCTCAATGAAAACAATGTACTGAGCAAATGTCAAATTGGCTTTTTACCAAATTACCGTACAACAGACCATGTATTCACCCTGCGCACCCTAATTGACAACCAAACAAACCAAAACAAAGGCAAAGTCTTCTCATGCTTTGTTGATTTCAAAAAAGCCTTTGACTCAATTTGGCATGAGGCTCTGCTATACAAATTGATGGAAAGTGGTGTTGGGGGAAAAACATACGACATTATAAAATCAATGTATACAAACAACAAGTGTGAGGTTAAAATAGGCAAAAAAACACACATTTCTTCCCACAGGGCTGTGGGGTGAGACAGGGATGTTAAGCCCCACCCTCTTCAACATATATATCAACGAATCGGCATGGGCACTAGAACAGTCAGCAGCATCCGGCCTCACCCTACAAGAATCTGAAGTCAGATGTTTAGTTTTTACTGATGATCTGGTGCTTCTGTCACCAACCAAGGAGGGCCAACAGCAGCACCTAGATCTTCTGCACAGATTCTGCCAGACCTGGACCCTGACACTAAATCTAAGTAAGACCAAAATAATGGTGATTCAAAAAAGGTCCAGTCACAAGGACCACAAATACAAATTCCATCTACACACCATTGCCCTAGAGCACACAATAAACGATACATACCTTGGCCTAAACATCAGCTCCACACGTAACTTCCACAAAGCTGTGAACAATCTGAGAAACAAGGTAAGAAGGGCATTCTATGCCATCAAATGGAAAGTAAAATTCGAAATACCAATTAGGATCTGGCTAAAAATACTTGACTGTTTTATAGAACCCATTGCCCTTTATGGTTGTGATGTCTTTGGTCCGCTCACCAACCAAGACTTCACAAAATGGGACAACAACAAAAAATTGAGATTGCAAGCAGAATTCTGCAAAAATATCCTCCATGTACAACATAGAACACCAAATGGATGCAGAGCAGAATTAGGATGATACCCGCTAATTATCAAAATCCAGAAAAGAGCCGTTAAATTCTACATCCACCTAAAAGGAAGTGATTCCCAAACCTTCCATAACAAAGCCATCACCTGCAGAGAGATGAACCTGGAGAAGAATCCCCTAAGCAAGCTGGGGCTCTGTTCACAAACACAAACACAAACACACCCCACAGAGACCCAGTACAGCAACACAATTAGACCCGACCAAATCATGAGAAAACAAATAGATAATTACTTGACACATTGGAAAGAATTAACAAAAAAAACTGAGCAAACTAGAATGCCATTTGGCCCTAAACAGAGAGTACACAACGGCAGAATACCTGACCAATGTGACTGATCCAAACTTAAGGAAAGCTTTGACCATGTACAGACACAGTGAGCATAGCCTTGCTATTGAGAAAGGCAGCCGTAGGCAGACCTGGCTCTCAAGAGAAGACAGGCTATGTGCTAGAGGTCGACCGATTATGATTTTTTTAGCGCCGATACCGATACCGATTATTGGAGAACAAAAAAAAGCTGATGCTGATTAAATCAGCCAATTTTATTTAATTATTTGTAATAATGACAATACTGAATGATCACTTATTTTAACGTAATATAATACATCAATAAAATCAATTTAGGCTCAAATAAATAATGAAACATGTTCAATTTGGTTTAAATAATGCAAAAACAACGTGTTGGAGAAGAAAGTAAAATTGCAATATGTGCCATGTAAGACAGCTAACGTTTCAGTTCCTTGCTCAGAACATGAGAACATATGAAAGCTGGTGGTTCCTTTTTCCTCTTATGGATAGGGGAGACGCTAGCGTCTCAAGTGGCCAATAGCCTCGGGAAATGCAAAGCGCCAAATTCAAATAAAACGCTATAAAACTCAAACTTTCATTAAATCACACATGCAGGGTACTCAATTAAAGCTACACTCATTGTGAATCCAGCCAACATGTCAGATTTTAAAAATGCTTTTCGGCGAAAGCATGAGAAGCTATTATCTGATAGCATGCACCCACCTGAACCACCTGAACAAGTTGTAAACAAAAGAACTAGCGTAGCAGGCGCTACACAAAACGCTGAAATAAAATATAAAACATGCATTACCTTTGACGAGCTTCTTTGTTGGCACTCCAATATGTCCCATAAACATCACAATTGGTCCTTTTTTTTAGATTAATTCCGTCCATGTATACCCAAAATGTCCATTTATAAAGCAGGTTTGATCCGGAAAAAAACAGCTTTCCAAAACACAACGTCGCTACAAAACATTTCAAAAGTTTCCTATAAACTTTGCCAAAATATTTCAAAGTACTTTTGTAATACAACTTTATGTATTTTTAAAGGTTAATAATCGATCAAATTGTAGACGGGGCAATCTGTATTCAATAGAGCAAGTAAACAAAACATGCACCATTTTCCCTCTTGCGTAACTATCAACAGTGTAACGTTGTTCCAGGATGTGCCTCTTCTTCGTTTCACCAATGATTAACTTCAACCCAATTCCAAAGACTGGTGACATCCCGTGGAAGTCGTAGGAACTGTAAAATGGTCGCTATCAAATTTCCCTTGGCAAAGACAACTGAGGGAACGGTCAGAGGGAAAAAAATAAAATAATTCTGAACAGTTTTTCCTCTGGGTTTTGCTTGCTACATAAGTTCTGTTATAGTCACAGACATGATTGAACCAGTTTTAGAAACGTCAGAGTGTTTTCTATCCACACCTACTAATCATATGCATAGAATATATTCCTGGCATGAGTAGCAGGAAGTTGAAATTGTGCACGCTATTTATCCAAAAGTGGAAATGCTGCCCCCTATCCTTATTAACATGAGTCTTCAATATTCCCAGGTAAGTAGTTTTAGGTTGTAGTTATTATAGGAATTATAAGATTATTTCTCGCTGTACTATTTGTATTTCATTAACCTTTGACAATTGGATGTTCTTATAGGCACATTAGTATTTCCAGTGTAACAGTATAGCTTCCGTTCCTCTCCTTACTCCTACCTGGGCTCGAACCAGGAACACATCGACAACAGCCAACCTCAAAGCAGCGTTACCCATGCAGAGCAAGGGGAATAACTACTCCAAGTCTCAGAGCGAGTGACGTTATTTGCACGCACCCCACTAACTAGCTAGCCATTTCACATCGGTTACACCAGCTTAATCTCTGGAGTTGATAGGCTTGAAGTCATAAACAGCTCAATGCTTGAAGCACAACACAGAGCTGCTGGCAAAACGCATGAAAGTGCTGTTTGAATGAATGCTTATGAGCCTGCTGCTGCCTACCATCGCTCAGTCAGACTGCTCTATCAAACCATAGACTTAATTATAACATAATAACACACAGAAAAAGGAGCCTTAGGTGATTAATATGGTCGAATCCGGAAACTATCATCTCGAAAACAAGATGTTTATTCTTTCAGTGAAATACGAAACTGTTCCGTATTTTATCTAACGGGTGGCATCCATCTAAATATTCCTGTTACATTGCACAACATTCAATGTTATCAAAGGCATTGATGTGTATGGTTAAATACACATTGGAGCAATGATACGCACCGTATCGATTATATGCAACACAGGACACGCTAGATAAACTAGTAATATCATCAACCATGTGTAGTTAACTAGTGATTATGATTGATTGTTTTTTATAAGATAAGTTTAATGCTAGCTAGCAACTTACCTTGGCTTCTACTGCATTCACGTAACAGGCAGGCTCCTCATGAAGTGCAATGTAATCAGGTGGTTAGAGCGTTGGACTAGTTAAACGTAAGGTTGCAAGATTGAATCCCCCGAGCTGACAATGTAAAAATCTGTCGTTCTGCCCCTGAACGAGGCAGTTAACCTACCGTTCCTTGCCTAGTTAACTTGCCTAGTTAAATAAAGGTGTAAAAAAATATTTAAAAATTGAGAGCATCTTGACTGGCTGCGTTAAGGCAACTATTTGGCATCTGACCGCAAGGTGCTACAGAGGGCAGAGCGTATGGCTTAGTATGTCACTGGGGCCAAGCTCAGTGCCATGTAGGACCTCTAGACCAGGCTCCTGAACAACTTCTACCCCCCAAGCCATTAGACTTCTGAACAGTTAAAGCTGTAATTTGTAACTTTTTGGTTCACGTACACTATATATACAAAAGTATGTGCACGCCACTTGAAATGAGTGGATTAGGCTATTTCATCCACACCCATTGCTGACAGGTGTATAAAATCAAGCACAGACCAACAAGTCAGTTTGTTAATTGTCTGCCCTGCTAGAGCTACCGCGGTCAACAGTAAGTGTTGTTACTGTGAAGTGGAAACATCTGGGATCAACAACAGCTCCGCCGCAAAGTGGTAGGTCACTCAAGCTCACAGAACAGGACTGCCGAGTGCTGATGCGCATAGTGAGTAAAAATCCTCTGTCCTTGGTTCCAACACTCACTACCGAGTTCCAAACTGCCCTTGGAAGCAACGTCAGCACAATAACAGTTTGTCGGCAGCTTCATTAAATGGGTTTCCATGGCCGGGCAGCCACCCATAAGACTAAGATTACCATGCGCAATGCCAACCTTTGGCTGGAATGCCGCCATTGGACTCTGGAGCAGAGTGAACGCATTCTATGGAGTGATGAACCACGCTTCAACATCTTGCAGTCCGACAGATGAATCTGTGTTTGGTAGTTACCAGGCGACCGCTACTTTCCACAATGCATAGTGCCAACTGTAAAGATTGGTGGATGAGGAATAATTGTCTGGGGCTGTTTTTCATAGTTCGGGCTAAGTCGCTTAGTTCCAGTGAAGGGAAATCTTAACGCTATGGCATACAATGACATTCTAGATGATTCTGTGCTTACAACTTGTGGCAACAGTTTGGGGAAGGCCATTTCTTGTTTCGGCACGACAATGCCCCAGTGCACAAAGTGAGGTTCATACAGAAATATGAGGTGTGGAAGAACTTGACTGGCCTGCACAGAGCCCTGACCTCAACCCAATTGAACACATTTGGGATGAATTGGAACACCGACTGCAAGAAAGACCTAATCGCCCAACATCAGTGCTCGACCTCACTAATGCTCGTCAAACATCTCATTCCAAAATCATGGGCATTAACATGGAGTTGTGCCCCCCCTTTGCTACTATTACTGCCTCCACTCTTCTAGGAATACTTTCAACCAACAGGGGTGCATGGTATTTGTGTGTGGTCGTGCGTGTGCACGTGCTTGTGGTCGTGAGTGTGTGTGTTCCTGTGTGTGTATGTGTGTTGGGGAGGTGAAGTGTATTCGACAGCAGATGAGATCATCTATCTCTGAACATATCCAAAAACAACATCTATCCCAAAATATGCTTTTGTTCCCAATCTCCAAGAAAAACTATTTTCCCTCTTCCACATCTCTCTGAAAATTGTATTTCTCTATTCCCATGTTAGGCATTTGAGATTCTCCTGGGCTTGATGCTGTGTGTTTTTATGTGGGTTTTCTGCAGCAAAGAAAGGCAGCATGATCTGAAAGCCACAGACGCAACACATACCCTGAGACAGAGAGACAGAGAAAGACAAAATATATTATGAAGGAAATCAAGAATGAAACCAAGAATGAAGGGAAGAGAGAAAGAAAACAGGAAAGACATGAAAAAAGAAAAGGGGTACATATCTTCACCCACAGGCGCCAGGCAGCCTCTGCACTGCAGCAGGTGATTAAATAGCCCATTTGTGCACGATGGAGTTGGCATGATGCCACGCTGGCGCCTCACCACCCTGCATCCCGATACCCTCCCGTCAGAGCTACTACAGCGGATGTCAGGAACACTTCAAGGCTGAGTCAAAAATGGCACCCTAATCCCTAATGGGCCCCTGGTCAAAAGGAGTGTGCTACATAGTGAATAGGGTTCCATTTGAGACACGACCCAAGGGTGATCCTCCACATCCTCCACATCCTCCACTGCCTGAGGAGCTGATGTTCAGACCTGTCTAATGCTTCCCTTGATTAAAAGCTAAGGATGCAATTTGCCTGATTCATTTGGTGAGCATAATAGGGAAAAGGATGTGTGTGTTTGCGTGTGTGTATGTGTGTGTGTGTGTGTACGCGTGTCCATGGTATATGTTCCTTGTCATGTCTTCATCACTCTTTAGTTGATCTGTTGCAGGTGGAAACTGAACTGCACTGTCTTAACCACAGAGGGTCCACATGGCAGTGGCATTATATATCCCAGTTGTCCCCCTCTCAGACACAGTGACTCACTGCCTGACACACTTTCCCACTCCCTCAACTAGCCTACCCCCTGGAGGCCATGATGGTGACAGAGATGAATTACACTCCCAGGGCTCACCCGTCCACTCACGCGAATGCGCACACACACACACACACACACACACACACACACACACACACACACACACACACACACACACACTAACACGGAGACACACACGAACACACACCACCTGGAAAGAACTGATTGACACCCTGGACTTGGTGGTCTCCTGCTGAACTAGAGGAAGTAAAGAACATCTTTATTGTACGTATCCATTGACATAATGATCAACAAATTGCTCATGTCAAGGCAGATGGCTGTTATGGTACAGCTTTAATAGTAGTTTTTGAGGAAATGTTATTTTCAAACTAAAGTGTAAAACTCATGGTATACTGCTTCACATGCATCTCAAATGCAATAAAACGAATCAAATGCCATTCTGAGAGAGATTGATGTGCAGCTGTTTGTATTTCTAGCATCCTAATATGTCTAGTAACCTACTGTGTCTAGCAAACTAACATTTCTACTAAGCTAATATGTCTAGTAACCTAATATGTCTAGTAACCTAATATGTCTAGTAACCTACTGTGTCTAGCAAACTAACATTTCTACGAAGCTAATATGTCTAGTAACCTAATATGTCTAGTAACCTACTATGTCTAGTAACCTACTGGGTCTAGCAAACTAACATTTCTACTAAGCTAATATGTCTAGTAACCTAATATGTCTAGTAACCTAATATGTCTAGTAACCTACTGTGTCTAGCAAACTAACATTTCTACTAAGCTAATATGTCTAGTAACCTAATATGTCTAGTAACCTAATATGTCTAGTAAACTAACATTTCTACTAAGCTAATATGTTTAGTAACCTAATATGTCTAGTAACCTACTATGTCTAGTAAACTAACATTTCTACTAAGCTAATATGTCTACTAACCTAATATGTCTAGTAACCTAATATGTCTAGTAACCTAATATGTCTAGTAACCTACTATGTCTAGTAAACTAACATTTATACTAAGCTAATATGTCTAGTAACCTACTATGTCTAGTAAACTAACATTTATACTAAGCTAATATGTCTAGTAACCTAATATGTCTAGTAACCTAATATGTTTAGTAACCTAATATGTCTAGTAACCTACTATGTCTAGTAAACTAACATTTCTACTAAGCTAATATGTTTAGTAACCTAATATGTCTAGTAACCTACTATGTCTAGTAAACTAACATTTCTACTAAGCTAATATGTCTAGTCACCTAATATGTCTAGTAACCTAATATGTCTAGTAACCTAATATGTCTAGTAACCTAATATATCTAGTTACGTAATATGTTTAGTAACCTAATATGTCTAGTAACCTAATATGTGTTTGCTAAACCAATTATCGTCATTTGTATTTCCATGTAACCCAATTTCACTTTCCATTCATGTTTCTCATGTCTCTGAACCCTCTGTTTCAGAATAATTTGGATCGACATTTGATTGACAGCTGAGGTGAGAATAGATTGTTGCCGTGACAACATGCACTTCTGTGCCAGATTACAGTGCGACCCCTGATTACATAGCCAGCCCTGAATACAGAGCGACCCCTAATTACATAGCCAGCCCTGAATACAGAGCGACCCCTGATTACAGAGCAGTCCTGATTACAGAGCGACCCCTGATTACAGAGCGACCCCTGATTACAGAGCAGCCCTGAATACAGAGCGACCCCTGATTACAGAGCAGCCCTGAATACAGAGCGACCCCTGATTACATAGCAGCCCTGATTACAGAGCGACCCCTGATTACAGAGCAGCCCTGAATACAGAGCGACCCCTGAAAAGCTGTTACAACACAGCACATAGCCATTCCCTTTTTTTCTCTAATTTGTCAAGTAAACAAAAGAAAATCCACCAGTCATCAATTGATAGGGTCTTTCCCTTCTTCCAAGAACATTAGCCTTGCCATATAATTAAAACAATTACAGAGATAACCAAATCCAATCAACTATGGACTTTTTCACTATACAGATATCTATTGACCACCTGAATCGTCCAGTTAGAAATAACAGTTTTGGCATTCAGCTACATTGGCCTACAGCACAAACGATAAGATTACTTTAGTACAACATAGACAGCTAGCAAAGACTGATCGATTTCCTGTACAGAGCACAGTGCTCCACTCTTAGAGGTGCCTTTTTACGGTTGTGTGTGTGTGGCTCAAAATATAAACTTTGTCTCAAATGACACCCTATTCCCATTATAGTGCACTACTTGTGACCAGGGCCTATTGGGCTCTGGTCAAAACAGGTGCACTATAAAGAGATTAGCGGGCCAATTGGGATGCAGGTAGTTTATGGAGGACATAAAACACTATTAAGTCACATCACTTCATGGGTTGCTGACAAAGAATGTTCTGCTAGGGGAATCTATGCATTCTATGAAACACATTACGCAAGTGTGCAAGAGATCAATTTCTTTGGCTGGATGTAAATCCATAAAGGAAGTCAATTACAAATGTAGGCAACTTAATGAATACTACGCCTCGCACTGTCAAATATTCAGCCATTGCTGTTCTTCCTTCTCTCTTTATCGGTCTCACTCGGTTTCTCTCCATTTCGGTTTCTCTCCATTTATATCTCTCTCTCTCTCTCTCTCTCTCTCCCTGTCTCCTTGTCTCTCTCTCTCTCTATCTCCTTCCCTTTCTCCCTTCAGCTCTGGAATGGCTGATTACTCGTTTGTCAGGCGAGGGACGTTTGGGACATACAGATGTCTGCTGAACTGGAAGCCTGCGTTGGCAGCAGCTGCCAAACTGACGCAGAGGAGCAAAGACTGGCAGCAAAACTATCTGCAGTTTAACTTATATACACACACTCCTCCCTTCATCCCTCCCTCCATCTCTGCCGCCATGTAATATTCTCTCCATCCAGAAAGGGGGATTAGAACTCACACTTTCACACATGCTCTTCCTTCCTTCCCTCCCTCCCTCCCTCCCTCCCTCCCTCCCTCCCTCCCTCCCTCCCTCCCTCCCTCCCTCCCTCCCTCCCTCCCTCCCTCCCTCCCTCCCTCCCTCCCTCCCTCCCTCCCCCTCCTTCCTTCCTTCCTTCCTTCCCTCCCTCCCTCCTTCTCTCCCTCCCTCCCTCCCTCCATCCATCCCTCCACCCAGAGAGTATTCAAAGCCATACTTTCAGAAACACTCTTCTCTTTCTCTCTTTCCCTCATTCCCCTTCCTCTCTCTCCCTCGTTACATCTCTCCTTTCCAGAGTCGGGTATTTAAACCTGTCTGCATTGGCAGGTGTTGAACACAAACACAGGTGCTGTATGACCAACAGACGGTAGCCAGGGGAACCCTGGGCTAAAAACTGGAAGTGATTGGCTGGGTTTGTGCGAGGAACGTTTGCATTTTTGGACAGCCTCCATGTTTGCATATTTGATGCTCATACATGATGTTGGCTTGGTCCAGATGTTGTGGATTCCAGTGCTCTACTTTCCTCTCTGCCTCTCTCTTCCTCTCTCTGATAGGTATAACATACATGGTAATAGAGAGGAATTTATTTTCCAGGTCTCTATTGGGAAATATACACTGAATAAATTGAATGAAATATAAACACAATAAATATACACTGACTGTACAAAACATTGGGAACACCTGCTCTTTCCATTACACAGACTGATCAGATGAATCCAGGTGAAAGCTGTGATCACTTATTGACTCCACCTGTTAAATACACTTCAATCAGTGTAGATGAAGGGGAGGAGACAGGTTAAAGAAGGATTTTTCCAGCATATGAAAATTGATACGTGCCATTCAGAGGGTGAATGGGCAAGACGAAACCTGGGGTATGGTAGTATGTGCCAGGCGCACAGGTTTGAGTGTGTCAAGAAGTGCAACCCTGCTGGTTTTTCCAAGCTCAACAGTTTCCCGTGTGTATCAAGAATGGTCCACCACCTAAAGGACATCCAGCCAACTTGACACAACTGTGGGAAGCATCACAGGGGAACTCTTTCGACAGCTTGTAGAATCATTGCCCCAACGAATTGTGGCTGTTCTGAGTGGAAAACGGGGTGCAACTCAATATTAGGAAGGTGTCCCTAATGTTGTGTTCACTAATGTTGTGTTCATTTTTTTCTTCATTACTCTCTCTCTCTCTGTTTCTCTCGCTCTCTCTCTTGTTTCCTCTCGCTCTGTTATCCTCTATATCCTCTGGCTAACCAGCAGAGTCACGACAAACCTCAAATCCCCACCTCCCTCCCCTCCTACAGAAACTCAGTGCTTTTACTCAGCCGTTGTGTTTAGCCACCCTTACACAGTACTTGTCTCCACTCTTGTAGCATTTAACTCTCACCCTAATGGACCTCTCTCAGGACAAGGGACTCATCTGCAGTAGTGTGTTGGCCCACTCTATTTTGGAAAGATGTCAAGACCGAGCCAGTGAGTCAGGGGAAAGAGGCCCTGGCAAGAAACAGAATCCATTTGGAGCACTTAGGCAGCCAAGAATCCAACAAAAAATGTAAATGAGAAAGAATGGAGAGATGACCAGTAGGCAGGCAGCAGGGGCCACTAGTGCAGTCTCCCATGGGTTTTGGATAAACGAGGAGAAATGTAAGTAAAAATACACTATGCTGGAAATAACAATGGCATCATTATGACTGTTTGGATCCGGGTATGCCATCTGTTTCCTGTCAGTACACCCCGCCATTTCACTAACATGCAAGCAGTGATTATATGTCTTCCATTTTATTCAGTTGTGTTAGTGGAAAGCTGTCGTAAATACTGAATACTCTTAAGTAAACTGAAAATGCGTCTATTTATTGTATTATAATTTGGAAACAATATGGTCGAATAAAACTTCAAAATACTCAGGAAACAGACAAGTGAATACAACATATGCCTAAAGGAAAATGTCTCTCAGCCTGGACCACACAGCAACACTATATATACAAAAGTATGTGGACATCCCTTCAAATTAGTAAATTTGGTCACTTCAGCTACACCCGTTGATGACAGGTGTATAAAATGTAGTACACAGCCATGTGATCTCCATAGACAAACATTGGCAGTAAAATGGCCTTAATGAAGAACTCAGTGACTTTCAACGTGGCACCGTCATAGGATGCCACTTTTCCAACAAGTCAGTTGGTCAAATTTCTGCCCTGCTAGAGCTGTCCCGGTCAAGTGCTATTATTGTTAAGTTGAAACGTCTAAGAGCAACAACCACTCAACCGCGAAGTTGTAGGCCACACAAGCTCACAGAACGGGACTGCCGAGTGCTTAAATAGGGGGCAGTATTTTCACGTTCGGATGAAAAGCCTGCCCAAAGGATAGGCATATTATTAGTACATTTCGATGGAAAACACTCTGAAGTTTCTAAAACTGTTTGAATAATGTCTGGGAGTATAACAAAACTGATTTGGCAGGCGAAACCCCGAGCACAATCCATCCAGGGAAGATTTTTTTTAGGTCAATCTGTTTTCCATTAGATTTCTATGGTAAGCCCTTTTTAATAGGAATCTGCTTGCAGGTCCTATGGCTTCCACGAGATGTCAACAGTCTTTAGAAATTGTTTGATGTTTGTCTTTTGAGAAATGAAGATGTAGCCCTGTTCTTTCCATGTATCATTCCAGGTGGACTCAAGTCTTTTGGTGTGTGTGACCTGGAATGCGCTTCACTTTGTTTTCGTCCGGTATTGAACACAGCTTATCCCGTCTTACATTTTATTTATTATTCACGTTTTAGGATACCTAAGGTTGGATTAGGAAAGTTGTTTGAAATGTTTGGACCAAGTTTACAGGTAACTTATTAGATACTTTGTAGTCATGTTGGACGAGTTGGAACCGGTGTATTTTCTGAATCAAACGCGCCAAATAAATGGACATTTACTGCACTGTCCTCAGGTAATCGCATGGTCCGCTTTCGCCGTAAATTATCTTTTAAATCTGACACTGTATCTGGATTAACAAGAAGTTAAGCTTTATTTTGATGTATTACACATGTATGTTTTGTGAATTTTTATTCAGATTATTTCTGGTTTTGAATTTGGCGCTCTACAATTTCACTGGATGTCAAATCAATCGGGCGCCAGGTAGCCTAGTGGTTAGAGCGTTGGACCAATAACCGAAAGGTTGCAAGATCAAATCCCCGAGCTGACAAGGTAAAAATTGCCCCTGAGCAAGGCTGTTAACCCACCTTTCCTGGGAGTCTGACGGAGGAGCAGGAATGATTGTCTCGGGTTTTGAGGATTGAGGAATGATTGTCTCGGGTGAGGAGAGGGACGGAAGCTATACTGATACACATACAGAAATGGTTTGTTGAGATTGGTCTGGAAGAACTTGACTGGCCTGCACAGAGCCCTGACTTCAAACCCATCGAACACCTTTGGGATGAATTTGAACGTTGACTGCAAGCCAGGCCTAATTGCCCAACATCAGTGGCAGACCTCACTAATGCTCTCATGACTGAATGGAAGCAAGCCCCCTCAGCAATGTTCTAACATCCAGTGGAAAGCCTTCCCAGAAGAGTGGAGGCTGTTTTAGCAGCAAAGTAGGGACCAACTCCATATTAATGCCCATGATTTTGGACTGAGATGTTGGACGAGCAGGGGTCCACATACATTTGGTCATGTACAGTCATGGCCAAAAGTTTTGAGAATGACACAAATATTAAGTTTCACAAAGTCTGCTGCCTCAGTTTGTATGACGGCAATTTGCATATACTCCAGAATGTTATGAAGAGTGATCAGATGAATTGCAATTATTTGCAAAGTCCCTCTTTGCCATGCAAATGAACTGAATCCCCCAAAAAACATTTCCACTGCATTTCAGCCCTGCCACAAAAGGACCAGCCGACATCATGTCAGTGATTCTCTGATTTACACAGGTGTGAGTGTTGACGAGGACACGGCTGGAGATCACTGTCTCTTTGAGTTCAAATAACTGTCTGGAAGCTTCAAAAGGAGATTGGTGCTTGGAATCATTGTTCTTCCTCTGTCAACCACTGTTACCTGCA
Organism: Oncorhynchus tshawytscha; assembly: GCF_018296145.1. Classification (NCBI taxonomy): domain Eukaryota; kingdom Metazoa; phylum Chordata; class Actinopteri; order Salmoniformes; family Salmonidae; genus Oncorhynchus; species Oncorhynchus tshawytscha. The sequence goes on from NC_056459.1 coordinate 27,630,127, forward strand.
AGGAAACACGTGCCGTCATCATTGCTTTGCACAAAAAGGGCTTCACAGGCAAGGATATTGGTGCCAGTAAGATTGCACCTAAATCAACCATTTATCGGATCATCAAGAACTTCAAGGCGAGCGGTGCAATTGTTGTGCAGAAGGCTTCAAGGCGCCCAAGAAAGTCCAGCAAGTGCCAGGACCTTCTCCTAAAGTTGATTCAGCTGAGAGATCGGGGCAGCACCAGTACAAAGCTTGCTCAGGAATGACAGCAGGCAGGTGTGAGTGCATCTGCACACACAGTGAGGCGAAGAGTTTTGGAGGATGGCCTGGTGTCAGGAAAGGCAGCAAAGAAGCCACTTCTCTCCAGGAAAAACATCAGTGACAAACTGATATTCTGCAAAAGGTACAGGGATTGGACTGCTGAGGACTGCGGTAAAGTCATTTTCTCTGATGAATCCCCTTTCCGATTGTTTGGGGCATCCGGAAAAAAACTTGTCCGGAGAAGACAAGGTGAGCACTACCATCAGCACTGTGTCATGCCAACAGTAAAGCATCCTGAGACCATTCATGTGGGGTGTTGCTTCTCAGCCAAGGGAGTGTGCTCACTCACAATTTTGCCGAAGAACACAGGCATGAATAAAGAATGGTACCAACACATCCTCCAACAGCAACTTCTCCCAACCATGCAGGAACAGTTTGGTGACGAACAGTTCATTTTCAAGCATGATGGAGCACCTTGCCGTACGGCAAAAGTGATAAGTAAGTGGCTCGGTGAACTTAACATCCATATTTTGGGTCCATGGCCAGGAAACTCCCCAGACCTTAATCCCATTGAGAACTTGTGGTCAATCCTCAAGAGGCGGGTAGATGAACAAAAACCCACAAATTCTGACAAACTCCAAGCATTGATTATGCGAGAATGGGCTGCCATCAGTCAGGATGTGGCCCAGAAGTTAATTGGCAGCATGCCTGGGGAGATTGCATAGGTCTTGAAAAAGAAGGGTCAACACTGCAAATATTGACTCTTTGCATCAACGTCGTGTAATTGTCAATAAAAGCCTTTGACACTTATGAAATGCTTGTAATTATACTTCAATATTCCACAGTAACATCTGACAAGAATATCTAAAGACACTTGACGCAGCAAAATTTGTGAAAATGTATATTTGTGTCATTCTCGAAACTTTTGGCCACGACTGTTCTATGATCCCCTGTCACCCACAGTAGTCTGGGCACACTGTCCTTACAGGAGCAGAGAGGGGGAAGAGAGAGAGATAAAGAGAGTGAAGGGGAGGGATAGTTGGAGAAGAGAGAGAGAGAGAGGAGAGAGAGAGAGAGAGAGAGACAGAGAGAGAGAGAGACAGAGAGACAGAAAGAGAGAGCCTTTGGTGGATTACCAGGCCTGAACTTCCTCGATACGGAATGTCTATATGTGCTTTTGAGAGTGGGCTAGGATCCAGATGCTAGTCCCAGCCTTCAGCCAGAGTGATCCAGATGCTGGCCCCAGCCACCAGCCAGAGTAATCCAGATGCTAGGCCCAGCCACCAGCAAGTGATCCAGATGCTAGGCCCAGCCACCAGCCAGAGGGATCCAGATGCTAGACCCAGCCACCAGCCAGAATGATCCAGATGCTAGGCCCAGCCAGAGGGATCCAGATGCTAGACCCAGCCACCAGCCAGAATGATCCAGATGCTAGGCCCAGCCAGAGTGATCCAGATGCTAGACCCATCCACCAGCCAGAGTGATCCAGATGCTAGACCCAGCCACACCAGCCAGAATGATCCAGATGCTAGGGCCAGCTGCCAGCCAGAGTGATCCAGACGCTAGACCCAGCCACCAGCCAGACAGCAAGAGTGATCCAGATGCTAGACCCAGCCACCAGCCAGAATGATCCAGATGCTAGATCCAGCCACCAGCCAGATTGATCCAAATGCTAGGCCCAGCCAGAGTGATCCAGATGCTAGACCCAGCCACCAGCCAGAGTGATCTAGATGCTAGGCCCAGCTGCCAGCCAGAGTGATCCAGATGCTATGCCCAGCCACCAGCCAGAGTGATACAGATGCTAGAACTAGCCACCAGCCAGAGTGATCCAGATGCTAGGCCCAGCCACCAGCCAGAGTGATCCAGATGCTAGGCCAGCCGCCAGCCAGAGTGATCCAGATGCTAGGCCCTGCCACCAGCCAGAGTGATCCCGATGCTATTACTTGGAGAGGACCCGGGGTGGCAAGCTGAAAAACGTCAGCCGCCTTAGGAAGTAGAGAGAATGTTGCAACCTCTTGAGAAGAGTGTTGGTGTTGTTGGTCATTGTCAAGACCTTGTTGATGTGTACTTAAAACTGCTGACTCTCTCTATTGCAGTCCCAATTTATCTAAAACGGGGCATGTTCACTCCTCTGCTTTCTGAAGTCAACAATCAACTCCTTTGTTTTGCTGACATTGAGGCAGTGGTTGTTGTCCTGGCACCCCAATGCCAGTTCACTTGACTTCTCGTTTTTGGTTATCAGGCCCACAACCGTGGTGTCATCTGCAAACATGATGATAGAGTTGGGGTCAAAGCCACACAGTTGTGGGTGAACAGGGAGTACAGCAGAGAACTGAGGACACCCCTGGGGGTCCCTGTGTTAAGAGTCAGTGTGGAGGAGATGTTGTTGCCAATCCTCACAGCCTGTGGTGGTCTGCCCGTCAGGAAGTCCAGGAACAGTTGCAGAGGATGGTGTTCAGACCCTAGGCTCTGAGCTTGGTGTTGAGCTTGGAGGGAACACTAGTGTTGAATGCTGAACTGTAGTTAATGAAAAGCATTCTCACATTGGTGTTAAAATTGTCCAGATATTTATGGCCGTGTGAATAGGGATGGAAATGCATCTGTTGGAGTCGTAGGCAAATTGTAGTGGGTCCAGTGTGCCTGGCATGCTGGCCTTGAACTACTTCATGATGACTGGGGTGAGTGTGACGGGGCGATAGTCATTTGGGCATGTCACCTTGCTCTTCTTGGGCACTGGGACAATGGTGGTCACCTTGAAGCAGGTGGAGACTACAGCCTGGGGCAGGGACAGGTGTTGAAGAAGTCAGAGAAGACGCACGCCAGCTGATCAGCACATACTCTGTGGATGCGTCCAGGGATGCCATCTGGGCCATTTTTTTCACATCACCCTCGGAGAGCGAAAGCAGCTGGTCGTCCGGATCAGTAAGAGTCTTCCTTGATTACTTGGTATTGTCTGTCTCGAAGCGAATATAGATTGTGTTATTAAGCTCATCTGGGAGGGATGCTTCGGTGGGCACCACACAGCTGGATTTGCCTTTGTTGTCCGTGATAGTCTGTAGCCCTTGCCAGATGCGCTGTGTGTCTAAGTTGCCAAACAACAATTCAAGTTGGAGTCTGTATTGTCTTTTTGCATCCCAAATGGATTTGCAGAGCTCGTACCTACTTGCCTGCCACCGAGTCATCAGGGTTTCTTTTGCTGACATTGAATGCAGCAGTACAGGCTCTCAGGAGTGTGTGGACATTACTGTTCACCCAAGGTTTTTGGTTGGGGTATGTCCAAATTGTTATTGTTTGTACAACATCAAATCAAATCTTATTTGTCAGAGTATATAGGTAGGGTAGGTAGGGGTAAAGTGACTATGCATAGAAATGAAACAGCGAGCAGCAGCAGTATAAAACAAAGGGGAGGGGGAGTGTCACCAGTCATAAGGTTTGGGCCGTGTGGTTTGGGCCGAGAACAGTCTGTGACTTGGGTGACTTGAAACTTGACAATTTTTTGGGCCTTCTTTGACACATATCCCAAAAATGCCTGCGACTGACGATGTAAACTCAGCAAAAAAAAAAAAAGTCCTCTCACTGTCAACTGTGTTTATTTTCAGCAAACTTAACATGTGTAAATATTTGAATGAACATGACAGGATTCAACAACTGAGACATAAACTGAACAAGTTCCACAGACATGTGACTAATAGAAATGGAACCAAGTGTCCCTGAACAAATTGGGGGATCAAAATCAAAAGCAACAGTCAGTATCTGGTGTGGCCACCAGCTGCGTTAAGTACTGCAGTGCATCTCTTCCTCAGGGACTGCACCAGATTTGGGGAAATGGCCCTAGCCCTCACTCTCCAATCCAACAGGTCCCAGATGTACTCAATGGGATTGAGATCCGGGCTCTTCGCTGGCCATGGCAGAACACTGACATTCCTGACTTGCAGGAAATCAGGCACAGAACGAGCAGTATGGCTGGTGGCATTGTCATGCTGGAGTGTCATGTCAGGATGAGCCTGCAGGAAGTGTACCACATGAGGGAGGAGGATGTCTTCCCTGTAACGCACAGTGTTGAGATTGCCTGCAATGACAACAAGCACAGTCCGATGATGCTGTGACACACCGTCCCAGACCAGGATGGACTCTCCACCTCCAAATCGATCCCGCTCCAGAGTACAGGCCTCGGTGTAACGCTCATTCCTTCTACGATGAATGCAAATGCGTCCATCACCCCTGGTGAGACAAATCCGCGAATCGTCAGTGAAGAGCACTTTTTGCCAGGCGGACTCCAATCAAGTTGTTGAAATATCTCAAGGATGATCAATGGAGACAGGATGCACCTGAGCTGACTTTCAGGTCTCATAGCAAATGGTCTGAGTATGTATACTTATGAGATATTTCAGTGTTTTATTTGTAATAAAGTATCAAACATTTCCCTTTGTCAATATGGGGTATTGTGTGTAGATTGCTGATAATCATTTTTTAAATAAGGCTGTAACGTAAAAAGACCTGCTGGCACGAAAATAGGCATGAATGATCAGTTCCCGAAGGAAATTGCAGAACTGCGCAAAGTACTGTACCCAATCTTCAAGGAAAATAGATTAAAAGGGAAACGTGTAGCTCTCATAGTCGATAAACTGCATATTGATAACCAAATGTTAAGAGACAAACACTACTCCATGGCTATTCTAAATATTACAAAGTTCCCATAGAGGAGTCGAAAAATGGAACACGCAATACTTGCCATGGTTGGGATTGTAATAAAAAAAATATATAGAAAAGCAATATAATACAATTGTTGGAGAAATAAACTAGTTTTAGACTTTCCATTTATAGTATTTCATAAATTGATAAGACATCATTTGAATAAAAGATAATTAACTAAATAATACCTTCAAATAAAAGGAACTGGAACACAAAAGAACTGAATCAACATGGTACAGATAAAACACTGAAGACATAGAAGGCACAGTATGCGCGGATGTATTGTGATGGAAGGTGGGGTGTGTGTTTTTGTGTTTGGAAAAGTGTGGAGTTAATTGAGTGAAAAAGGACACGGGTTGCAGAGCCCATGTGTGTTTGTGAGCAGGGATTGGGAGAGAGAGCTTTCAATTTTCTGCACATATGGGATATACATTTTAAAATAAATTATTAATGTATTTTATTTTTTTACTCTCCTATCATCATGGAATGGTCCCCAAGCCTATACCCTAGACACTCACCTGAGCGACCCATACACTAAGGAGAAGTCGTTATATGTTTTATGGGCCAACTGTGAGTAGCCTATACGTTGCCAAATCAGAAAGATGAATGAGGTCATAGACCTACTAAAGCAGCACCGCCGCCTCTAGATTCTGAGCCTGCCTGGCTGGGATGGTCCTACAAAGACAAAGCCCCGGAATGGGAGAGCATAATATACAAGGAAATTCTAAAAGCTGCTAATGAGAACATTGACCACCTTGTACCTAGCCGGTGGGGATTCCGGTGGGGTGCCCCCACCCAGGCAATGTCTGTGCTGGCAACACTAGCTGCAGTAACCCATGGGGAGGGGGTCACACTCTGACATTCAGTGAGGGGGCATATTATTGTGGCCCTGGTGGCACAAAATCATCAAAACATCACTGCTCTAGAGGAAATCTGCATGGAGGAATGGGCCAAAATACCAGCAACAGTGTGTGAAAACCTTGTGAAGACTTACAGAAAACGTTTGACCTCTGTCATTGCCAACAAAGGGTATATAACAAACTATAAACTTTTGTTATTGACCAAACACTTATTTTCCGCCATAATTTGCAAATAAATTCATAAAAAATCCTACAATGTGATTTTCTCGATTTTTATTCCTCATTTTGTCTGTCATAGTTGAAGTGTACCTATGATGAAAATTACAGGCCTCTCTCATATTTTTAAGTGGGAGAACTTGCACAATTGGTGGCTGACTAAATACTTTTTTGCCCCACTGTATATAATACAAGAACAGCTTCAGTCTCTCGATCCCAGCTTTGATGCACCTGTACTGACCTCGCCACTACCATTTTTCAGGGGAATGTTTGTTGTAAAATTTCCAATATTAATTGATTAGATGTATAACCTCATCTTTTTTTAACTGATGCAAGTTTGTTACTGAACTACAATCCATTAAGTCTTAACACTGAGTATGCGCTAGATGGTAGTGGTATAAACAGGCAGTGAATCGGGTGGTTGCTGTCCTTGATGATCTGTTTGGCCTTCCTGTGACATCAGGTGCCATAGGTGTCATGGAGGGCAGGTAGTTTGTCCCCGGGGATGTGTTGTGCAGACCGTCCCACTCTCTGGAGAGCCTTGCAGTTGAGGGAGGTGCGGTTGTCGTACCAGGCTGTGATACTGTCTGTAAAAGTTTGTCAGGGTTTTGGGTGACAAGCCAAATTTTTTCAGCCTCCTGAGGTTGAAGAGGTGCTGTTGCGATTTCTTTACCAAACTGTCTGTGTGGGTGGACCATTTCAGTTTGTCTGTGATGTGTACGCAGAGGAACTTAAAACTTAACACCTTCTTCACCGCTGTCCATTGAATGTGGATAGGGGGGGTGCTCCCTTTGCTGTTTCCCGAAGACCACAATCAGCTCCTTTGTTTTGTTGACATTGAGTGAGAGGTTGTTTTCCTGACACCACACTCCGAGTGCCCTCACCTAGGCTTTCTCGTCGTTGTTGGTAATCAAGCCCACTACTGTTGTGTCATCTGCAAACTTGATGATTGAGTTGGAGGCATACATGGCCATGCAATCGTGGGTGAACAAGGAGTACAGGAGGGGGCTGAGCATGCACCCTTGTGGGGCCCCAGTGTTGAGGGTTAGTGAAGTGGAGATGTTGTTTCCTACCTTCATCACCTGAGGGTGGCCCGTCAGAAAGTCCAGGACCCAGTTGCACAGAGCGGGGTTGAGACCCAGGTCCTCCAGCTTGATGATGAGCTTGAAGGGTACTATGGTGTTGATTGCTGAGCTGTAGTCAATGAACAGCATTCTTACATAGGTATTCCTCTTGTCCAGATGGGATAGGGCAGTGTGCAGTGTGATGGCGATTGCATCGTCTGTGGACCTGTTGGGGCGGTGAGCAAACTGAAGTGGTTCTAGGGTGGCCGGTAAGGTGTTTGTATGGAGTGTGGAAGGACCACCAGGGGGCAGGCTGGTCTCACAGATAGTAGCCCATTCCGGCATGTGAGTCAAGGGGATCAGAGGCAATTAAGCACAGCTGACGGTACAAATGACCTATTCTCTTCCCCCTGCAAGAGAGAGGAGGGAACCAGGAGTGATTGCTTCTCCAAAGGAGAGGACTTACCGGATGGAACGGAGAAGAAGAGAACAAACTACCTCTTGGGAATGGCAACCACGGATCCACACCACCACCCGAAGGGGGCTCTCCACGAACGGATAGTTAAGGCAGTGACACACCCGTAATTTATATTATAGTTAAAATTTACTCAACTTGTGTTCCTTTTTCCTGTAAAGAAGAAGATTTGTGTTTTCCTTTTGAGATCATCCTTGATTTGTGTGGGATAGTTTAAGAAGAAAGAAATACCTCAATAGAGAACTTTGTTCAATGTAAGAAAACCTGCTCCTAACTCATTTATTCCACCTTTCCGCTTTAAAGCAACCTCAAAGTACTTGGTCCGCTCACATTGGTGGAGAATGCAGGCAGTAGGTGGACGAGTTACACAAGGATAAGTGAGGAAAATAAAAATCTACCTGATGAATCAAGAAAGATGGGATAACGCTCAACTACAACAGTTGATCACGGCGCAGCAGACAACCATAGAACTCATGCAACAACAGCTGAGCCAACGAGAAGAACCGAGATTAAAGCCAAGAGCGGCTGCTCGCGCCATCTTACCTCGCCTCTCAAAGGAGGATGATATTGATGCTTTCATCATGATGTTCGAAAGGACGGCCACCTTGGAAGAGTGGCCCCACACAGAATGGGCAGTCGTGTTAGCCCTTCTTTTGACCGGGAAACCCAGGAAGCCTGCTATGACCTGGACCCCTGCGAAGCTGCTATTGGCGACTAAAAAACGAGATTCTGTCCCGGTACCAGCTGACCGCCCGACATAGAGCCGTAATGTTCCATCAGTGGACCTATATATATATATATATATATATATATATATATATATATATATATATTTGTTCACTTTTATTTAACCAAGTAGGCCAGTTGAAAACAAGTTCTCATTTACAACTGCTACCTGGCCAAGATAAAGCTAAGCAGTGCAACAAAAACAATACAGAGTTACAGATGGGATAAACAAACGTACAGTCAAAAACAAAATAGAAAAATCTGTATACAGTGTGTGCAAAGGAAGTAAGGAGGTAAGGCAATAAATAGGCCAATAGTGGTGAAGTAATTACAATTTAGCAATTTACACTGGAGTGATATGTGCAGATGAGAATGTGCAAGTAGACATACTGGTGTGCAAAATAGCAGAAAAAACAAATACGGGGATGAGGTAGATAGTTGGTTGGATGGATGGGCTATTTACAGATGGGCTGTGTACAGCTGCAGCGATCGGTAAGCTGCTCTGACAGCTGACGCTTAAAGTTAGTGAGGGAGATATGTCTCCAACTCCAGTGATTTTTGCAATTCGTTCCAGTCGTTGGCAGCAGAGAACTGGAAGGAAAGGTGGCCAAATTAGGTGTTGGCTTTTGGGATGACCAGTGAAATATACCTGCTGGAGCGCTTGCTACGGATGGGTGTTGCTATGGTGACCAGTGAGCTGAGATATGGTGGAGCTTTACCTATCAAAGACTTATAGATGACCTGGAGCCAGTGGGTTATGCGACGAATGTGTAGCGAGGACCAGCCAACAAGAGCATACAGGTCGCAGTGGTGGGTAGTATATGGGGCTTTGGTGACAAAATGGATGGCACTGTAATAGACTGCATCCAATTTGCTAGTAGAGTGTTGGAAGCTATTTTGTAAATGACATCATCAAAGTCAAGGATCGGTAGGATTGTCAGTTTTACGAGGGTATGTTTGGCAGTGTGAGTGAAGGAGGATTTGTTGCAAAATACGAAGCCGAATCTAGATTTAACTTGTATTGGAGATGCTTAACGTGAGTCTGGGAGAGAGTTTACAGTCTAGCCAGACACCTAGGTATTTATATATTCTCAGTCAGAACAGTTCAGAGTAGTGATGCTAGTCGGGCGTGCGGGTGCAAGCAGCGATCAGTTGAAGAGCATGTATTTTGTTTTACTAGCATTTAAGAGCAGTTGGAGGCCATGGAAGGAGTGTAGTATGGCATTGAAGTTCGTTTGGAGGTTTGTTAACACAGAGTCCAAAGAAGGGCCCAATGCATACAGAATGGTGTCATCTGCGTAGAGGTGGATCAAATAATATCACACGGAAGGAGCGACATCATTGATATATACAGAGAAAAGAGTCGGCCCCAGAATTGAACCCTGTGGCACCGCCATAGAGACTGCCAGAGGTCCAGACAACAGGCCCCCCGAGTTGACACACTGAACTATATCTGAGAAGTAGTTGGTGAACCAGGCAAGTTAGTCATTAGAGAAACCGAGGATGTTGAGTCTGCCGATAGGAATACAGTAATTGACAGAGTCGAAAGCCTTGGCCAGGTCGATGAAGACGGCTGCACAGTACTGTCTTTTGTTGATGTGGTTATGATATCGTTTAGGACCTTGAGCATGGCTGAGGTGCACCCATGACCAGCTCGGAAACCAGATTGCATAGTGGAGAAGGTACAGTGTGATTCTAAATGGTCGATGATCTGTTTGTTCACTTGGCTTTCAAAGACGTTGGAAAGGCAGGGCTGTATGGATATAAGTCTGTAACAGTTTGGGTCTAGAGTGTCTCCCCTTTTGAAGAGGGGGATGACCGTGGCCGCTTTCCAATCATTAGGAATCTCAGACGATACGAAAGAGAGGTTGTCCATTTTTTTGCAGCTCTTTCAGATCATCAGCTGTCTGGATTTGGGTGAAGGAGAAGGGGGGCAGGGGGTTGGGCCAGGTGCTGCGGGGGGTTCAGAGCTGTTGGCCGGAGTTGGGGTGGCCAGGTGGAAAGCGTGGCCAGCCATAGAGAAATACTCATTGAAATTCTCGATTATCATGGATTTATCAGTGGTGACAGTGTTCCTAGCCTCAGTGCAGTGGGCAGCTGGGAGGAGGTACTCTTATTTTCCATGGATTTTATAGTGTCCCAGAACTTTTTGGAATTAGTGCTGCAGGATGCAAATTTCTGTTTGAAAAAGCTAGCCTTTGCTTTCCTAACTGACTGTGTGTATTGGTTCCCGACTTCCCTGAAAAGTTGCATATCGCAGGGACTATTCGAAGCTAGTGCAGTACGCCAAAGGTTGTTTTTGTGCTGGTCAAGGGCAGTCAAGTCTGGAGTGAACCAAGGGCTATATCTGATCTTATTTCCACATTTTTTGAAAGGGGAATGCTTATTTAAGATGGTGAGGAAAGCACGTTTAAAAAACAACCAGGCATCCTCTACTGACGGAATGAGATCAATATTCTTCCAGGATACCCGGGCCAGGTCAATTAGAAAGGCCTGCTCACAGAAGTGTTGTAGGGAGCGTTTGACAGTGATGAGGGGTGGTCGTTTGACCGCGGACCCATAACGGACGCAGGCAATGAGGCAGTGATCGCTGAGATCCTGGTTGAAAAGTGCAGAGGGTTATTTAGTGGGCAAGTTGGTCAGGATGATATCTATGAGGGTGCCCATGCTTACGGATTTGGGGTTGTACCTGGTAAATTCCTTGTTAATTTGTGTGAGACTGAGGGCATCTAGCTTAGATTGTAGGATGTCTGGGGTGTTAATCATATCCCAATTTTGTTCGCCTAGCAGTACAAACTCTGATTATAGATGGGGGGCAGTCAATTCACATATGGTGTCCAGGGCAGAGCTGGGAGCTGAGGGTGGTCTATAACAAGTGGCAACAGTGAGGGATATATTTCTGGAGAGATGGATCTTTAATAGTAGAAATTTGTTTGGTCATAGAAGTTAGTTTAGGCATATGACAGAACTCTGCAGGCTATCTCTACAGCAGATTGCAATTCCGCTCCCTTTAGCATTTCTGTCTTGACAGAAATATTGTCATTCAGGGTGGAAATTTCAGAATTTTTGGTGGCCTTCCTAAGCCAGGATTCAGACAAGGCTTGGACATCAGGGATGGTGGAGTGTGCTAAAACAGTGAATAAAGCAAACTTAGGAAAGAGGCTTCTGATGTTAACATGCATGAACCCAAGGCTTTTACAGTTGCAGAAGTCAACAAATGAGAGTGCCTGGGGACAGACAGGGCCTGGGTTAACCTCTACATCACCAGAGGAACAGAGGAGGAGTAGGATGAGGGTACGGCTAAAGGCTATAAGAACTGTTTGTCTAGTGCTTTGGGAACAGAGAATAAAAGGAGCATATTTCTGGCCGTGGTAGGATAGATTCAGGGCATAGTGGACAGACAAGGGTATGGTAGGGTGCAAGTACATTGGGGGTAAACCTAGGCTTTGAGTGACGATGAGAAAGGTTGCATCTCTGGAGGTGCCAGTTAAGCTAGGTGCGGTCTACGTATGTGTGGGGGAGAAGGGGGCTCTCTGAGGCATGTTGAGCAGGAAAACAAAATTAAGCACTGTGTTAATGAACAGTCCAGCAGGAATCAGCTGTGTAACCGAGCAATCATAGAATTATAGAGACAGTTCAGTACCGCTCAACATAGAGACCCAAATCTACGGGATGCCATGAGGAAGGTGAAGGTGATCAACGGGAAAAATGTTGATCAGGTGAGCCCTCTCTTCCCTGCTATGCAATTAGGCGGGGCCTCTGTATTGGGTTGTGCAACGAAGGGGGGGAAAACAGGAATTACTAACCAGACCACCATTAGTAATTCCTGTTTTCCCCCTCTTCAACTGGAATTTATATATAATGGCTGGAATATTTCAATTTTGGAGAATCTCTTATAAAATGGGTTAGCGTTATGTATAGGTGTAAAATAGTAAATAATGGCTACATCTCGGAAAGTTTTAAACTTAACAGGGCTCTGAACAATACTTAACAGGGCTCTGAGCGATACTTAACAGGGCTCTGAACAATACTTAACAGGGCTCTGAGCGATACTTAACAGGGCTCTGAACAATACTTAACAGGGCTCTGAGCGATACTTAACAGGGTTCTGAATGATACTTAACAGGGTTCTGAACGATACTTAACAGGGCTCTGAGCGATACTTAACAGGGTTCTGAATGATACTTAACAGGGTTCTGAACGATACTTAACAGGGCTCTGAACGATACTTAACAGGGCTCTGAGCGATACTTAACAGGGCTCTGAGCGATACTTAACAGGGTTCTGAATGATACTTAACAGGGCTCTGAACGATACTTAACAGGGCTCTGAATGATACTTAACAGGGCTCTGAATGATACTTAACAGGGCTCTGGGCGATACTTAACAGGGCTCTGAATGATACTTAACAGGGCTCTGAATGATACTTAACAGGGCTCTGGGCGATACTTAACAGGGCTCTGAATGATACTTAACAGGGCTCTGAACAATACTTAACAGGGCTCTGTGCGATACTTATCAGGGCTCTGAATGATACTTAACAGGGCTCTGAATGATACTTAACAGGGCTCTGGGCGATACTTAACAGGGCTCTGAATGATACTTAACAGGGCTCTGAACAATACTTAACAGGGCTCTGAGCGATACTTAACAGGGCTCTGAACGATACTTAACAGGGCTCTGAGCGATACTTAACAGGGCTCTGAAAAATACTTAACAGGGCTCTGAGCGATACTTAACAGGGCTCTGAGCGATACTTAACAGGGTTCTGAATGATACTTAACAGGGCTCTGAATGATACTTAACAGGGTTCTGAATGATACTTAACAGGGCTCTGAACGATACTTAACAGGGCTCTGAATGATACTTAACAGGGTTCTGAATGATACTTAACAGGGCTCTGAACAATACTTAACAGGGCTCTGAATGATACTTAACAGGGCTCTGGGCGATACTTAACAGGGCTCTGAATGATACTTAACAGGGCTCTGAATGATACTTAACAGGGCTCTGGGCGATACTTAACAGGGCTCTGAATGATACTTAACAGGGCTCTGAACAATACTTAACAGGGCTCTGTGCGATACTTATCAGGGCTCTGAATGATACTTAACAGGGCTCTGAATGATACTTAACAGGGCTCTGGGCGATACTTAACAGGGCTCTGAATGATACTTAACAGGGCTCTGAACAATACTTAACAGGGCTCTGAACAATACTTAACAGGGCTCTGAACAATACTTAACAGGGCTCTGAGCGATACTTAACAGAGCTCTGAACAATACTTAACAGGGCTCTGAGCGATACTTAACAGGGTTCTGAATGATACTTAACAGGGCTCTGAGCGATACTTAACAGGGCTCTGAATGATACTTAACAGGGCTCTGAACAATACTTAACAGGGCTCTGAACAATACTTAACAGGGCTCTGAACAATACTTAACAGGGCTCTGAGTGATACTTAACAGGGCTCTGAACAATACTTAACAGGGCTCTGAACAATACTTAACAGGGCTCTGAGTGATACTTAACAGGGCTCTGAATGATACTTAACAGGGCTCTGAACAATACTTAACAGGGCTCTGAGCGATACTTAACAGGGTTCTGAATCATACTTAACAGGGTTCTGAATGATACTTAACAGGGCTCTGAACGATACTTAACAGGGTTCTGAACGATACTTAACAGGGCTCTGAACGATACTTAACAGGGTTCTGAACGATACTTAACAGGGCTCTGAACAATACTTAACAGGGCTCTGAACAATACTTAACAGGGCTCTGAGCGATACTTAACAGGGCTCTGAGTGATACTTAACAGGGGTCTGAACAATACTTAACAGGGCTCTGAACGATACTTAACAGGGTTCTGAACGATACTTAACAGGGCTCTGAACGATACTTAACAGGGCTCTGAGCGATACTTAACAGGGTTCTGAACGATACTTAACAGGGCTCTGAACGATACTTAACAGGGCTCTGAGCGATATTTAACAGGGCTCTGAACAATCAAAAGAGTTGAATTTACAGGAGAAAAAACATAGCAGTGTTATTTTATTCTCCATCCCTAACCAACTATCACATCTCCATAATGTCTTTGATAAGTGTGGTTCATTTTTTAAACTAAAACCAGTGAGCACACACTCACACATCAGATCAAAAACATGTTTTTCATAGTACTAATGGCCCTCTCCCCCCTCTCTTGTTTTTCTCATCCCCTCATCTGTTATTGTATCTGGGGAGATGGAGAAGAAGTGTCAGGTGGAAGCCAATACCCAGTAGGCATCCATTATATTACATGACTATCAGTGTACACTCACACACAGACATGCAGAACGCACACACAGACACACACACACACACACACGCCTATACTCGAGCACACACATGCACACACACACAGACACACACACACGCACACACAGCCATTCACACGCAGACACACACACACGCACACACAGACAGACACACACACACGCACACACACACACACACCATTCTATGACTATCAGATCACATCAGTGCAGATGAGGGATAAAGACAAGACAGGAAAAGGGAACACACATTAAACCAAATCTATTCACATTCAAATAGATAGGGCCTCCAAGGGCCACATCTGCTGGTTAACTTACTAAACACGGACTGCTTCCGACCTGTGTTGACAGGTTGGTTTTTTCTCTGGAATGACTAAGAGCCAGGGAGTAAACAAAAACACAACATCAAGAGGTCCTGCCCACTGTGTTTGGCTATTTTTTATCAGAAAATGTACTTTTGAGCGCATGTTTTTTAATGTGGATTTGCATAGATGATTGTCCAAAAAAACATACAATATACTGGCCTTTGTGCTTATGCCACTCCCAAAATAAGTCATCAAGTTTAACGTTTGACTGACAAAAATGAACAATGATGAATGTATATGCATTGTCTTCCGTCTTCACTCATCTACTGTGTGGCTGTAAGGACAGAAACCCATACAATGCTTTACATGGTACATGGAGCTGTTCTGAAAACATGTCCTATCATGATGTCCTGTACATTCAACTCAATTCAACTCAATTTCAACTAAATGTCAACTCAAATCAACTAAATTTCAATGTGATTTAAAAATGACATGGTCTACCGGACAATCAGACACAATGACAGGCTAAGGAACAATCAGAAACAATTACACAGTCTACAGGACGATCATACACAATGACAGTTTACAGGACCATCAGACACAATGACACTAGCAGAGAAAGTGGTGTAAACAGGTGGACTGGTGCTATTCTCTGCTGAAATGCACTGGCTGTGTCTGGACTGGAATTGAAGATGAGTTGCTACATATACAAGAGCAGCACACCCCAGTGATTTGGAGGTGGACAAAATAACATAGAGATGAGTTGTGAATAAACTGCTCCCAAGGCAACGGCAGCAGTGGGGTGGATTAGTTCAAGTTGGCTTCAGGAGTGTTTAGAACATCATTGTGAGGTTAAATGAGTATCAACTGTTAAATGGGACACTTCCCTGGAACCACCACGTCCTCATCAAGGACGGTACTCTAGTGTATCAAGCAGGAACACACTCTCAGACATACACACACATACACCACTGAGCCTACTCTGAATCTTTTGTAGTATAAGAAGCCGTGTCTGGTTAAATATATATATATATACATTTTTTAAGCTTTATTTAACTAGGCAAGTCTTAAATACTTATTTACAATGAGGGCCTACCCTGGCCAAACCCTAATCCGGATGACGCTGGGACAATTATGCACCGCCCTATTGATCTACCAACAACAGCCGGTTGTGAAACAGCCTGGAATCGAACCAGGGTATGTAGTGAAGCCTCTAGCACTGAGATGCAGTGCCAAAAAATGCTGCGCCACTCGGGAGGCTCAATATGGGAGCTGAGGATTCAAATTAGTGTTGAAATAAAAGAGTTAACCTCCAGATCAGTTGAGCATCTACTGAGCTCCTACTGAGACCCTAATGAGCTTCTGCTGAGGCCCTACTGAGCTTCTGATGAAAACCTACTGAGCTTCTGCTGAGCTTCTGCTGAGCTCCTATTGAGCTCCTACTGAACTCCTACTGAGACCCTACTGAGTTTCTGCTGAGACCCTACTGGGCTCCTACTGAGCTCCTACTTAGCTCTTACTGAGACCCTACTGAGCTTCTGCTGTGCTCCTACTGAGCTTCTATTGAGACCTACTGAATTTCCACTGAGCTTCTACTGAGATTCTACTGAGCTTCTGCTGAGTTCCTACTGAGTTTCTACCGAGTTCCTACTGAGTTCCTACCAAGTTCCTCCTGAGACCCTACGGAGCTCCTACTGAGTTCCTACTGAGCTCCTAATGAGACCCTACTGAGCTCCTAATGAGACCCTACTGAGCTAATACTGAGACCCTACTGAGACCCTACTGAGTTTCTACTGAGCTCCTACTGAGCTCCTACTGAGATTCTACTGAGAACCTACTCAGCTCCTACTGAGACCCTACTGAGCTCCTACTGAGACCCTACTAGGCTCCTACTGAGCTCCTACTGATCTCCTACTGAGCTCCTACTGAGACCCTACTGAGCTCCTACTGAGTTTATACTGAGCTCCTATTGAGACACTACTGAGACACTACTGAGCTTCTACTGAGACCCTACTGAGCTCCTACTGACACCCTACTGAGCTTCTACTGAGACCCTACTGATCTCCTACTGAGACCTTACTGAGCTCCTACATAGACCGCACTGAGCGTCTACAGAGACCCTACAGAGACCCTACAGAGACCCTGCAGAGACCCTACAGAGCTTCTACTGAGCTCCTACTGAGCTCCTACTGAGACCCCACTGATCTTCTACTGAGACCCCACTGAGACCCTACTGAGATCCCACTGAGACCCTACTGAGCTCCTACTGAGACCCTACTGAGACCCCACTGAGACCCTACTGAGCTCCCACTGAGCTCCTACTGATCTCCTACTGAGCTCCTACTGAGACCCTACTGAGCTCCTACTGAGTTTATACTGAGCTCCTATTGAGACACTACTGAGACACTACTGAGCTTCTACTGAGACCCCACTGAGACCCTACTGAGCTCCCACTGAGCTCCTACTGACACCCTACTGAGCTTCTACTGAGACCCTACTGAGACCTTACTGAGCTCCTACATAGACCGCACTGAGCGTCTACAGAGACCATGCGAGAGACCCTGCAGAGACCCTACAGAGCTTCTACTGAGCTCCTACTGAGCTCCTACTGAGACCCCACTGATCTTCTACTGAGACCCCACTGAGACCCTACTGAGATCCCACTGAGACCCTGCTGAGACCCTACTGAGACCCTACTGAGACCCTACTGAGACCCCACTGAGACCCTACTGAGCTCCCACTGGGACCCCACTAAGACCCCACTGATCTTCTACTGAGACCCCACTGATCTTCTACTGAGACCCCACTGAGACCCTACAGAGACAGTACTGAGACCCCACTGATCTTCAACTGAGACCCTACCGAGGCCCCACTGAGACCCTACGGAGACACTACTGAGACCCCACTGATCTTCGACTGAGACCCTACTGATGCCCCACTGAGACCCTACTGAGACCCTCAGCCAGTAGACATTAACACTGGCTGATTGGGAAAGGTGTGTGTGTGTGTGTGTGTGTGTGTGTGTGTGTGTGTGTGTGTGTGTGTGTGTGTGTGTGTGTGTGTGTGTGTGTGTGTGTGTGTGTGTGTTTGTGTGCATCTGGGCATGTGTGACTCACTTCATATTTAATCTATAGAATGTGAAGGTTCTTAAGCCAACATCAGAAATCGACACTCAAATGTAGTGTAATGTATTGGTAGTGTAATGTATAGGCAGTGTATTGTAAAGCTAGAGAAATGTATAGGAAGTGTAATGTACAGGCAGTGTAATGTTTACTCAGTATAATGTAGAGTTAGTGTAATGTATAGGCCCTTTGTGTAGTTAACGAACCCCCTCTGTCCACTCATCGTCATTTTACCTGTTGTTGTTGACTTAGCTGATTAGCTGTTGTTGCCTTACCCGTTGTTGACTTAGCTAGCTCTCCCAATCAACACCTGTGATTGCTTTATGCCTCGCTTTATGTCTCTCTCAAATGTCAATATGACTTGTATACTGTTGTTTAGGATAATTATCATTGTTTTAGTTTACTGCGGAGCCCCTAGTCCCACTGTACATGACTCACATACCTCCTTTGCCCCACCTCCCACACATGTGGTGACCTCACCCAGTATAACCAGCATATCCAGAGATGCAACCTCTCTTATCATCACTCAGTGCTTGGGCTTACCTCCACTGTACCTGCAACCCAACATACCCCTGTCTGCACATTATGCCCTGAATCTATTCTACCACGCCCAGAAATCTGCTCCCTTTATTCTCTGTCCCCAACCCACCAGACGACCAGTTTTGCTAGCCTTCAGCCATACCATCATCCTACTCCTCCTCTGTTCCTCAGGTGATGTGGAGGCTAACCCAGGCCCTGCGTGTCCCCAGGCACTCTCATATGTTGACTTCTGTAATCTAAAAAGCTTTGGTTTCATGCATGTTAACATCAGAAACCTCCTCCCTAAGTTTGTCTTACTCTCTGCTTTAGCACACTCCGCCATCCCCAATGTCCTTGCCGTGTCTGAATCCTGGCTTAGGAAGGCCACCAAAAATGTGGAGATTTCCAGTCCCAACTACAACATTTTCCGCCAAGATAGAACTGCCAAAGGGGGAGGAGTTGCAATCTACTGCAGAGACAGCTTGCAAAGTTCTGTCATACTTTCCAGGTCTATGCCCAAACAGTTCGAGCTTCTAATTTTAAAAATGAATCACTCCAGAAATAAGTCTCTCACTGTTGCCGCCTGTTATCCTCTCTGGAATATGTGGGACGGTACCGTCCCAACTGGCCAACATCCAGTGAAAATGCAGAGCGCGAAATTCAAATACATTTCTATAAAGATTTTACTTCCATGAAATCACACATTCAATATATCAAATTAAAGCTACACTTGTTGTGAATCCAGCCAACGTGTCAGATTTCAAAAATGCTTTACGACGAAAGCAAACGATGCTATTATCTGAGGATAGCACCCAAGCAAGCACCCAAGCAAACAAACACATACCGTCATATTTCAACCATCCAGGCGCGACACAAAACGCAGAAATAAAGATATAATTCATGCCTTACCTTTGACGAGCTTCTTCTGTTGGCACTCCAAAATGTCCCATAAACATCACAAATGGTCATTTTGTTCGATTAATTCCGTTGATATATATCCAAAATATCAATTTATTCGGCACGTTTGATCCAGAAAAACACTGGTTCCAACTTGCGCAACATGACTACAAAAGTTACCTCTAAGCTTTGTCCAACCATTTCAAACTACTTTTGTAATACAACTTTAGGTGTTTTTTAATGTAAACAATTGATAAAATTGAAGACGGGATGATCTGTGTTCAATACCGGAGAAAAACAAAGTGTAGCTGGCTTTAAGGTCATGTGCCTCTAACAAAGAGTACACTTCACTCTACCCTCATTCTGAACAGTGTTACTTCTTCATTTCTCAAAGGAAAAACCTCAACCAATTTCTAAAGACTGTTGACATCCATTGGAAGCGATAGGATCTGCAAGAAGGTCCATTAGAAATCTGTATTCCCAATGAAGAACTATTTGAAAAGAGAGTGACCTCAAAAAAAAATCTGAATGGTTTGTCCTCGGGGTATCGCCTGCCAAATAAGTTCTGTTATAGTCACATACACGATTCAAACTGTTTTAGAAACTCCAGAGTGTTTTCTATCCAAATCTACTATGCACATCTTAGCTTCTGGGCATGAGTTTAATTTGGGCACGCTTTCATCCAAAATTCCGAATGCTGCCCCTATCCTAGAGAAGTTATAGAACCCCCTCAGCTACCAGCTATGCCCTCGACACCATATGTGTATTGATTGCCCCCCATCTATCTTCAGAGTTTGTTCTGTTAGGTGACCTAAACTGGGATATGCTTAACACCCCAACAGTCCTACAATCTAAGCTAGATGCCCTCAATCTCACACAAACTATCAAGGAAACCACCAGGTACAACCCTAAGTCTGTAAACATGGGCATCCTCATAGATATTATCTTGACCAACTTGCCCTTCAATTACACCTCTGCTGTTTTCAATTAGGATCTCAGAGATCACTGCCTCATTGCCTGCATCCACTATGGGTCAACGGTCAGGCCTTTCTAATCAACCTGGCCCAGGTATCCTGAAAGAATATTGACCTCATCCCGTCAGTCGAGGATGCCTGGTCGTTCTTTAAAAGTAATTTCCTCACCATCTTAAATAAGCATGCCCCTTTCAAAAAATGTAGAACTAAGAACAGATATAGCCCTTGGTTCACTCCAGACCTGACTGCCCTTAACCAGCACAAAAAAATCCTGTGGCGGACTGCAATAGCATTGAATAGTCCCTGTGATATGCAACTGTTCAGAGAAGTCAGGAACCAATACACACAGTCAGTCAGGAAAGCTTTTTCAAACAAAATTTGCATCCTGTAGCTCTAACTCCAAAAAGTTTTGGGACACTGTAAAGTCCATAGAGAACAAGAGCACCTCCTCCCAGCTGCCCACTTCACTGAGGCTAGGCGACACGGTCACCACCGAGGAATCCATGAGATTCTAAAATTTCAATAAGCATTTCTCTACGGCTGGCCATGCTTTCCTCCTGGCTACCCCAACCCCGGCCAACAGCCCCCCTGGCACCTACTCGCCCAAGCCTCCCCAGCTTCTCCTTCACCCAAATTCAGATCGCAGATGTTCTGAAAGAGCTGCAAAATCTGGACCCGTACAAATCAGCTGGGCTAGACAATCTGGACCCTCTCTTTCTAAAATTATCTGCCGCCAATGTTGCAACCCCTTTCACCAGTCAGTTCAACCTCACTTTCATTTTGTCCCAGATCCCTTAAGATTGGATAGCTGCCGTGGTCATCCGCCTCTTCAAAGGGGGTGACACTCTAGACCCAAACTGTTACAGACCTATATCCATCCTGCCCTGCCATTCTGAAGTCTTTGAAAGATTACTGAATATTTCAAATCCAACTGTACATTCTCCACTGTGCAATCTGGTTTCCGAGCTGGTCACGGGTGCACCTCAGCCATGGTCAAGGTACTAAACGATATCATAACCGCCATCGATAAAAGGCCATCTTCATCGACCTGGCCAACAGCCTTGGTTTCTCAAATGACTGCCTCGTCTGGTTCACCAACTACTTCGCAGATAGAGTTCATTGTTGCAAACTCTGAGGCCTTTCAGAACATGTGTGTATATATATTGAGATCAGGGTAGGAAGGGTAGCCTAGTGGTTAGAGCATTGGACTAGTAACCGAAAGGTTGCAAGTTCATATCCCCGAGCTGACAAGGTACAAATCTGTCGTTCTGC
This sequence comes from Oncorhynchus tshawytscha, assembly GCF_018296145.1. Classification (NCBI taxonomy): domain Eukaryota; kingdom Metazoa; phylum Chordata; class Actinopteri; order Salmoniformes; family Salmonidae; genus Oncorhynchus; species Oncorhynchus tshawytscha. Next base: position 27,651,805 of record NC_056459.1, read on the forward strand.
CCCTGAACAGGCAGTTAATCCACTGTTTCTAGTCCTTCATTGAAAATAAGATTTTGATCTTAACTGACTTGCCTAGTTAAATAAAGGTAAAATTAAAATGTGACAGATCATGTGATACTTAGATTGCACACAGGTGGACTTTATTTGACTAATTATGTGACTTCTGAAGGTAATTGGTTGCATCAGATCTTATTTAGGGGCTTCATAACAAAGTGAATACATATGTACGCACCTCTTTTCCATTTTTTTTTTTATCATTTTTTTAAACAAGTAATTTTTGGGTTTCACTTCACCAATTTGGACTATTTTGCATATGTACATTACATGAAATCCAAATAAAAATCCATTTAAGTTACAGGTTGTAATGCAACAAAATAGGAAAAATTCCAAGGGGCATGAATACTTTTGCATGGCACTGTCGCAGATTAATCAAATGTCATTCTAAACTGAAGATCATGATTAGGTGATTATTGGAGTCAGGTGTTTTAGCTGGGGCTGGGGCAAAACTACGGCACCAATCAGGCCCCCGAGGACAGGAATTGCCCATCCCTGGTCTAGGGTGGCTGGTAAGGTGGAGGTGATATGATCCTTGACTAGTCTCTCAAAGCACTTCATGATGACAGAATTGAGTACTACGGGGCGATAGTCATTTAGTTTAGTTACCTTTGGATTCAATGGTGGACATCTTGAAGCATGTGGGGACAGTAGACTGGGATAGGGAGAGATTGAATATGTCTGTAAACACTCCAGCCAGCAGGTCTGAGCATGCTCTGAGGACGCAGGTAGGGAAGCTGTCTGGGCCTGTAGCCTTGCGAGGGTTAACATGCTTAAATGTCTTACTCAGGTTGGCCACAGAGAAGAAGAGCACACAGTCCTTGGTAGCTGGCCACGTTGGTGGCACTGTTTTATCCTCAAAGTGTGTGAAAAGGGTGTTTAGCTTATCCGGAAGCAAGATGTCTGTGTCCACGATGTGGCTGGTTTTCCCTTTGTAGTCCGTGATTGTCTGTAGACCCTGCCACAAACTTCTCTTCTCTTAGTTTTGTCTGTTTAATTTTCATATGGATGGAATAACTACACTGTTTGCATTCGGCCATATTCCCAGTCAGCTTGCCATGATTAAATGCGATGGTTCACACTTTCAATTTTGTGCGAATGCTGCCAACTATCCACGGTTTCTGGTTTGTGTAGGGTTTAATAGTCACAGTGGGTACAACTATACATTTCCTGATAAACTCAGTCACGGCATCTGTGTATTTGTCAATATTATTCTTAGAGGCTACCCGGAAGATTCCCAGTCCGCGTGATCAAAACAATCTTGAAGCATGGATTCCGATTGGTTAGACCAGCATTGAATAGTCCGTAGCACGGTACTTCGTGTTTGAGTTTCTGCCTATAGAAAGGAGGATCAAAATGGAGTCGTGATCAGATTTGCCAAAGGGAGGGCGGGGGAAGGCCTTGTAGGCATTTAGAAAAACTGAGTAGCAGTGGTCCAATGTTTTCTCTGAGTGAGTGCTACGGTTAATGTGTCGGTAGAACGCCGGTAGCATTTTCCTCAGATTGGCTTTGGTAAAATCACCGGCTGCAATAAATGCGGCCTCAGGATATGTGGTTTCCAGTTTGCATAGAGTCCAGTGTAGTTCTTTGAGGGCCGTCGTGGTATTGGATTGAGTGGGAATATACATGGCTGTGACTATAACCGAAGAGAATTCTCTTGGGAGGTAATACGGATGGCATTTGATTGTGAGGTATTTTAGGTCGGGTGAATAATATGACTTGAGTTTCTGTGTGTTATTGTAATCACACCATGAGTAGTTAATCAAAAAACATACACTCCCACCCTTTTTTCCCGGAGAGAACGTTAATCCTGTCTGCACGATGAACTGAGAATATAACTGGCTGTACGGACTCAGACAGTGTATCCCTAGAGAGCCATTTTTCCATGAAACAGAGTACGTTACAAACCCTGATATCTCTCTGCAAGGAAATCCTCGCCCTGAGCTCGTCCAGAAACTGAACATTAGCGAGTAATATACTCTGAAGCGGTGGGTGGTGTGCACGCCCCCTGATTCGGACTAGGAGACCACTCCGAATACCTCTTCTCCGCCGGCTGTGTTTTGGATCAGCCTCTGGAATCAGTTCAAATGGCAATTGTCTTCACTGACATGTTCAACCACTCCCTGAACGAGTCTGTAATACTTACAAATTTCAAGCAGACCACCTTAGTCACTGTGCCCAAAGAAGTGAAGGTAACCTGCATGATAACCATGAAATGCTTTGAAAGGCTGGTTATGGCTCACATCAACAGCATCACCTCGGACACCCTAGACCCACTCCAGTTTGCATACTGCACCAACAGATCCACAGATGATGCAATCTCAATTGCACTTAACACTGCCCTTTCCCAACGAGACAAAAGGAACACTTATGTGAGAATGCTGTTCTTTGACTACAGCTCAGCATTCAACACCCTAGTGCCCACGAAGCTCATCACTAACCTAAGGACCCTGGGACTAAACACCTACCTCTGCAACTGATGAACCTCCCCCAGTTGGTAAGGGTAGGCAACAACACGTCTGCCACGCTGATCCTCAACGCTGGGGCCCCTCAGGGTACATCACTGGGGCCAAGCTTCCTGACACCCAGGACCTATATAATAGGAGTTGTCAGAGGAAAGCCCATAAAATTGTCAGAGACTCCAGTCACCCAAATCACAGACTGTTTTCTCTGGTACCGCACGGCAAGCGGTACCGGAGAGCCAAGTCTAGGACCAAAAGGCTCTTTAACAGCTTCTACACCCAAGCCATAAGACTGCTGAACAATTAATCATATGGCAACCGGACTACTTACATGGACACCCCTTCGTCTCTATTTTTTTGTACACTGCTGCTACTCACTGTTTATTATCTATGCATAGTCACTTCACCCCCTCCTACATGTACAAATTACCTCGACTAACCTGTACCCCCGCACACTGACTCGGTACCGATACCTCCTGTATATAGCCTTGTTATTGTTATGTTACTGTGTTGCTTTTATAATTTTTTACTTTCGTTTATTTGGAAAATATTTTCATAACTGCACTGTTGTAAGTAAGCAGTTCACTTCAGTCTACACTTGTTGTATTCGGCGCATGTGACTAATAAAGTTTGATTTGGGGGGTACGAACAAAGTATCCAATTCGGGAAAGTCGTATTCCTGGTTGTAATCCTGGTGAGTTACCGGCACTCCGATATCCCCCCAAAAATTCAGATTGTATGTAATAACACCATAACATTTCTGGGCTAATTATGTAAGAAATAACATAGAAAAAATATAAAAAATACTGCAAAGTTGCTTAGGAGCTAGAAGCAAGCGTGCCCTATCTTTTAGCGCCATCTTATCTGAAGAAATTAAAGAAGTACGAGCGAAACAACAACCAATGAAAGAGTTGAAAAAAAATAACCAAACACAACAAATGTCTAAAACAATAGAATCTAAGAGGAGTGATGTGGTGATGTTATGTCATCATCAATCTCTTTGACAGTGATCACATGCTATGATATCAGACTAGAGCTGTGAACAACAGAGACACCTTGAAACTTTCACTCAAAATGACAATAACCAGACTTCAAGTTAGTCTGATAAATTACTTAAACGTAAATTTAACTATGCGAAAAGTAACTACGTAATTGATTGGTTTCATAATATACCATGCTGGGGAAAAAAAGACCAAAGTAGACGATCCATAGAAAGTTCCCATTTAGTCCAGGCAGGTACGCAACTTTCACAAATTGCATCCCCCCTACAGTTTTATCAATGGAATGTAATACAAAACAGGGCAACTGTGTGCTTTAGGACCACGTGGATGCCTCCGATCGGCCGGTAGGCTGTTTGGAGTGTTTATCAGACTGAATAACATTATTTTTTTTAAAGTTATGTCACCCGTACTTCTAAAACCAAAGTTGCGCCCCTGAGTTCAGGTACCGTCTGTTGTTGTTTAATTCTGGATCGGTCCCAAAGAGTCTAGTCTCAGATGTAGTGTACATTGAAGAAATAACTACCTGTATCTAACTCTGCTTTCCAATTGATTTAGGCCTGGACCCTACTAGGTTACACTCCAGTTACCTCTTATAACCCAGCCTCTCTGACACTGGTAAAAAAGCAATTTGTCCCAGGATTGAGTTTGCCTGAGGTAGGGTGTCTGTGGGGGACGGTGTGTGTCTGTGTGACATGTGGAGACGGCTACTGCAAGGTAGTGTAATTGGTTTGAGGGTCCCTGATCTCCCAATCCCATCGAAGTGGCTGTTAGAAAGAGGAGGGGTTATGAGTGTGTGTGGAAGCATGGTTGTACATGCGTGTATGTGAGTGTCTACATGCACAGTATGAGGTGTGTGTGTGTGTGTGTGTGTGTGTGTGTGTGTGTGTGTGTGTGTGTGTGTGTGTGTGTGTGTGTGTGTGTGTGTGTGTGTGTGTGTGTGTTGTTTGTATTATCAAGCTGAGGGATGGGCCTGGACAAATGTAGCCACTCTCAAATGCATAGACAGAGCAATGGATGCAAGGACATAGGGGGGTTTTATCCATATTTTGAGGCTATATAGCGTTTGTTTACTTTGTTTGCAAACATTGGCACTAGCTTATACCTTTGGTACTGATGGGGTACAATAGCTGAACTAAGTTCTGTGAAGCACGTATAAGTTATACTCCATAACTTATACTCTATCTTCTAAATTACTATAATAGTAATTTATAAGACCAAAAATGAATGTACTGTAGTAACTGCAGATTGGGCCTTTTAAAGCAAATAAAAGAAGTCAAATCAACACAAGATGGGCCTGAGTCTGTCTTCCTGTTCCCTTTTCATCTGTCAACCATGGAGTTGACTCATCTCAGTATCAGACACACAGAGCTGTTCGGTGCAGTATGTTGTGGAACAGTAGTTCACTGATCACTGGAACCACTAATGATTTCTTTAACGTGATAACGGATGGCAGGAGCAGGTACCTCCACCATATGTTGCCTGGCAGGTACACCTGTGTGTCTGTCTGTGTGTCAGTGTGTCTGTCTGTGTGTCAGAGTATGTGTGTGCGTGCGTGAATGAATGCATGCGTGTGTGTGTATGTGCGTGCATGTGTGTGTGTGCATGCACGTGTGGGAGAGTATGAATGCTTTCATGAGTGTGAATTTCTCTGTCTCTCTCCGTCTCTCTTCGTCTCTCTCTCTCTCTCTCCAGCATTGATGACCCCTGCAGATGTCCATGTGATATGTAAGGACCATCATCTCTCTCTCTAATGTGATAACTGTGGTGGTCCTGTCTGTCCTTTCTCTATCGCTTGGCAGAGATACACACCATCCATATGGCCACATGCTGTCAGGCATACTTTAGAGAGAGAGAGAGATACAGAGACAAAGAGAGAGAGAGGTCCTGTTTGTCGTGGTCCTGTCTGTCCTGTCTCTATCGTTTGGCAGAAACACACACAATCCATATGGTCACATACTGTCAGACATGCCATCAAGAAAAAAAAATAGAGAGAGAGAGAGAATTTGTATTTATTTAACCTTTATTTTAACAGGGAGGACAAATTGAGACCTAGGTCTCTTTTTCAAATGCGAGTGAGAAAGAGGGAGAGTGAGAGAGAGAGTGAGAGTGAATAAATGAGAGAGAAAGAGAGAGAGAGAGAGTGTGAGTGAGTGAGTGCGTGAGTGAGTGAGATTGAGAGAGAGAGGGAGAGAGAGAGAGAGAGAGAGAGAGAGAGGGGGGGATTAAGAGAGAGAGAAAGAGAGAGAAACCGTCAAAAGAAAAAGGAGTGAGAGAGCATCAAGTCGATATGAAAATAATAAATAAAAATCTCTTTAATAAATAAAAATCTCTTCCAGTTTGTAATTTGTGTATATTTTCTCTATCCCTCCCCTGACACTGTTCAACATTTTTCACAGGGGTTTTTTGTCATTTCTGGATTTGCAACACGAGTCTGACAGACAAGAGTGACAAATTGCATAGTTATAAACTTTGTTAGAAATGGGAGTCGGGATGGGATGAGCGTATGAATTAATAAATCATATTTGTTCATAAATTAATAAGAAGGAGAACTGATGAGGTGGGTTCAGCTCAGCGCCCACTGAGACAGATCCTAAAGATAAATATTTAACCAGTATAAACTGATGAGCAGCAGAAACAGCCGCCAAAGTCTGGAAACAAATTGTTAGTTGGGAGAAGAGAGTCGTCTCCCCGTTTATCTGTGACTGTGGTAAGCAGTAAAAAAACATGGACTTTTTCATCGAATTATACTTCCTCAAATATTTATGAATCCAGCATGGGTTTATTCTACAAATGTAATCCTTGTTTTCTCTTTCTTCTTTCATTAACATTGTGAGACGTAGGTACACGTGATGAGGAAATCCATTTTTTTTTCACATTTTGTTGACATCTTCATGAAATGACACAAAAGACAATGAGATTCTGATAATATGTTTCCATTAGTTACATTCATGACTTTCACCATTTAATCAACGTCTTCATTTGCTGCGTTGCGATTTACAGCACTTCGTCATCACGACTTCCGCCGAAGTTGGTCCCTCTCCTTGTTACAGCACTTCGTCGTCACGACTTCCGCCGAAGTTGGTCCCTCTCCTTGTTCGAGCACTTCGTCGTCACGACTTCCGCCGAAGTTGGTCCCTCTCCTTGTTCGAGCGGCGTTCGGCGGTCGAAGTCAGACCTTCTAGCCATCGCTGATCCTCTTTTCCTTTGGTTTTATCTTGTCTTGTATCACACCTGGTTTCAACCCCATCAATTACATACTGTGTATTTTACCCTCTGTTCCCCCTCATGTGTTTGTCGGGGATTGTTATTTGTAAGTGTTTGTGCACGTTTCTCCTGGCGTGCGTAGGGTATTGTACCCATTTGTTATATTTGTTATGTTTCCCGGCGAGTTTTTGTCTAATAAACTGCGCCACTGGAAACACAGTTTTCTCTCCTGCGTCTGACTTCTCTGCCACCAGTACTCACCCCCCTTAGACACGTCTCAGTGTTGAGGATGTAAAGCTCTTGAGACACAATTGCCTCAAAGTCGAATACTGCAAAACACACACATCTGGGTAAATGTTACAGGACAGGCTTGTGTGTGTGCGTCAGTGTTTCATTGCGTGAAATATAACAGTATGGATACGTTGGGGATACAGAAACACAATCAGGACTTCCACAATCTTCCAAATTCCTGTCATTTTCTTTGGAAAATAATTGACTAGGGCTGCCCATTTAATTAGCAGAAGAATATAATTTAGCCCCTGTGTTATGAATAATGTTGAATAACTTTATGAGATATCTGTGGGTGCATTCCAAATGGCATCCTATTCCCTACATGAGAAACCACAGGTACTATACGGTATATGGGCCTATTGGCACTGTGCATTCGGAAAGTATTCAGACCCTTTGACTTTTTCCACATGTTGTTAAATTACAGCCTTATTCTAAAAAGGATGCAATTGTTTTTTTCCCTCATATATCCACACACAATAACCCATAATGACAGAGCAAATGCATTCAAAATAAACAACTGAAAAATAACATTTACTTAACTATTCAGACCCTTTATACTCAGTACTTTGTTGAAGCAACTGTGTCTACAATTACAGCCTCGATTCTTCTTGGGTATGATGCTACAAACTTGGCACACCTGTATTTGGAGTTTCTACCATTGTTCTCTGCAGATCCTCTCAAGCTCTGTCAGGTTGAATGGGGAGCGTTACCACACAGCTATTTTCAGGTCTCTCCAGAGATGTTCGATTGGGTTCAAGTCCAGGCTCTGGGTGGGCCACTCAAGGACATTCAGAGAATTGTCCCAAAGCCAGTCCTGCATTTTCTTGGCTGTGTGCTGAAGGTTATTGTCCTGTTGGAAGGTGAACCTTGCCCCAGTCTGAGGTCCTGAGCTCTCTGGGGCAGGTTGTACTTTTCTCTGTTCATCTTTACCTCGATCCTGACTAGTCTACAAGTCCCTGCCGTTGAAAAACATCCCCACAGCACATGTCCAATCAGTACTTTCCGAATGCACTGTACATAGAATAGGGTGTCATTTGGGACACATCCTGTGTTTCACGGGGCAGAGAGAGAGAGGGATACAGAGAGAGAAAGAGAGAGAGAGAGAAAGAGAGAGAAAGAGCGAGAGAGAGAGAGAGAAAGAGCGAGAGAGAGAGAGAGAGAGAGCGAGAGAGAGAAAGATCGAGAGAGAGAGAGAGAGAGAGAGAAAGAGCGAGAGAGAGAGAGAGAGAGAAAGAGCGAGAGATAGAGAGAAAGAGAGAGCGAGAGAAAGAGAGAGAAAGAGCGAGAGAGAGAGAGAGAAAGAGTGAGAGAGAGAGAGAGAGAGAGAGAGAGAGAAAGAGAGAGAAAGAGCGAGAGAGAGAGAGAAAGAGCGAGAGAGAGAGAGAGAGCGAGAGAGAGAAAGATCGAGAGAGAGAGAGAGCGAGAGAGAGAGAGAGAGAGAAAGAGCGAGAGAGAGCGAGACAGAGAGCACGAGAGAGAGAGAGAGAGAGAGAGAGAGAGAGAGAGAGAGAGAAAGCGCGAGAGAGAGAGAGAGAGAGCTTCCTCCTTCACTTCCCCATCAGATCCATGTGGGACTAATTGTTTACATTGAAGAAGGCTCAAGAAAGAGATGGACACGAATATGACATATGGAAACAGAAATTGAGAAAGTGAATGGGAAATTGAGATGGTTGGGCTATTGCCAGGAGTAAGCGGTTTAACCTTGATGCTGCTTTTTTAATCCATTAAATTTTTTTCCAATTCAAATCAAATCAAATAAAATCAAATTTTATTTGTCACATACACATGGTTAGCAGATGTTAATGCGAGTGTAGCGAAATGCTTGTGCTTCTAGTTCCGACAATGCAGTAATAATGAACAAGTAATCTAACTAACAATTCCAAAAAAACTACTGTCTTATATACACAGTGTAAGGGGATAAAGAATATGTACATAAGGATATATGAATGAGTGATGGTACAGAGCAGCATAGGCAAGATACAGTAGATGATATCGAGTACAGTATATACATATGAGATGAGTATGTAAACCAAGTGGCGTAGTTAAAGTGGCTAGTGATACATGTATTACATAAGGATGCAGTCGATGATATAGAGTACAGTATCTACGTATGCATATGAGATGAATAATGTAGGGTAAGTAACATTATATAAGGTAGCATTGTTTAAAGTGGCTAGTGATATATTTACATCATTTCCCATCAATTCCCATTATTAAAGTGGCTGGAGTAGAGTCAGTGTCATTGACAGTGTGTTGGCAGTAGCCACTCAATGTTAGTGGTGGCTGTTTAACAGTCTGATGGCCTTGAGATAGAAGCTGTTTTTCAGTCTCTCGGTCCCAGCTTTGATGCACCTGTACTGACCTCGCCTTCTGGATGACAGCGGGGTGAACAGGCAGTGGCTCGGGTGGTTGATGTCCTTGATGATCTTTATGGCCTTCCTGTAGCATCGGGTGGTGTAGGTGTCCTGGAGGGCAGGTAGTTTGCCCCCGGTGATGCGTTGTGCAGACCTCACTACCCTCTGGAGAGCCTTATGGTTGAGGGCAGTGCAGTTGCCATACCAGGCGGTGATACAGCCCGCCAGGATGCTCTCGATTGTGCATCTGTAGAAGTTTGTGAGTGCTTTTGGTGACAAGCCGAATTTCTTCAGCCTCCTGAGGTTGAAGAGGCGCTGCTGCGCCTTCTTCGCGATGCTGTCTGTGTGAGTGGACCAATTCAGTTTGTCTGTGATGTGTATGCCGAGGAACTTAAAACTTGCTACCCTCTCCACTACTGTTCCATTGATGTGGATGGGGGGGTGTTCCCTCTGCTGTTTCCTGAAGTCCACAATCATCTCCTTAGTTTTGTTGACGTTGAGTGTGAGGTTATTTTCCTGACACCACACTCCGAGGGCCCTCACCTCCTCCCTGTAGGCCGTCTCGTCGTTGTTGGTAATCAAGCCTACCACTGTTGTGTCGTCCGCAAACTTGATGATTGAGTTGGAGGCGTGCATGGCCACGCAGTCGTGGGTGAACAGGGAGTACAGGAGAGGGCTCAGAACGCACCCTTGTGGGGCCCCAGTGTTGAGGATCAGCGGGGAGGAGATGTTGTTGCCTACCCTCACCACCTGGGGGCGGCCCGTCAGGAAGTCCAGAACCCAGTTGCACAGGGCGGGGTCGAGACCCAGGGTCTGCTTGATGACCCAGGGTCTGCACCATGCTTGATGACGAGCTTGGAGGGTACTATGGTGTTGAATGCCGAGCTGTAGTCGATGAACAGCATTCTCACATAGGTATTCCTCTTGTCCAGATGGGTTAGGGCAGTGTGCAGTGTGGTTGAGATTGCATCGTCTGTGGACCTATAAGGGCGGTAAGCAAATTGGAGTGGGTCAAGGGTGTCAGGTAGGGTGGAGGTGATATGGTCCTTGACTAGTCTCTCAAAGCACTTCATGATGAAGGATGTGAGTGCTACGGGGCGGTAGTCGTTTAGCTCAGTTACCTTAGCTTTCTTGGGAACAGGAACAATGGTATCCCTCTTGAAGCATGTGGGAACAGCAGACTGGGATAGGGATTGATTGAATATGTCCGTAAACACACCGGCCAGCTGGTCTGCGCATGCTCTGAGGGCGCGGCTGGGGATGCCGTCTGGGCCTGCAGCCTTGCGAGGGTTAACACGTTTAAATGTCTTACTCACTTTGGCTGCAGTGAAGGAGAGACCGCATGTTTTCGTTGCAGGCCGTGTCAGTGGCACTGTATTGTCCTCAAAGCGGGCAAAAAGTTATTTAGTCTGCCTGGGAGCAAGACATCCTGGTCCGTGACTGGGCTGGGTTTCTTCCTGTAGTCCGTGATTGACTGTAGACCCTGCCACATGCCTCTTGTGTCTGAGCCGTTGAATTGAGATTCTACTTTGTCTCTGTACTGGCGCTTAGCTTGTTTGATAGCCTTGCGGAGGGAATAGCTGCACTGTTTGTATTCAGTCATGTTACCAGACACCTTGCCCTGATTAAAAGCAGTGGTTCGTGCCTTCAGTTTCACACGAATGCTGCCATCAATCCAAGGTTTCTGGTTAGGGAATGTTTTAATCGTTGCTATGGGAACGACATCTTCAACGCACGTTCTAATGAACTCGCACACCGAATCAGCGTATTCGTCAATGTTGTTGTCTGACGCAATACGAAACATCTCCCAGTCCACGTGATGGAAGCAGTCTTGGAGTGTGGAGTCAGCTTGGTCGGACCAGCGTTGGACAGACCTCAGCGTGGGAGCCTCTTGTTTTAGTTTCTGTCTGTAGGCAGGGATCAACAAAATGGAGTCGTGGTCAGCTTTTCCGAAAGGGGGGCGGGGCAGGGCCTTATATGCGTCGCGGAAGTTAGAATAGCAGTGATCCAGGGTCTTTCCACCCCTGGTTGCGCAATCGATATGCTGATAAAATTTAGAGAGTCTTGTTTTCAGATTAGCCTTGTTAAAATCCCCAGCTACAATGAATGCAGCCTCCGGATAAATCGTTTCCAGTTAGCAGAGAGTTAAATAAAGCCATCGAAAAGCCATCGATGTGTCTGCTTGGGGGGGCATATATACGGCTGTGATTATAATCGAAGAGAATTCTCTTGGTAGATAATGCGGTCTACATTTGATTGTGAGGAATTCTAAATCAGGTGAACAGAAGGATTTGAGTTCCTGTATGTTTCTGTCATCACACCATGTCACGTTAGTCATAAGGCATACGCCCCCGCCCCTCTTCTTACCAGAAAGATGTTCGTTCCTGTCCGCGCGATGCGTGGAGAAACCCGCTGGCTGCACCGCTTCGGATAGCGTCTCTCTGGTTAGCCATGTTTCCGTGAAGCAGAGAACGTTGCAGTCTCTGATGTCCCCCTGGAATGCTACCCTTGCTCGGATTTCATCAACCTTGTTGTCAAGAGACTGAACATTGGCGAGAAGAATGCTAGGGAGTGGTGCACGATGTGCCCGTCTCCGGAGTCTGACCAGAAGACCGCTACGTTTCCCTCTTTTTCTGAGTCGTTTTTTTGGGTCGCTGCATGTAATCCACTCCGTTACACTGGTTGTAAGGCATGTAAGGGGCTTCATTGGCATGGGAAGTAGATAATATACAAAAGTGAAATAAACAATAAAAATGAACAGTAAACATTACACTCACTTTAGTTCCAGAGGAATAAAGACATTACAAATGTCAATTTATGTACAGTGCCTTGCGAAAGTATTCGGCCCCCTTGAACTTTGCGACCTTTTGCCACATTTCAGGCTTCAAACATAAAAATATGAAACTGTATTGAAGAATCAACAACAAGTGGGACACAATCATGAAGTGGAACGACATTTATTGGATATTTCAAACTTTTTTAACAAATCAAAAACTGAAAAATTGGGAGTGCAAAATTATTCAGCCCCCTTAAGTTAATACTTTGTAGCGCCACCTTTTGCTGCGATTACAGCTGTAAGTCGCTTGGGGTATGTCTCTATCAGTTTTGCACATCGAGAGACTGAAATTTTTTCCCATTCCTCCTTGCAAAACAGCTCGAGCTCAGTGAGGTTGGATGGAGAGCATTTGTGAACAGCAGTTTTCAGTTCTTTCCACAGATTCTCGATTGGATTCAGGTCTGGACTTTGACTTGGCCATTCTAACACCTGGATATGTTTATTTTTGAACCATTCCATTGTAGATTTTGCTTTATGTTTTGGATCATTGTCTTGTTGGAAGACAAATCTCCGTCCCAGTCTCAGGTCTTTTGCAGACTCCATCAGGTTTTCTTCCAGAATGGTCCTGTATTTGGCTCCATCCATCTTCCCATCAATTTTAACCATCTTCCCTGTCCCTGCTGAAGAAAAGCAGGCCCAAACCATGATGCTGCCACCACCATGTTTGACAGTGGGGATGGTGTGGTCAGGGTGATGAGCTGTGTTGCTTTTACGCCAAACATAACGTTTTGCATTGTTGCCAAAAAGTTCAATTTTGGTTTCATCTGACCAGAGCACCTTCTTCCACATGTTTGGTGTGTCTCCCAGGTGGCTTGTGGCAAACTTTAAACGCCACTTTTTATGGATATCTTTAAGAAATGGCTTTCTTCTTGCCACTCTTCCATAAAGGCCAGATTTGTGCAATATACGACTGATTGTTGTCCTATGGACAGAGTCTCCCACCTCAGCTGTAGATCTCTGCAGTTCATCCAGAGTGATCATGGGCCTCTTGGCTGCATCTCTGATCAGTCTTCTCCTTGTATGAGCTGAAAGTTTAGAGGGACGGCCAGGTCTTGGTAGATTTGCAGTGGTCTGATACTCCTTCCATTTCAATATTATCGCTTGCACAGTGCTCCTTGGGATGTTTAAAGCTTGGGAAATCTTTTTGTTTCCAAATCCGGCTTTAAACTTCTTCACAACAGTATCTCGGACCTGCCTGGTGTGTTCCTTGTTCTTCATGATGCTCTCTGCGCTTTTAACGGACCTCTGAGATCACAGTGCAGGTGCATTTATACGGAGACTTGATTACACACAGGTGGATTGTATTTATCATCATTAGTCATTTAGGTCAACATTGGATCATTCAGAGATCCTCACTGAACTTCTGGAGAGAGTTTGCTGCACTGAAAGTAAAGGGGCTGAATAATTTTGCACGCCCAATTCTTCAGTTTTTGATTTGTTAAAAAAGTTTGAAATATCGAATAAATGTCGTTCCACTTCATGATTGTGTCCCACTTGTTGTTGATTCTTCACAAAAAAATACAGTTTTATATCTTTATGTTTGAAGCCTGAAATGTGGCAAAAGGTCACAAAGTTCAAGGGGGCCGAATACTTTCGCAAGGCACTGTATATAGTGTTATAACAATATGCAATTGCTTAATACAAAAGGGGAAAAAAATAAGCATAAATATGGGTTGTATTTACAATGGTGTTTGTTCTTCACTGGTTGATCTGTTCTTGTGGCAACAGCTCACAAATCTTGCTGCTGTGATGGCACACTGGTATTTCACCCAGAAGATAGGATGGGAGTTTATCAAATTCGGGTTTTGTCGGGTAATCTCCATCGGCTAAATTTGGAGGCTGGTAGAAATATGTTGCTTTTTGGTGTGATTGTGTGTAAATTAATATAATACTCTGCCTTTGTTAACATCCTCACTGTTCATTATTTTAGCTGTGAATGTATGAGTGTCTTTTCTAATTACATTTCTGTGTGAGTGTTGATGTTTGTGTGCCTGTGCCTGTGTGCCTCAAGTTAGACTCTAAGCCTTAGAGAAAATCCCCTAGGCGAAATTGTGTTCTATTCCTCCTAAACACGCTGCAGTAAGAGAAATGAACTGCGGTGAGCAATAACCGACAGATCAATAGGAATCAATGGAGGAGAGGAAGAGAGGGGGAGCAGAGGAGGGGAGGAGTGTAGAGTGAGCACTAAATGTCTGCTCAAATGTCCATTTTTAACCGCAAAAAAACAAGTGTCCACTGCAGACTAATTTACACAGCAATCTTCTCAGGTTCTTTCTGTTGCCTTCTTTCCTCCCTGGTTAAAAGGGACTGAGGCAGCCAGTATATCTACGTGTGCTGCAGCCTTGTCTTTCAGAGGCCAACCTGTTCACATGTCTCTCCTTTACCTGTCTACCTCTGTTTCTCTCTCCAGCCCAACTATCCCTCTCTCTCTCTCTCTCTCTCTCTCTGCATGCTGGGAGTGATTGGTGCATGCTGGGAATTGTTTGAGTGAAGGAGTGCGTGTGTTGTGGAGAGTTAGATATTCACAACTTTCTTTCGGTTTGCTATTTCTTGGTGGCATTTTTTTTGTTGATGCATGATTAACGTTATTATTTTTGTTGTGGTAGAATTAAGTATTTTGTTTTCGTATCGAAATTACCCTGATTTTGGCGGGGATGGCAGCCCGAATGGGGATGCTGTCCCTGTCACTTCGGCATGGCTTTAGGTGTGTTACTCAAGCTGCTGTCACAGTGGAGGAGTTTCTGGTCGCCGTAGGAGAGAAGGTAGGCTATGAGAATATTGCGTATGCATCCCGGATGAATAAAGCTGTGGTGGTATTTCTTAAAGAAGAGTGTCTAGTTGATCGGATGGTTGAGCATGGTGTACTTCTTAAAGGAATGTTTATTCAAGTTACGCCGCTTTTTTCTCCGTCAACAAGGGTAACGATTTCAAATGTACCACCGTTTATTCCTAATGAGCTATTGGAGCGCGAGTTATTGCGCTTTGGGAAGTTCGCCAGTTCAATTAAGGTTGTCCCGTTGGGTTGCAAACACCCGGCGTTGAAACAGGTAATGTCATTTCGGCGACAGGTGTTTATGTTTTTGGACTCACCGGAGCAGACTTTAGAGTTATCGTTTAAAATCAAGTATGACAATAGATTGTATATGGCTTATGCTAGTACGGGTAGTCAACGGTGTTTTGAGTGTGGGGATGTTGGTCATAAGCGACATGCTTGCCCGAAAAGGGAGAAGGCAGAGGGAGGGGCACAGGTGGTCATCATAACGCCTGGGCCCATTGATGTAGGGAGAGGTGAGCTGACAGCGGTAGAGCAGCCACAAGCACCTGTTGCTGAGGAACAAGTTATCCGTGTTGAGGGCACGGGGTTGCAACTTGTATTAGAAGGAAATGTTATGCAACAGAAAAGTATTGTTGTAGAAGGTAAGGATGTATCTGAAGAGCCAGTTCCTCAGACTGGTGAGCAGGTGCCCAGTATGAGTGCTGGGGTAAAGGAGGGGGTTCATGTGGAGCTAGGCTCCCAGGGAGTGGAGGAGATGCCCACTACGAGTGCTGGGGTTCATGTAGAGCTAGGCTCCCAGGTAGTGGAGGAGTTGCCCACTACGAGTAATGAGGTACAGGAGGGTTTTCATGTGGAGCTAAGCTCCCAGGTAGTGGAGGAGATGCCCACTACGAGTGCTGGGGTTCATGTGGAGCTAGGCTCTCAGTTAGTGGAGAAGATGCCCACTATGAGTAGTGATGTTCAGGTGGGGCTAGTCTCCCAGATAGTGGAGGAGATGCCTGGTACGAGTGATGAGGTGCAAGTGGAGAGTGTTGAAAGGGATGTGGTAGAGGGGAGTCAGTTGTCTGTGTTCTCAGCTGAGGAGGATCAAGAGAAGGATATGGATATCTCTTTAGATATGACAGCTGCTGGTGCGGACTCAGTTTATGATCTAGAGGAGGTAAATGAGTTTCTGGATCAGACTTTTGGGAAATCTGTCAAATTGGCAGATTATTTTGATGTTGATAAGTTTGTGAGGTCAGCTGTGATGTTACAGAAGACGGTGGGGTTAGACCAGCTGAGTGAGAAGAAGCGGTTTCGCTTGAGGAAATTTATTACTGCTGTTGCAGCAGCAAAAGGTGGTGGGAAACGTGTTCAGGTTAAGAGAAGAAAAAAAAATAATGATGATGATCATGCTTCATAGGGTGTCTTTTTTTCTCGTTGGTTTCTCTGTGGTTTCTTCTGCTTTTCTTTTCTCTTTTCTACATGGAGGTACTAAGGGTAGGTTCTCTCAATATGAATGGGGGAAGGGACAGGAATAAGAGGGCTTGGGTATTAGATTAATAAAACAGAAAAGGCTTAATGTAGTTTTCCTACAGGAGACACATAGCGATGAGGAAAATGAGGTTGACTGGGGTATGTGGTGGGAGGGGCAGCATGTACTCAGTCATGGTACTAATTTCAGTGCTGGGGTGGCAATATTGTTTTCCTCAGGCTTAGGGGTGACTGTGGTATCTACAACAGAGATTGTCAAGGGTCGGGTTTTATTGGTCAAGGTGGATGTTATGGGGTTTTTGTTTGTTTTTTTGAATGTTTATGCTCCTAATGAGGGTACAGAGCGTATTGCTGTATTTGATCAACTAAAGGAAACGTTAAGACAGTGTGACCAAGAGGGGTGTATGGTTTTAGGGGGTGACTGGAACTGTACAGTGGATTTTACTGTTGATCGCACCGCTGAAGAACCTCACCTGCGGTCAGCCACTTGCCTGTCTGGCCTATTAACATAGTTTGAGCTTTCTGATGTGTGGAGAGTAAGGAATGCCAAAGTTAGGCAGTACACATGGCTAAAAATTAATGAAGGTCGTGTCAGTGCAGCACGGTTAGACAGGTTGTATGTATCTGAGCAATACTGTAGTAGGGTTGGAAAGTGTGCCATTACTCCTGTGGGTTTCTCTGATCATCATATGGTTACTGTTGATATTCACTTGTCCTGTCCACGAAGGTCATCACCTTACTGGTATTTTAATGTTAAATTGTTACATGATGTCATGTTTTGTGACAGGTTTTTGTTGTTTTGGGAAAAATGGAGGGGTATAAAAGGGAATTTTGAGTCCTTGAGACAATGGTGGGAGGTTGGGAAGGCCCAAATACGAGTTTTTGTCAACAGTATACTGCTCTGTCTCAAACTGAATTTAAAGAGACTATCAAGGCCCTTGAACAGGACATCAAATCTATTGAATTGAAGCTGCTCACTCAGAATGACCCTGGACTAGTCATGAACTTACAGGACAAGAGACATGAACTGAGGTCGTTTCTGCATGAAAGAGTGAAGGGTGCCTTGATTAGGTCTCGTTTCGCTTCCCTCAAGGATATGGATGCTCCTAGTGCTTTTTTTTTAACCTAGGAAAGTTGACATTTCAACGTAAACAGATGGTCTGCCTTCGTCTCCCTGATGGGAAGGTGACCACGAATGATATTGAAATGCGTCAACATGCCGTGGATTTCTACTCGTCCCTTTATAAGGCGGAGGATTGTGATTCTATGTGTACTGAACAGTTGTTACATGGTCTTCCTAAATTGGGACCTGAGCAGAGAGTCGCATTGGACGCTGACATTACACTGCAGGAGCTGTCCACAGCAGTTATGCAGCTCTCAACAGGCCGAGCCCCTGGCATCGATGGTTTACCATCTGAGTTTTATAAGCACTTTTGGGGGTCTATTGGGGAGGACTTTTATGAAGTGATGTGTGAATCTTTTCATGAGGGTTCTCTTCCTGTATCCTGTCAACGTGCAGTGCTTTCACTGTTGCCAAAAAGGGGATTTGGCTCTCATAAAAAATTGGAGACCTGTTGCTTTGCTGTGCGCAGAATATAAAATTGTTTCTAAATGTCTCTCAAACAGGTTGAAAGAGTATCTGGGGTTGTTGATCCACAAGGACCAGTCCTACTGTGTACCTGATCGCTCTATTGTTGACAACTTGTTTCTGATAAGAGATGTTTTAGACATTTGTAAACTGTCTGATGTAAATGTGGGTTTACTTTCGTTGGATAAGGAGAAGGCTTTTGATCGTGTGGACCACCAGTACTTGTTTAAAATAATGAAAGCCTTTGGGTTTGGGGATGTTTTTCTGTCTTGGGTGAATTTACTGTATGCTGGAGCCTCGTGTATGGTGAAGGTGGGTGGTGGTTTAAGTTGCCCCATCCCTGTCGAAAGGGGCATCAGGCAGGGATGCCCAATTTCAGGGCAGTTATATAGTCTGGCGATTGAACCAATGCTTTGTTTTTTAAGAGCGAAGCTTACTGGTTTCTTTGTGCCAGGTGTAACGAAGGGTCCCACGATAGCACTGTCTGCGAATGCAGATGACGTGATAGTTTTTATTACAGGGGGTGAGGATGTTAAGGTTCTCTCAAACGCTTTAAAGGTGTATGAGGGGGCCTCCTCAGCTAAAGTCAATTGGGGAAAGAGTGAAGCGCTGTGGGCAGGTCAGCTTCAGATGGGGTCTACTCCATGGTTACCAGGGGGGCTTCAGTGGGGCAGAGATGGAATGAAGACTTTGGGGGTTTTTCTAGGCTCCGATGTCTTTCAAAAAAAGAACTGGGAGGGTGTAGTGGAGAAAGTGTGTGCCAGACTGTCAAGGTGGAAATGGGTGTTGCCCCAGCTGTCTTATAGGGGACGGGTCCTGGTAGCTAATAATCTTGCTGCTTCTACCCTGTGGCACAGACTAATGATTTTACAGCCACCAAAGGGTCTGATACAAGAGCTTCAGAGGACCCTTGTCAATTTCTTCTGGTCTGGGCAACACTGGATTGAAGCTGCAGCCCTGTACCTGCCACTGCATGAGGGTGGGCAAGGCCTGGTGGACATTTCCTCTAGGATCACGGCTTTCAGGCTCCAAGCAGCCCAGAGATTGTTGTACAGAGACTGTTCTAGCTGGGTCGAAACAGCCTACATATTGATGAGGAGAGCGGGCTGTTTGGGCTTTGACAAGCATCTTTTCCTCTTAAAGCTAGAGGGGGGTGATTTGACTGGCCTGACTCCATTTTATGAGTCTGTTATGCAGGCTTGGAGAGTCTTTGTCAAGTCCCGTAAGGCCTGCACGCCACCAGGGATGTGGCTTTTTGAAGAGCCTCTTTTTCACAACACTGCCATCCAGTCCCGTGTTCTGGGTTCAGCTAGCCTACGTTCATGCCTGCTAGGCGTGGGGTGTACCAAGCTGGGTCATCTGATGCAGAGCAGGAGCAGATTGGAGGAGCTGGGAGAAAGAGCGGGGATCCGATCATCTCGCCTACTGAGGAAGGTCGTCGATGAGGTCTGCGATTCCTTGCCAGTGCTTCATCTGCAGTATGTGACTGACACTTCCAATTCTGATCGGTGGAAGGAGGGTCTGGATTATGTGTTCCCTGCACTGATTGTTAGTGCTGCGATGGGGGCATTTGAAGAGGACGTGGGGACGCTGCTTTCCTTCGATACCCCGGAGCTGGGGGAGTTCAAGGAGGTGGGAAAGAAGGCCATGTACAGAATATGTGTAAAGGTGTCCCATGCCTCTTCCCTGGAAGGGGTAAAATCGACGAGGTGGGCGGATGTGCTTGGTCCAGGTGCCTCTCCAAAAGGCTGTTGGCGATCATTATATAAACTGCCTATTGATAAGAGGACAGCTGACCTCCAATGGAGGATAATACATGGAGCTATAGCCACCAATATGCATCTGGTACACCTGGATCCTACTGTTGGGGAGGGGTGTCCATTCTGTGCTGAGTCTGAATCTCTAGCACATCTGTTTTTATTGTGTCCCAGGTTGGTTGGGATGATTGAACTGATCACTGATTGGTTCTCAACGTTGGGAGAGGTTTTCTCTTCCCAACTGTATATATTTGGGCCAAAGTACAGGTTCAGTCAAAAGGGTGTAGTTGTGTTGCTTAATTTTGTGTTAGGGGCAGCAAAATTAGCGATATGGAAGACCCGAAAGAACAGCATTCGGGGACAGGGGTCTGTGGATGTGGTGGGAATGCTGGAGGGAATGTTGGCAGCGAGACTAAGGATTGAGTTTGCCTATTACAAACTTGTCAACAATATCGATCTGTTTTTGAGTATATGGGGTATACAGAGGCTGTTGTGTGTAGTTACTGTGGAGGAGGAATTGGAGTTGTGTTAAGGATCTTGAGTCCCAATTGGGAACCAGCCCTCCCACCGTCAGCTGGAATGTGGCGCATGGAACGCAAAAAATATTCTTAAAAATATTTAACCTCCACACATTAACAAGTCCAATAGCTCAAATGAAAGATAAACAACTTGTTTATCTAGCCAGCAAGTCAGATTTCTAAAATGTTTTACGGT
>NC_056459.1:27677314-27714814 GCF_018296145.1 Oncorhynchus tshawytscha
TGTTAGTGGTGGCTGTTTAACAGTCTGATGGCCTTGAGATAGAAGCTGTTTTTCAGTCTCTCGGTCCCAGCTTTGATGCACCTGTACTGACCTCGCCTTCTGGATGACAGCGGGGTGAACAGGCAGTGGCTCGGGTGGTTGATGTCCTTGATGATCTTTATGGCCTTCCTGTAGCATCGGGTGGTGTAGGTGTCCTGGAGGGCAGGTAGTTTGCCCCCGGTGATGCGTTGTGCAGACCTCACTACCCTCTGGAGAGCCTTACGGTTGAGGGCGGTGCAGTTGCCATACCAGGCGGTGATACAGCCCGCCAGGATGCTCTCGATTGTGCATCTGTAGAAGTTTGTGAGTGCTTTTGGTGACAAGCCAAATTTCTTCAGCCTCCTGAGGTTGAAGAGGCGCTGCTGCGCCTTCCTCACGATGCTGTCTGTGTGAGTGGACCAATTCAGTTTGTCTGTGATGTGTATGCCGAGGAACTTAAAACTTGCTACCCTCTCCACTACTGTTCCATCGATGTGGATGGGGGGGTGTTCCCTCTGCTGTTTCCTGAAGTCCACAATCATCTCCTTAGTTTTGTTGACGTTGAGTGTGAGGTTATTTTCCTGACACCACACTCCGAGGGCCCTCACCTCCTCCCTGTAGGCCGTCTCGTCGTTATTGGTAATCAAGCCTACCACTGTTGTGTCCATTAATATGCTAGCTCTCAAGCTTAGCCTTTTGTTAACAACACTGTCATCTCAGATTTTCAAAATATGCTTCTCAACCATAGCAAAACAAGCATTTGTGTAACAGCTAGCGTAGCTAGCGTAGCATTTAGCGTTAGCATCAGCAGGCAACATTTTCACAAAAAACAGAAAAGCATTCAAATAAATAATTTACCTTTGAAGAACTTCGGATGTTTTCAATGAGGAGACTCTCAGTTAGATAGCAAATGTTCAGTTTTTCCAAAAAGATTATTTGTTTAGGACAAATCGCTCTGTTTTGTTCATCACGTTTAGCTACAAAAAAAACCTGTATCCAGGAGTGTAATTATCCCCGCAGCTCATTAGCATAACACAACGTTAACTATTCATGAAAATCGCAAATGAAATGAAATGAATATGCTAGCTCTCAAGCTTAGCATTTTGTTAACAACACTGTTATCTCAGATTTTCAAAATATGCTTCTCAACCATAGCAAAACAAGCATTTGTGTAACAGCTAGCGTAGCTAGCATAGCATTTAGCGTTAGCATCAGCAGGCAACATTTTCACAAAAACCAGAAAAGCATTCAAATAAATCATTTACCATTGAAGAACTTCGGATGTTTTCAATGAGGAGACTCTCAGTTAGATAGCAAATGCTCAGTTTTTCCTGAAAGATTATTTGTTTAGGAGAAATCGTTCCGTTTGGTGCGTCACGTTTGGCTACCAAAAAAAACGAAAATTCAGTCATCAAAACGCAAAACGTTTTTCCAAATGAACTCCATAATATCGACTGAAACATGGTAAACGTTGTTTAGAATCAATCCTCAAGGTGTTTTTCACATATCTCTTCATAATATATCGTTCGTGGAAGCCTCCTCTCTCCTCTCAATCACTGGATGACTGCGTGCAGCTTGTAGATTACGCACCAATTTAGACAAAGGACACCGGGCGGACCCCTGGTAAATGTAGTCTCTTATGGCCAATCTTCCAATGATATGCCTACAAATACGTCACAATGCTGCAGACACCTTGGAGAAACGACAGAAAGGGCAGGCTCAGTCCTGGCGCATTCACAGCCATATAAGGAGACAATGGAAAACAGAGTGTCAAAAATTCTGCTCATTTCCTGTTTGAAGTTTCATCTTGGTTTCGCCTGTAGCATGAGTTCTGTGGCACTCACAGATAATATCTTTGCAGTTTTGGAAACGTCAGAGTGTTTTCTTTCCAAAGCTGTCAATTATATGCATAGTCGAGCATATTTTCGTGACAAAATATTGCGCTTAAAACGGGCACGTTTTTTTATCCATAAATTAAAAGAGCGCCCCCTATATCCAAGAAGTTAAGGTTAGGGTTAAGGTTTAAAATCAGATTGTATGACTTTGTGGATGTGCCAGCTAGTGGCAACTCTGCAGAGCTGTCTACAAAGCAACATTCAAGACCATAAATGCCAATCTGCAACACACTCTCCCTTTTAGCTCTGCTTTCCTCTCTCCATCCCCTCCCTCGCTCCCTCCCTCCTCCTCCTCTGTCCTTCTTTTTCCATACTTCCAAATGAAAGCCTTCTGAACCATCATCCTCTTTCCCTTCCTCAGTTCAACTCCCTTAGTCCCTCCTTCTTTCCCTACTTCTCCCTCTCTCCAGCTAACTGACAGACCTCTGCAGCCTTCTTTCAGTCGTTCTTCTGTCTCCATCCGTCCTTCTCCCATTTTAGCATCACTTTATCTTCTTCCCGCTCTTCACATTAACATCTCTCTTTGTTTGCTGAATTCTGAATGTGGGAGATCAAAACCCATGAGAGGTCCTCTTCTGTAAAACATTTAATTTGTTGTCATTTATTTGAGAGGTCACTAAATAATTTAGGGACGACAATGACAAAAAAAAAACAAGCCATTACTATACAGTTTGACACACACCAGAAAATTCTCTATCTCTATGACCACAACGGCCAATTCCCATTACCATTACTGCCTTACTCAACGGAAACCCAAAATGCTCTCCCGCCTCAGGGCTCTCTACCATCTTCAATCACGTGAAAAGTTCTGTGAGGACAGTCCAGAGCAGCCAACCAGCCGAGTCGGCTCCTCTATAACCTAGGTCAAAAATAAACCGGACAAGACAAACGAATAATTCCAGCGTTAGAAAATAGACCATTTCAATGGACCAGCTCTGTTGCTGATTCTACATGATTAGCATTGGAACCATGACCAGCGGCAGGAAATAAAGTGGCTGTAGTTCATTTGAAAAACGTTCAAATGTTTTTAATGACAGTAAAACCATTATAATATGTTTGCTGAGTAATTAACTAAAATTCCCTACAATTGTGTTTATTTTTCACTTTGATGGACAAACTCTCTCACCTCCAGTCATTGTTGCTAGCATTGCTAGTCCCATTGTTTAGAATTCATTCTTCCCCATTGTTGCTAGCATTGCTAGTCCCATTGTTTAGAATTCATTCTTCCCCATTGTTGCTAGCATTGCTAGTCCCATTGTTTAGAATCCATTCTTCCCCATTGTTGCAGAGAGTTATGGGATATTAAAATCATGTTGTCTTAACCTTTGTCATCTTCCACCTAGCCTATAACCATGAAGTCAGTCCAAACCAGCCAATCAGCCCAGTTGGCTCCCCTATTAACAGGAAGTCAGTTAATCTACAACCAGGACAGGGAGAGGAGGAAACATTTAGGAAGACATATGCAGAACTAACGCATATCCAAACCAGTGGCGGTCGATGACATTAAATAATAAGGGAGGACAATTATTTTTTCATGAGCATGGCCTTATTTCTATTTCAGCATATTGGATGACTGTCATTCATATTCCATTCACCCAGCTCAATGTAACAGTGATAGATTTAGGCTACTAGATGAAACTAAAATGTTCCCTATAACCATCACGAGGTTGCTACAACCTAGCCTATGAATGAAAGTTTACAACGTAGGTGCACAGGTCGAGATAAATATTTGAGTAATCAAGGTGACAGACAGTGACACATTCAATACCACCATGCACACTCTGGCCTGCATCTAGCTGATCTAGGGTGTATTCCAACAGTTGCAAATGCGAGTTTATATTGGACAAATTCAGGTATCCTTGTTTTGTTCCATTTGCTTCCATTTAAGAAACGTTTTTGAACAGAATTAGCAGAATTAATACATCAGTGATCACACGCAAACACAGTTGACTTCCATAGCAGCCATTTACAAACAGCATGAACATTTTGCTCATTCTATAATTCCTTCTCGCATATACGCTTTTCCTTTCGCTTATGGACTTCAGTGCAAAACACATCAGCTGTCTGTGACCTTGAGAAAAACCCTTTCCAAGCTAAACCTTCACTTAATAACCGCTAACACAGCCTATATTGGCGTCACCTTCTTAGCTAACGATGTTAGTAACATCATAGTCAACATAGCTACTAGAACTAACAAGTTGGTAAACTCGCTAAAATCAAGCAGTACAGTGTGTAGTCAGCAAGCAGTTTAGCAATTACACTAGCAGGCCACGGTGGCAATACATTAATAAAACCAAAAGCTTAACTTGGAAGAGTTCCAGTACCTAATAGCCATAGCCAACTAGCTAACATAGTATCGCTTTCTTTTTGAGTCGGGTGTTTGAGTAGGCTAAACCAGATAGCTGCATTCGCTAGCTAAGTGAAACAAAAATACAACTAAATATAGCTATCCCTCTCTCTCTACCTTGTGTCTCCTACATTTAAAAAAATAATAATTTGTTGTAAACTTCTCAGCTATTGTCTTTCTCTCTCTTTGAGTCAACAACTCAATACATTTTATTCACTGCAGTGCTAGCTAGTTGTAGCATATGCTTGCAATGCTATATTCATTCTCTGATTGGGTGGACAACATCTCAGTTCATGCTGCAAGAGCTCTGATAGCTTGGGGGACGTACTCCAGATGTTGTCATAATGACTGTGTAAATCTATGGAAGGGGTGAGAACCATGACTCTCCTAGGTTTTGAATTGAAGTCATGTACCCAGAGGAGGACAGAAACTAGCTGTGCTCCAGCTCCACCATGGTGCTACCATACAGAGTGCTGTTGAGGCTACTGTATACCTTCTTTGCCAAACAGTCTGTTTTAATCTATTATTTGATGACGTGAGCATATTTAGTATTATGAAACTCGCTGAAGAGGATGGTCCTGCCCTTCCTCCTCTGAGAAGCCTCCACAGATCCAAACACATTACTCAGTTCAGCAAAGGAACTTTAAGAAACCATGTTTTTGTATGTAAGAACTTGGGGCTGAGAAATCCAACCAATGTTTTTAGAACATCAAGAGGGCATCCAGCGGGCAAAGCTGCTTGAAGCTGAACAAGTTATTTTTTGTGACGTCAGCAAAACTTTTAACTTAATATTTCAGAACAAGGATTATTCTAAAACCTACAGTATTGCAGAAAACTACTTTTCAAAAGTTGAAAGTTGGAGAGAAAAGCACACATCTCATGCTGTTTCTTCATCTTGGAAAAAGAAAGCTTGAACATTGCACATTCATTTCCATTTATCCTCATCTCCATACGCTCCATGAGTTTCATCAGTAGGAGATATATGCATATTATTATAATAGTTTCATACATCTCACATATGTTAATGAAAGGTCAGGGTCAGTCACTCAAAGTCCATCTTGATGGTAGATAGCCAACATTCATTGAAATGTCCCGCTATCTGCATATTTGATGAAATACTTGGTCCTCTTGACACAGCAAAAGGAAAAGTACCTTGTCATTACCTTGTAGTCCAAACGAGACGCATTGAATTGAAAAAAGACAAGAATTAAAGTACACATTGAATGTGTGGGATATATTCAACTACTCTTGAAGAGAGTTGGAAGTTCAATAACAAGTGCCTGCATATCACTTGATTCCAACTTATGCTTACAGCAGAAGACAAGAACATGCTTAAAAATACATGAAGTAAATCCTTTTGATAATAATTTTGCTCCAAGAGTGGATTTGATTTTTCTAGCACGTATATGACCTGACACTGTAAGTTGCCGACTGCTTCAGTCTGATGATGGAATGGACTGTATGCTGAGTTTCACACCTTTGCAACCTTCGATGCGGTTGAATTATTGGCAAATGGGCTGATATTTGAGTGTGTGTGTGTGTGTTCATGCTTGTGTCCGTGCGTGAGTGTGCCTGCATATTTGTGTTCGTGCTTGTACCCACACCCTCATAAAAGATGAAGAAAAGCGGCCTGTAACCAAATATATACACACACACACAAACATCCTCACATAACCCAGC
Organism: Oncorhynchus tshawytscha; assembly: GCF_018296145.1. NCBI lineage: Eukaryota > Metazoa > Chordata > Actinopteri > Salmoniformes > Salmonidae > Oncorhynchus > Oncorhynchus tshawytscha. The sequence goes on from NC_056459.1 coordinate 27,683,255, forward strand.
TATAATTAAAGCCACACCACTCTATCATATACCTACAAGTTTGACATTTTAAAGTGGAAATTGCAAACTTTAGAAACCTTTTTAAACATTGAGTAGACCAAATGTTTGCATTTCTGTCGTGCAGGCAAATTCTTAGCAGCAAAAGAGTGATCACATTAAGATCCTACATCTGTATTACAGCCTAAGTAAATCAGTATGGAATTTGAAAAATATAGCAATATTAGCTTGTCCTTTGTAAGGGATATCTGGAGAAGGGGAATTAGGCCCAGGCTTTAGCCTTGACAGGCCATTATAATAATCCCAGCTACTTAGGCAACAGTGAGATACTAAATACAGTAAATCCACTTCCTGCTCCAGCAAGGCTAGCACACCAGAGCAAACTAATGAATAACGCGTCCATGCACACTCCCTATTATTATGGAGATCAGACAGATGCAGTTTATTTTGATTAAGAGTCATAAAAACTGTCCACACGTCCCTGGGAAAATGAGTAACGTCACTAAGACACGCACACAAATGCACACACACACACTAATGCATGCACACACTAATGCATGCACACAAACACATGCACACACTGACAAAAACACAAACACACCCACAAAATCTAAAATGAGAAACTTTTTTGTTATTTTTATAATACTTTTTACAGTTAATATCATTTGGGTTTCAGTTTAATATGAGCACTAAGATATTGCCAGAAATGAGAAAAGCATTGCCTCCATCATCACAATATCATCCCATAAAAGATGTGTGGAATCATTGCTACAATAATCTCTTTCTCTCCCTCCCTTTCTCTCCCTCCTCTCTCTCTCTCTCTCCCTTTCTCTCTCTTTTTCTCTCTTTTTCTCTTTTCTCAATCTCGCTCTCTCTCACATCCACTTTGCATGCTCTGCTATGATAATGATTTTTACATACAGTATGTTTGAAATCATAAACATAATACTAAATTGCTATTGGAAAATATCACAAAACATATAACTGCAGTAAATACAACAAACAGAATCCTAAGGGCCCCGAAGTACATGATTTAATTGAATTATTTAATAATATATTGAGTACATTCCTGCTGTTACCTCTCAGACAGATCAACACCAAAGTATTTTCCATTGTCTAGGTACTGATATCCAAGGAATGAGAATTGGCAGATGAACAGCACCACGCCCAATGCAAAATACAACAAATTTCCTCAAGCTCTGTCAGTTGTTGAATTTGTAAAATTCAATTTCATGTTAAGTGGGAAGACCACCAGGGTAGGGGTAGGGAAGGTAAATAAGATATACTAGGTATATTAATGGGGGTTGGGAAGGCAGATAATAAGATAGGTGTGTTAATGGGATTTGGGAAAGTAGGTATAAGCTAGGTATATTTATGGGGGTTGGGAAGGTACAGTAGATAAAATAAGCTAGGTGTATTAATGGGGTTTGGGAAGGTACAGTAGATAAAATAAGCTAGGTGTATTAATGGGGATTGGGAAGGTACAGTAGATTAAATAAGCTAGGTGTATTAATGGGGGTTGGGAAGGTACAGTAGATAAAATAAGCTAGGTGTATTAATGGGGTTTGGGAAGGTACAGTAGATAAAATAAGCTAGGTGTATTAATGGGGTTTGGGAAGGTACAGTAGATAAAATAAATGGTTTACTGTCCCCTGCCTGCCCCTGACCCTGAGCCTGCCTGCCATCCGGTAACGTTGCCTCACCTCTGGTTTACTGTCCCCTGCCTGCCCCTGATCCTGAGCCTGCCTACCGTCCGGTACCGTTGCCTCACCTCTGGTTTACTGTCCCCTGCCTGCCTGCCCCTGACCCTGAGCCTGCCTACCATCCGGTACCGTTGCCTCACGTCTGGTTTACTGTCCCCTGCCTACCCTGACCCTGAGCCTGCCTACCGTCCGGTACCGTTGCCTCATCTCTGGTTTACTGTCCCCTGCCTACCCTGACCCTGAGCCTGCCTACCGTCCGGTACCGTTGCCTCAAGTCTGGTTTACTGTCCCATGCCTGCCTGCCCCTGAGCCTGCCTACCGTCCGGTACCGTTGCCTCACGTCTGGTTTACTGTCCCCTGCCTGCCTGCCACTGACCCTGAGCCTGCCTACCGTCCGGTACCGTTGCCTCACCTCTGGTTTACTGTCCCCTGCCTGCCTGCCCCTGACCCTGAGCCTGCCTACCATCCGGTGCCGTTGCCCCACCTCTGGTTTACTGTCCCCTGCCTACCTGCCCCTGACCCTGAGCCTGCCTACCATCCGGTACCGTTGCCTCACCTCTGGTTTACTGTCCCCTGCCTGCCTGCCCCTGACCCTGAGCCTGCCTGCCATCCGGTACCGTTGCCTCACCTCTGGTTTACTGTCCCCTGCCTGCCTTGACCTGTCTATTGCCTGCCCTGTTGGATCATTAAAACTATTGTTATTTCGACGTGGTCTGCATCTGGGTCTTACCTGATAACTACAAACTATTGGAAAGGGAAGATTCTCACAAACATGATGGTGTTCTCAGTTTTGCTCTGTATGTCCCACAAGTCTCGCAGGACATGTCTGAAGGTAACCGGGACCTGTTTTAAAAAATGAATGGATGTATGGTGGTAGTATTGTGCCAAAAGTTTGGACACACCTACTCATTCAAAGGTTTTTCTTCCATTTTACTATGTTATACATTGTAGAATAATAGTGAAGACATCAACACTATTAAATAATGCATACAGTGGCTAGTGAAAGTATTCACCCCCTTGGCATTTTCCTTATTTTGTTGCCTTACAACCTGGAATTAAAATAGTTTTTTGGGGGGATTGTATCATTTGATTAACACAACATGCCTACCACTTTGAAGAGGCTAAATATTTTTTGGGTGAAACAAACAAGAAATAAGATACCTAAAGGGGTACTAAAATTCAAAATCAAATAGCTAAATGATCCATAGTATGACTGTCTTAAAACAATTCCATATGGCAGCCAGCCCCCCCCCTAAAAATAAATGCTCATCAATGTCTGAATTGATACACTCATTCACTACAAAGTCAAAATGACTAAATAGTATTGGTTTAGCCCCTCTCAGCCTGCTGTGTTTAGATCTGTTGACACCCACACTGTCTCTGCCATTGATAATGCACTGTTAATGATCTCTACTGATTGACAGGGAATCTATACTATTAGTAATTGGTCCACGGAGAAAAGGGAACAGAAAATCAAAAGGGGAAAAAAAGGAGAAGACGAAAAAGGAGGAACATGTAAATGAGAGAACATGTAAATGAGAGAACATGTAAATGAGAGAACATGTAAATGAGATAATGTGTAAATGAGAGAACATGTAAATGAGCGAACATGTAAATGAGAGAACAGAAGAGAAGAAGAAAAGAGTCAACATTCTCTTTTATGTATTTTTCCCCCTCTCTTTGTAAAAACCCAACACCTGCGTCAAGCCCTGGATATGAGGAGAGGAACGTGTCTGCTGTCCCTGTAGGCTAAGGATCCTGCACAACCCCCTCAGCCTGCTTCTCTTAAAAGGACTGCATGTCACAGAACAACAGATTCATCCTTACAGAGTCAGTAAAATACACCGTTCTTCAGATAGACACATGCACGCATACAAACACATACAGTACACACACACACACACACACACACACACACACTCTCAAATAAATACACATGCACACAAACACACTATTGTATGTAATCCAAGATGGCGTATCCGTCAGATGTCTTTGTCTCGTCGTGTCCCGTGTATGTATATTTTTTTCTTCGCATATATCTCTTATATATTTTGTATGTTTTTAACCTCAATTTCAACATGTTTATTGCCTACCTCCCTACTCTTCTACATTTGCACACACTGCACATAGATTTGTTTTCTACTGTGTTATTGACTGTACGTTTGTTTATGTGTAACTCTGTGTTTGATTTGGTCGCACTGCTTTGCTTTATCTTGGCCAGGTCGCAGTTGTAAATGAGAACTTGATCTCAACTGGCCTACCTGGTTAAATAAAGGTGTTCTCCACTGGCCTACCTGGTTAAATAAAGGTGAAAAAAAAAACAATTATTTAAAAAGTATCACTACTGTTGTTTTACATTGACAATATGTGAATAGTAGATGGTTTAAAACAGAGAACACACACACACACACACAGTCTGGTTTCTTTGTAATAGCTGTGTGTCACAATATAAGGGATGCATCCTACTAGCCCCATTCATTCCCATCTTCAGCTAGTCTTTCTAAACTAACAAAGGATGGAGAACAACAGAGAAGAGACATACACATCAATCTACCACAGATCCTCCCCCGGTACACACACTAACAAACACACACATTAGTCCATCACACACACACACACACACACACACACACACACACACACACACACACACACACACACACACACACACACACACACACACACACACACACACAGACACACACACTAACGAACACACACATTAGTCCATCACACACACACACACACACACACACACACACTAACAAACACACACATTAGTCCATCACACACACACACACACACACACACACACACACTAAAAAACACACACATTAGTCCAACACACACACACACACACACACACACACACACACACACACACACACACACACACACACACACACACACACACACACACACCACAAAGAGAGTTTATCTCCTGTGCTGCTGTGTTGGCTTTGTCTAATTGAGGGAGAGAGCAAACAGAGTGAAAACAGAGGGGCAAACAAAGAAGAAAGAGAAGCCATCGTTCCTTCACCATGCCTCAAAAGGGGGCAGGATTACATGGGGACGGAGGAATGAAGGAGCGCTGTTACAGTCACAGGCTCTTTGATTGGCTACTAACGGGGACACACTGGGTGGAATAGTATGCAGCACGACGCAAACCTGCAAGGTCAGTTATCTTTAAAGCTGGCATGAGTGAGTTTTTGTGTGGGAGTGTGGTATACACACTACACTGCACACACACACACACACACACACACACACACACACACACACACACATGTACACACGAACGCACGCACACACTCACACACGAACGCACAAGACCCTGGCAGACCTAGCCTGTGGCTGTGTGACAGTCATTGATTAAAGACCTTGTTTAGGATGTGGCCCTCTCACATTTTGCTGTTTTACAATTGATAAGGGTTTTGTTTTAAAACACACACACTGAGAGGTAGAGGCTAATTAAAAAGCTACTAACAGGTCTTGGTGGAGTGAACAACAGTTAACTCCACTACATATGTGCTATACCCAAACCACTTAAACCTGTTCAATACTGTACCTCTAAATTGGCACGATTGTAATTACAGCAAATGCAAAGGGTTTGCACTCTGGTGCATCTTCCTGTAATGTATATCACATCAGCGAAATCGGTTAGAATGGTCAAATTACAGTCATCTTACTGAGCTCCACGTGTTCTCAAAAAGCCATACTCTCATTTCCACCTGTGGAGTGAGTAAATAATGCAGACATGGTGGAATAAATTAGAAAATAAAAGACAAGAAATACAAAACAGAAACCTACAATTGTGCCATGCAGTGGGACTTCTCAAAAACATCTAGTCACGACCCTGACCGAGTCAAGACAGCTCACCACTATACTGAAAACATCTAGTCACGACCCTGACCGAGTCAAGACAGCTCACCGCTACACTGCAAACATCTAGTCACGATCCTGACCGAGTCAAGACAGCTCACCACTATAATGAAAACATCTAGTCACAACCCTGACCAAGTCAAGACAACTCACCGCTATACTGAAAACATCTATTCACAACCCTGACCAAGTCAAGACAGCTCACCGCTACACTGAAAACATCTAGTCGCGACCCTGACCGAGTCAAGACAGCTCACCTCTATACTGAAAACATTTAGTCACAACCCTGACCGAGTCAAGACAGCTCACAACTATAATGAAAACATCTAGTCACAACCCTGACCAAGTCAAGACAGCTCACCACTATACTGAAAACATCTAGTCACAACCCTGACCGAGTCAAGACAGCTCACCACTACACTGAAAACATCTAGTCACGACCCTGACAGAGTCAAGACAGCTCACCACTATACTGAAAACATCTAGTCACGACCCTGACCGAGTCAAGACAGCTCACCACTACACTGAAAACATCTAGTCATGACCCTGACAGAGTCAAGACAGGTCATCACTATACTGAAAACATCTAGTCACGACGTTGACCGAGTCAAGACAGCTCACCACTATACTGAAAATATCTAGTCACAACCCTGACCGAGTCAAGACAGCTCACCACTATAATGAAAACATCTAGTCACGACCCTGACCGAGTCAAGACAGCTCACCACTATACTGAAAACATCTAGTCACGACCCTGACCGAGTCAAGACAGCTCACAACTATACTGAAAACATCTAGTCACAACCCTGACAGAGTTAAGACAGCTCACCACTATACTGAAAACATCTAGTCACAACCCTGACAGAGTCAAGACAGTTCACCACTACACTGAAAACATCTAGTCACAACCCTGACAGTTAAGACAGCTCACCACTATACTGAAAACATCTAGTCACGACCCTGACAGAATTAAGACAGCTCACCACTATACGGAAAACATCTAGTCACGACCCTAACTGATTCAAGACAGCTCACCACTATACTGAAAACATCTAGTCACAACCCTGACCAAGTCAAGACAGCTCACCTCTATACTGAAAACATCTAGTCACGACCCTGACCGAGTCAAGACAGCTCACCACTATACTCAAAACATCTAGTCACGACCCTGACCGAGTCAAGACAGCTCACCACTATACTGAAAACATCTAGTCACAACCCTGACCGAGTCAAGACAGCTCACCACTATAATGAAAACATCTAGTCACAACCCTGACCGAGTCAAGACAGCTCACCGCTATAATGAAAACATCTAGTCACAACCCTGACCAAGTCAAGACAGCTCACCGCTATACTGAAAACATCTAGTCACAACCCTGACCGAGTCAAGACAGCTCACCACTAAACTGAAAACATCTAGTCACGACCCTGACAGAGTCAAGACAGCTCACCACTATACTGAAAACATCTTGCCACAACCCTGACAGAGTCAAGACAGCCCACCACTACACTGAAAACATCTAGTCACAACCCTGACAGTTAAGACAACTCACCACTATACTGAAAACATCTAGTCACGACCCTGATAGAGTTAAGACAGCTCACCACTATACTGAAAACATCTAGTCACGACCCTGACCGAGTCAAGACAGCTCAACACTATACTGAAAACATGTAGTCACAACCCTGACCGAGTCAAGACAGCTCACCACTACACTGAAAACATCTAGTCACGACCCTGACCGAGTCAAGACAGCTCACCACTATAATGAAAACATCTAGTCACAACCCTGACCAAGTCAAGACAGCTCACCGCTATACTGAAAACATCTAGTCACAACCCTGACCAAGTCAAGACAGCTCACCGCTATACTGAAAACATCTAGTCACAACCCTGACAGAGTTAAGACAGCTCACCACTATACTGAAAACATCTAGTCACAACCCTGACATTTAAGACAGCTCACCACTATACTGAAAACATCTAGTCACAACCCTGACAGAGTCAAGACAGCTCACCACTATACTGAAAACATCTAGTCACAACCCTGACAGTTAAGACAGCTCACCACTATACTGAAAACATCTAGTCACGACCCCAACAGAGTTAAGACAGCTCACCACTATACTGAAAACATCTAGTCACGACCCTGACCGAGTCAAGACAGCTCACCACTATACTGAAAACATCTAGTTACGACCCTGGACGAGTCAAGACAGCTCACCACTATGCTGAAATCATATAGTCACAACCCTGACCGAGTCAAGACAGCTCACCACTACACTAAAAACATCTAGTCACGACCCTGACAGAGTCAAGACAGCTCACCACTATACTGAAAACATCTAGTCACGACCCTGACCGAGTAAACATAGCTCACCACTATACTGAAAACATCTAGTCACGACCCTAGCTGATTCAAGACAGCTCACCACTATACTGAAAACATCTAGTCACAACCCTGACCAAGTCAAGACAGCTCACCTCTATACTGAAAACATCTAGTCACAACCCTGACAGAGTTAAGACAGCTCACCACTATACTGAAAACATCTAGTCACAACCCTGACAGAGTCAAGACAGTTCACCACTACACTGAAAACATCTAGTCACAACCCTGACAGTTAAGACAGCTCACCACTATACTGAAAACATCTAGTCACGACCCCAACAGAGTTAAGACAGCTCACCACTATACTGAAAACATCTAGTCACGACCCTGACCGAGTCAAGACAGCTCACCACTATACTGAAAACATCTAGTTACGACCCTGGACGAGTCAAGACAGCTCACCACTATAATGAAAACATCTAGTCACAACCCTGACCAAGTCAAAACAGCTCACCACTATACTGAAAACATCTAGTCAGAACCCTGACAGAGTCAAGACAGCTCACCACTACACTGAAAACATCTAGTCACAACCCTGACAGTTAAGACAGCTCACCACTATACTGAAAACATCTAGTCACGACCCTGATAGAGTTAAGACAGCTCACCACTATGCTGAAATCATATAGTCACAACCCTGACCGAGTCAAGACAGCTCACCACTACACTAAAAACATCTAGTCACGACCCTGACAGAGTCAAGACAGCTCACCACTATACTGAAAACATCTAGTCACGACCCTGACCGAGTCAAGACAGCTCACCACTACACTGAAAACATCTAGTCACGACCCTGACCGAGTAAACACAGCTCACCACTATACTGAAAACATCTAGTCACGACCCTAGCTGATTCAAGACAGCTCACCACTATACTGAAAACATCTAGTCACAACCCTGACCAAGTCAAGACAGCTCACCTCTATACTGAAAACATCTAGTCACGACCCTGACCGAGTCAAGACAGCTCACCACTATACTCAAAATATCTAGTCACGACCCTGACCGAGTCAAGACAGCTCACCGCTATACTGAAAACATCTAGTCACAACCCTGACCGAGTCAAGACAGCTCACCGCTATACTGAAAACATCTAGTCACAACCCTGACCGAGTCAAGACAGCTCACCGCTACACTGAAAACATCTAGTCACGACCCTGACCGAGTCAAGACAGCTCACCACTATACTGAAAACATCTAGTCACGACCCTGACCGAGTCAAGACAGCTCACCACTATTCTGAAAAGATCTTGCCACAACCCTGACAGAGTTAAGACAGCTCACCACTATACTGAAAACATCTAGTCACAACCCTGACAGTTAAGACAGCTCACCACTATACTGAAAACATCTAGTCACGACCCTGATAGAGTTAAGACAGCTCACCACTATGCTGAAATCATATAGTCACGACCCTAACTGAGTCAAGACAGCTCACCACTACACTGAAAACATTTAGTCTCGACCCTGACTGAGTCAAGACAGCTCACCGCTATTCTGAAAACATCTAGTCACAACCCTGACCGAGTCAAGACAGCTCACCACTACACTAAAAACATCTAGTCACGACCCTGACAGAGTCAAGACAGCTCACCACTATACTGAAAACATCTAGTTACGACCCTGGACGAGTCAAGACAGCTCACCACTATAATGAAAACATCTAGTCACAACCCTGACCAAGTCAAAACAGCTCACCACTATACTGAAAACATCTAGTCAGAACCCTGACAGAGTCAAGACAGCTCACCACTACACTGAAAACATCTAGTCACAACCCTGACAGTTAAGACAGCTCACCACTATACTGAAAACATCTAGTCACGACCCTGACCGAGTCAAGACAGCTCACCACTATACTGAAAACATCTAGTTACGACCCTGGACGAGTCAAGACAGCTCACCACTATAATGAAAACATCTAGTCACAACCCTGACCAAGTCAAAACAGCTCACCACTATACTGAAAACATCTAGTCAGAACCCTGACAGAGTCAAGACAGCTCACCACTACACTGAAAACATCTAGTCACAACCCTGACAGTTAAGACAGCTCACCACTATACTGAAAACATCTAGTCACGACCCTGATAGAGTTAAGACAGCTCACCACTATGCTGAAATCATATAGTCACAACCCTGACCGAGTCAAGACAGCTCACCACTACACTAAAAACATCTAGTCACGACCCTGACAGAGTCAAGACAGCTCACCACTACACTGAAAACATCTAGTCACGACCCTGACCGAGTAAACACAGCTCACCACTATACTGAAAACATCTAGTCACGACCCTAGCTGATTCAAGACAGCTCACCACTATACTGAAAACATCTAGTCACAACCCTGACCAAGTCAAGACAGCTCACCTCTATACTGAAAACATCTAGTCACGACCCTGACCGAGTCAAGACAGCTCACCACTATACTCAAAACATCTAGTCACGACCCTGACCGAGTCAAGACAGCTCACCGCTATACTGAAAACATCTAGTCACAACCCTGACCGAGTCAAGACAGCTCACCGCTACACTGAAAACATCTAGTCACGACCCTGACAGAGTCAAGACAGCTCACCACTATACTGAAAACATCTAGTCACGACCCTGACCGAGTCAAGACAGCTCACCACTATACTGAAAACATCTAGTCACGACCCTGACCGAGTCAAGACAGCTCACCACTATACTGAAAACATCTAGTCACAACCCTGACCGAGTCAAGACAGCTCAACACTACACTAAAAACATCTAGTCACGACCCTGACCGAGTCAAGACAGCTCACCACTACACTGAAAACATCTAGTCTCGACCCTGACTGAGTCAAGACAGCTCACCGCTATTCTGAAAACATCTAGTCACAACCCTGACCGAGTCAAGACAGCTCACCACTACACTAAAAACATCTAGTCACGACCCTGACCGAGTCAAGACAGCTCACCACCATACTGAAAACATCTAGTCACAACCCTGACCGAGTCAAGACAGCTCACCGCTATTCTGAAAACATCTAGTCACGACCCTGATAGAGTTAAGACAGCTCACCACTATACTGAAAACATCTAGTCACGACCCTGACCGAGTCAAGACAGCTCACCGCCATACTGAAAACATCTAGTCACAACCCTGACCGAGTCAAGACAGCTCACCGCTATACTGAAAACATCTAGTCACGACCCTGACCGAGTCAAGACAGCTCACCACTATACTGAAAACATCTAGTCACGACCCTGACCGAGTCAAGACAGCTCACCACTATACTGAAAACATCTAGTCACAACCCTGACAGGGTTCAGACAGCTCACCACTATACTGAAAACATCTAGTCACAACCCTGACAGAGTCAAGACAGCTCACCACTATACTGAAAACATCTATTCACGACCCTGACCGAGTCAAGACAGCTCACCACTATAATGAAGACATCTAGTCACAACCCTGACCGAGTCAAGACAGCTCACCACTATAATGAAAACATCTAGTCACAACCCTGACCAAGTCAAGACAGCTCACCGCTATACTGAAAACATCTAGTCACAACCCTGACCAAGTCAAGACAGCTCACCGCTATACTGAAAACATCTAGTCACAACCCTGACAGAGTTAAGACAGCTCACCACTATACTGAAAACATCTAGTCACAACCCTGACATTTAAGACAGCTCACCACTATACTGAAAACATCTAGTCACAACCCTGACAGAGTCAAGACAGCTCACCACTATACTGAAAACATCTAGTCACAACCCTGACAGTTAAGACAGCTCACCACTATACTGAAAACATCTAGTCACGACCCCAACAGAGTTAAGACAGCTCACCACTATACTGATAACATCTAGTCACGACCCTGACCGAGTCAAGACAGCTCACCACTATAATGAAAACATCTAGTCACAACCCTGACCAAGTCAAGACAGCTCACCACTATACTGAAAACATCTAGTCAGAACCCTGACAGAGTCAAGACAGCTCACCACTACACTGAAAACATCTAGTCACAACCCTGACAGTTAAGACAGCTCACCACTATACTGAAAACATCTAGTCACGACCCTGATAGAGTTAAGACAGCTCACCACTATGCTGAAATCATATAGTCACGACCCTAACTGAGTCAAGACAGCTCACCACTACACTGAAAACATCTAGTCTCGACCCTGACTGAGTCAAGACAGCTCACCGCTATACTGAAAACATCTAGTCACAACCCTGACCGAGTCAAGACAGCTCACCACTACACTAAAAACATCTAGTCACGACCCTGACAGAGTCAAGACAGCTCACCACTATACTGAAAACATCTAGTCACAACCCTGACAGAGTTAAGACAGTTCACCACTACACTTAAAACATCTAGTCACAACCCTGACAGTTAAGACAGCTCACCACTATACTGAAAACATCTAGTCACGACCCTGACAGAATTAAGACAGCTCACCACTATACTGAAAACCTCTAGTCACGACCCTAACTGATTCAAGACAGCTCACCACTATACTGAAAACATCTAGTCACAACCCTGACCAAGTCAAGACAGCTCACCACTATACTGAAAACATCTAGTCACGACCCTGACAGAATTAAGACAGCTCACCACTATACTGAAAACATCTAGTCACGACCCTGACAGAATTAAGACAGCTCACCACTATACTGAAAACCTCTAGTCACGACCCTAACTGATTCAAGACAGCTCACCACTATACTGAAAACATCTAGTCACAACCCTGACCAAGTCAAGACAGCTCACCTCTATACTGAAAACATCTAGTCACGACCCTGACCGAGTCAAGACAGCTCACCACTATACTCAAAACATCTAGTCACGACCCTGACCGAGTCAAGACAGCTCACCGCTATACTGAAAACATCTAGTCACAACCCTGACCGAGTCAAGACAGCTCACCGCTATACTGAAAACATCTAGTCACAACCCTGACCGAGTCAAGACAGCTCACCGCTACACTGTAAACATCTAGTCACGACCCTGACAGAGTCAAGACAGCTCACCACTATACTGAAAACATCTAGTCACGACCCTGACCGAGTCAAGACAGCTCACCACTGTACTGAAAACATCTAGTCACAACCCTGACCGAGTCAAGACAGCTCACCACTACACTAAAAACATCTAGTCACGACCCTGACAGAGTCAAGACAGCTCACCACTATACTGAAAACATCTAGTCACGACCCTGACCGAGTCAAGACAGCTCACCACTACACTGAAAACATCTAGTCACGACCCTGACCGAGTCAACACAGCTCACCACTATACTGAAAACATCTAGTCATGACCCTGACCGAGTCAAGACAGCTCACCACTATACTGAAAACATCTTGCCACAACCCTGACAGAGTCAAGACAGCTCACCACTACACTGAAAACATCTAGTCACAACCCTGACAGTTAAGACAACTCACCACTATACTGAAAACATCTAGTCATGACCCTGATAGAGTTAAGACAGCTCACCACTATACTGAAAACATCTAGTCACGACCCTGACCGAGTCAAGACAGCTCACCACTATAATGAAAACATCTAGTCACGACCCTGACCGAGTCAAGACAGCTCACCACTATACTGAAAACATCTAGTCACGACCCTGACCGAGTCAAGACAGCTCACAACTATACTGAAAACATCTAGTCACAACCCTGACAGAGTTAAGACAGTTCACCACTACACTGAAAACATCTAGTCACAACCCAGACAGTTAAGACAGCTCACCACTATACTGAAAACATCTAGTCACGACCCTGACAGAATTAAGACAGCTCACCACTATACTGAAAACATCTAGTCACGACCCTAACTGATTCAAGACAGCTCACCACTATACTGAAAACATCTAGTCACAACCCTGACAGTTAAGACAACTCACCACTATACTGAAAACATCTAGTCACGACCCTGATAGAGTTGACAGCTCACCACTATACTGAAAACATCTAGTCACGACCCTGACCGAGTCAAGACAGCTCAACACTATACTGAAAACATTTAGTCACAACCCTGACCGAGTCAAGACAGCTCACCACTACACTAAAAACATCTAGTCACGACCGTGACTGAGTCAAGACAGCTCACCGCTATACTGAAAACATCTAGTCACAACCCTGACCGAGTCAAGACAGCTCACCACTACACTGAAAACATCTAGTCACGACCCTGACAGAGTCAAGACAGCTCACCACTATACTGAAAACATCTAGTCACAACCCTGACAGAGTCAAGACAGCTCACCACTACACTGAAAACATCTAGTCACGACCCTGACAGAGTCAAAACAGCTCACCACTATACTGAAAACATCTAGTCACAACCCTGACAGAGTCAAGACAGCTCACCACTATACTGAAAACAACTAGTCACGACCCTGACAGAGTTAAGACAGCTCACCACTATACTGAAAACATCTAGTCACAACCCTGACCGAGTTAAGACAGCTCACCACTATGCTGAAATCATCTAGTCACGACCCTGACAGTTAAGACAGCTCACCACTACACTGAAAACATCTAGTCACAACCCTGACAGTTAAGACAGCTCACCGCTATACTGAAAACATCTTGCCACAACCCTGACAGAGTCAAGACAGCTCACCACTACACTGAAAACATCTAGTCACAACCCTGACAGTTAAGACAACTCACCACTACACTGAAAACATCTAGTCACAACCCTGACAGTTAAGACAGCTCACCGCTATACTGAAAACATCTAGTCACAACCCTGACCGAGTCAAGACAGCTCACCACTACACTAAAAACATCTAGTCACGACCCTGACAGAGTCAAGACAGCTCACCACTATACTGAAAACATCTAGTCACGACCCTGACCGAGTCAAGACAGCTCACCACTATACTGAAAACATCTTGCCACAACCCTGACAGAGTCAAGACAGCCCACCACTACACTGAAAACATCTAGTCACAACCCTGACAGTTAAGACAACTCACCACTATACTGAAAACATCTAGTCACGACCCTGATAGAGTTAAGACAGCTCACCACTATACTGAAAACATCTAGTCACGACCCTGACCGAGTCAAGACAGCTCAACACTATACTGAAAACATCTAGTCACAACCCTGACCGAGTCAAGACAGCTCACCACTACACTGAAAACATCTAGTCACGACCGGGACTGAGTCAAGACAGCTCACCGCTATACTGAAAACATCTAGTCACAACCCTGACCGAGTCAAGACAGCTCACCACTACACTGAAAACATCTAGTCACGACCCTGACAGAGTCAAGACAGCTCACCACTATACTGAAAACATCTAGTCACAACCCTGACAGAGTCAAGACAGCTCACCACTACACTGAAAACATCTAGTCACGACCCTGACAGAGTCAAAACAGCTCACCACTATACTGAAAACATCTAGTCACAACCCTGACAGAGTCAAGACAGCTCACCACTATACTGAAAACATCTAGTCACGACCCTGACCGAGTCAAGACAGCTCACCACTACACTGAAAACATCTAGTCACAACCCTGACAGTTAAGACAGCTCACCACTATACTGAAAACATCTAGTCATGACCCTGATAGAGTTAAGACAGCTCACCACTATGCTGAAATCATCTAGTCACGACCCTAACTGAGTCAAGACAGCTCACCACTACACTGAAAACATCTAGTCACGACCCAGACAGAGTCAGGACAGCTCACCACTATACTGAAAACATCTAGTCACAACCCTGACCGAGTCAAGACAGCTCACCGCTACACTGAAAACATCTAGTCACGACCCTGACAGAGTCAAGACAGCTCACCACTATACTGAAAACATCTAGTCACGACCCTGACCGAGTCAAGACAGCTCACCACTGTACTGAAAACATCTAGTCACGACCCTGACCGAGTCAAGACAGCTCACCACTATACTGAAAACATCTAGTCACGACCCTGACCGAGTTAAGACAGCTCACCACTACACTGAAAACATCTAGTCACAACCCTGACAGTTAAGACAGCTCACCACTATACTGAAAACATCTAGTCACGACCCTGATAGAGTTAAGACAGCTCACCACTATGCTGAAATCATCTAGTCACGACCCTAACTGAGTCAAGACAGCTCACCACTACACTGAAAACATCTAGTCACGACCCTGACAGAGTTAAGACAGCTCACCACTATACTGAAAACATCTAGTCACGACCCTGACCGAGTCAAGACAGCTCACCACTATACTGAAAACATCTTGCCACAACCCTGACAGAGTCAAGACAGCCCACCACTACACTGAAAACATCTAGTCACAACCCTGACAGTTAAGACAACTCACCACTACACTGAAAACATCTAGTCACGACCCTGATAGAGTTAAGACAGCTCACCACTATACTGAAAACATCTAGTCACGACCCTGACCGAGTCAAGACAGCTCACCACTATACTGAAAACATCTTGCCACAACCCTGACAGAGTCAAGACAGCTCACCACTACACTGAAAACATCTAGTCACGACCGGGACTGAGTCAAGACAGCTCACCGCTATACTGAAAACATCTAGTCACAACCCTGACCGAGTCAAGACAGCTCACCACTACACTGAAAACATCTAGTCACGACCCTGACAGAGTCAAGACAGCTCACCACTATACTGAAAACATCTAGTCACAACCCTGACAGAGTCAAGACAGCTCACCACTACACTGAAAACATCTAGTCACGACCCTGACAGAGTCAAAACAGCTCACCACTATACTGAAAACATCTAGTCACAACCCTGACAGAGTCAAAACAGACTCACCACTATACTGAAAACATCTAGTCACGACCCTGACCGAGTCAAGACAGCTCACCACTACACTGAAAACATCTAGTCACAACCCTGACAGTAAAGACAGCTCACCACTATACTGAAAACATCTAGTCACGACCCTGATAGAGTTAAGACAGCTCACCACTATGCTGAAATCATCTAGTCACGACCCTAACTGAGTCAAGACAGCTCACCACTACACTGAAAACATCTAGTCACGACCCAGACTGAGTCAAGACAGCTCACCGCTATACTGAAAACATCTAGTCACAACCCTGACCGAGTCAAGACACCTCACCACTACACTAAAAACATCTAGTCACGACCCTGACAGAGTCAGGACAGCTCACCACTATACTGAAAACATCTAGTCACGACCCTGACCGAGTCAAGACAGCTCACCACTACACTGAAAACATCTAGTCACGACCCTGACCGAGTCAACACAGCTCACCACTTTACTGAAAACATCTAGTCACGATCCTGACTGAGTCAAGACAGCTCACCACTATACTGAAAACATCTTGCCACAACCCTGACAGAGTCAAGACAGCTCACCACTACACTGAAAACATCTAGTCACGACCCTGACCGAGTCAAGACAGCTCACCACTATAATGAAAACATCTAGTCACAACCCTGACCAAGTCAAGACAGCTCACCACTATACTGAAAACATCTAGTCAGAACCCTGACAGAGTCAAGACAGCTCACCACTACACTGAAAACATCTAGTCACGACCCTGATAGAGTTAAGACAGCTCACCACTATGCTGAAATCATATAGTCACGACCCTAATTGAGTCAAGACAGCTCACCACTACACTGAAAACATCTAGTCTCGACCCTGAATGAGTCAAGACAGCTCACCGCTATACTGAAAACATCTAGTCACAACCCTGACCGAGTCAAGACAGCTCACCACTACACTAAAAACATCTAGTCACGACCCTGACAGAGTCAAGACAGCTCACCACTATACTGAAAACATCTAGTCACAACCCTGACAGAGTTAAGACAGTTCACCACTACACTTAAAACATCTAGTCACAACCCTGACAGTTAAGACAGCTCACCACTATACTGAAAACATCTAGTCACGACCCTGACAGAATTAAGACAGCTCACCACTATACTGAAAACCTCTAGTCACGACCCTAACTGATTCAAGACAGCTCACCACTATACTGAAAACATCTAGTCACAACCCTGACCAAGTCAAGACAGCTCACCACTATACTGAAAACATCTAGTCACGACCCTGACAGAATTAAGACAGCTCACCACTATACTGAAAACATCTAGTCACGACCCTTACAGAATTAAGACAGCTCACCACTATACTGAAAACCTCTAGTCACGACCCTAACTGATTCAAGACAGCTCACCACTATACTGAAAACATCTAGTCACAACCCTGACCAAGTCAAGACAGCTCACCTCTATACTGAAAACATCTAGTCACGACCCTGACCGAGTCAAGACAGCTCACCACTATATTCAAAACATCTAGTCACGACCCTGACCGAGTCAAGACAGCTCACCGCTATACTGACAACATCTAGTCACAACCCTGACCGAGTAAACACAGCTCACGACTATACTGAAAACATCTAGTCACGACCCTAGCTGATTCAAGACAGCTCACCACTATACTGAAAACATCTAGTCACAACCCTGACCAAGTCAAGACAGCTCACCTCTATACTGAAAACATCTAGTCACGACCCTGACCGAGTCAAGACAGCTCACCACTATACTCAAAACATCTAGTCACGACCCTGACCGAGTCAAGACAGCTCACCGCTATACTGAAAACATCTAGACACAACCCTGACCGAGTCAAGACAGCTCACCGCTATACTGAAAACATCTAGTCACAACCCTGACCGAGTCAAGACAGCTCACCGCTACACTGAAAACATCTAGTCACGACCCTGACAGAGTCAAGACAGCTCACCACTATACTGAAAACATCTAGTCACGACCCTGACCGAGTCAAGACAGCTCACCACTGTACTGAAAACATCTAGTCACAACCCTGACCGAGTCAAGACAGCTCACCACTACACTAAAAACATCTAGTCACGACCCTGACAGAGTCAAGACAGCTCACCACTATACTGAAAACATCTAGTCACGACCCTGACCGAGTCAAGACAGCTCACCACTACACTGAAAACATCTAGTCACGACCCTGACCGAGTCAACACAGCTCACCACTATACTGAAAACATCTAGTCATGACCCTGACCGAGTCAAGACAGCTCACCACTATACTGAAAACATCTTGCCACAACCCTGACAGAGTCAAGACAGCTCACCACTACACTGAAAACATCTAGTCACAACCCTGACAGTTAAGACAACTCACCACTATACTGAAAACATCTAGTCATGACCCTGATAGAGTTAAGACAGCTCACCACTATACTGAAAACATCTAGTCACGACCCTGACCGAGTCAAGACAGCTCACCACTATAATGAAAACATCTAGTCACGACCCTGACCGAGTTAAGACAGCTCACCACTATACTGAAAACATCTAGTCACGACCCTGACCGAGTCAAGACAGCTCACAACTATACTGAAAACATCTAGTCACAACCCTGACAGAGTTAAGACAGTTCACCACTACACTGAAAACATCTAGTCACAACCCAGACAGTTAAGACAGCTCACCACTATACTGAAAACATCTAGTCACGACCCTGACAGAATTAAGACAGCTCACCACTATACTGAAAACATCTAGTCACAACCCTAACTGATTCAAGACAGCACACCACTACACTGAAAACATCTAGTCACAACCCTGACAGTTAAGACAACTCACCACTATACTGAAAACATCTAGTCACGACCCTGATAGAGTTGACAGCTCACCACTATACTGAAAACATCTAGTCACGACCCTGACCGAGTCAAGACAGCTCAACACTATACTGAAAACATCTAGTCACAACCCTGACCGAGTCAAGACAGCTCACCACTACACTGAAAACATCTAGTCACGACCGTGACTGAGTCAAGACAGCTCACCGCTATACTGAAAACATCTAGTCACAACCCTGACCGAGTCAAGACAGCTCACCACTACACTGAAAACATCTAGTCACGACCCTGACAGAGTCAAGACAGCTCACCACTATACTGAAAACATCTAGTCACAACCCTGACAGAGTCAAGACAGCTCACCACTACACTGAAAACATCTAGTCACGACCCTGACAGAGTCAAAACAGCTCACCACTATACTGAAAACATCTAGTCACAACCCTGACAGAGTCAAGACAGCTCACCACTATACTGAAAACAACTAGTCACGACCCTGACAGAGTTAAGACAGCTCACCACTATACTGAAAACATCTAGTCACAACCCTGACCGAGTTAAGACAGCTCACCACTATGCTGAAATCATCTAGTCACGACCCTGACAGTTAAGACAGCTCACCACTACACTGAAAACATCTAGTCACAACCCTGACAGTTAAGACAGCTCACCGCTATACTGAAAACATCTTGCCACAACCCTGACAGAGTCAAGACAGCTCACCACTACACTGAAAACATCTAGTCACAACCCTGACAGTTAAGACAACTCACCACTATACTGAAAACATCTAGTCACGACCCTGATAGAGTTAAGACAGCTCACCACTATACTGAAAACATCTAGTCACGACCCTGACCGAGTCAAGACAGCTCACCACTATAATGAAAACATCTAGTCACGACCCTGACCGAGTCAAGACAGCTCACCACTATACTGACAACATCTAGTCACGACCCTGACCGAGTCAAGACAGCTCACAACTATACTGAAAACATCTAGTCACAACCCTGACAGAGTTAAGACAGCTCACCACTATACTGAAAACATCTAGTCACAACCCTGTTAGAGTCAAGACAGTTCACCACTACACTGAAAACATCTAGTCACAACCCTGACAGTTAAGACAGCTCACCACTATACTGAAAACATCTAGTCACGACCCTGACAGAATTAAGACAGCTCACCACTATACTGAAAACATCTAGTCACGACCCTAACTGATTCAAGACAGCTCACCACTATACTGAAAACATCTAGTCACAACCCTGACCAAGTCAAGACAGCTCACCTCTATACTGAAAACATCTAGTCACGACCCTGACCGAGTCAAGACAGCTCACCACTATACTGAAAACATCTAGTCACGACCCTGACCGAGTTAAGACAGCTCACCACTATACTGAAAACATCTAGTCACGACCCTGACAGAGTTAAGACAGCTCACCACTATAGTAAAAAGTGCTGCTGTGATTTTTAATAACTGGTACAGTGTGCATCAGAGCAGGAGAGTATGACTAGATTTCCTCCTCGAGGTGTGTAGTGCCATAACACAGGGGGAGTGCTCATTGTTGAAGTGTTTAAGTAATTCTCTCCTGCTTCCCCACTGCTTTCACAGTTCTCTCAGGTTGATTCTTAAATGTTACCCTACTCCCTTCATGGCCATATGGGCCTATATAGGGAATAGGGTACTATTTGGGATGTCGCCTCTGTTCTCTCTGCCAAAGGGGAACCTGCTAATTATATCTAGAACCTGAACAGTCAGCAGAATTACACTACAGACATTCAAGAGTGCTGTCCCATTCACATGCCTTTGTGTCATAAAAAGATAATTGAAGTGTGTTTGTGTGTACGAGCGCATGTGTGCGCATGTGTGTGTGTGTGCGTGCGTGCGTTTGCACGTGTGTGTGTTTGTTCATCTGTGTCTCTCCCCCTTTCCGTTTCTCTTATTTTCATTCCCTTTCACTTTCCCTCCCACATGCCTATTTTAATTATTCAGCAGTGATTAACAGTAGGCTATATAGACTCATCTCCCGCTGTCACCATAGAAGGATGGAAGATAACAACGGAACATGTTAATAATGAGGGAATAAAGAGGGATGAGAGGAAAGGAAAGGAGCTACGGAGAACAAAGTAATGTCTACCTGGAGTTTTTGTGGCATTAGCATTTCTATGTTTTGATATAATCAGAGAATGCCCTGCAGTCTTTCTGACGGTGCGAGAGCGAGAGCAAGAGCAAGAGAGAGAGTCACTCAATTAGACCAGGTCAGCTAGCAATTTTTAGATTGATTTTATTAGTCAATCTCACTCAGATATCCTATTAACATGGCATGAGTCATGGAAAAAAATGTAGAATTGCAGGAGACTAGCTATAAAACTGTTACAACAACATAACATTCCCTGACTTTATCAAACAAATCAAACATTTACTGTGGAACTGGGATTCCTGGGAGTGCATTCTGATGAAGATCATCAAAGGTAAGTGAATATTTATAATGCTATTTCTGACTTCTGTTGACTCCACAACATGGCGGATATTTGTATGGCTTGTTTTGTTGTCTGAGCGCTGTAATCAGATTATTGCATGGTGTGCTTTTTCGGTAAAGCTTTTTTTAAATCTGACACAGCGGTTGCATTAAGGAGAAGTGGATCTAAAATTCCATGCATAACACTTGTGTCTTTTAGCAATGTTTATTATGAGTATTTCTGTAAATTGATGTGGCTCTCTGCGAAATCACTGGATGTTTTGGAGCTACTGAACGTAACGCGCCAATGTAAACTGAAATTTTTGGATATAAATATGAACTTTATCGAACAAAACAAACATGTATTGTGTAACATGAAGTCCTATGAGTGTCATCTGATGGTTAGTGATTCATTGTATCTCTGTTGGCTCTGTTTTTCTGTGACTAGGCACAGACCTAACATAATCGTTTGGTGTGCTTTCATCATAAAGCCTTTTTGAAATCGGACACTGTGGTTGGATTTACAACAAGGGTATCTTTAAAATGGTGTAACATACTTGTATGTTTGAGGAATTTTAATTATGGGATTTCTGTTGTTTTGAATTTGGCGCCCTGCACTTTCACTGTTTGTTGTTGAGGTGGGACGCTACCGTCCCACATATCCCAGAGAGGTTTAACAAGCATTACAAAGCATTATTCCAAGCATATAGGCTAACTTCCAAGACAAAGCATGAACAAAGAAATACTTACTAAGCCAGAGGCCTAAAAGCCTAAGAAAGTATACTTGATCATACAACCTTCCTCTATGGACTGGATAAAGGATGAGTAAGGCCAAAGTAATTTAATTAAATGTACAGTACCTTGCAAAAGTATTCATCCCCCTTGGAGTTATTCCTATTTTGTTTTACTGTACTTGCATTACTGTAATTTAAATAGATTTTTATTTGGGATTTCATGGAATGGAAATGCATAAAATAGTCCAAATTGGTGAAGTGAAATGAAAATAATAACATTTGTTTTTATTATTACAAATTTTAAAACGGAAAAGTGGTGCGTGCATATGTATTCACCCCATTTGCTATGAAGCCCCTAAATGAGATCTGGTGCAACCAATTACCTTCAGAAGTCACATAATTATTTTAATAAAGTCCACCTGTGTGCAGTCTAAGTGTCACAAGATCTGTCACATGATCTCAGTATATATCTACATGTTCTGAAAGGCTCCAGAGTCTGCAACATCACTCATCAAGGGGCACCACCAAGCAAGCGGCACAATGAAGACCAATGAGCTATCCAAACAGGTCAGGGACAAAGTTGTGGAGAAGTACAGATCTGGGTTGGGTTATAAAAAATATCAGAAACTTTGAACATCCCATGGAGAACCATTATAAAAAACCTGCCAAGAGTGGGCTGCCCACCAAAACTTACGGACCAGGCAAGGAGGGCATTAGTCAGAGAGGCGACAAAGAGACCAAAGATAAGCCTGAAGGAGCTGCAAAGCTCCACAGCGGAGATTGGAGTATGTGTCCATAGGGCCACTTTAAGCCATACACTCAACAGAGCTGGGCTTTACGGAAGAGTGACCAGATAAAAGCCATGGCTTAAAGAAAAATATAAGCAAACACATTTGGTGTTCGCCAAAAGGCATGTGACTCCCCAAACATATGGAAGAAGGTACTCTGGTCAGATGAGACAAAAATGTTGCTTATTGGCCATCAATGAAAATGCTATGTCTGGAGCAAACCCAACACCTCTCATCACCTGTCACGCCCTGGTCAAAGTATTTTGTGTTTATCTTTATGTATTTGGTCAGGCCAGGGTGTGGCATGGGGTTTTTGTAATTGTGGTGTGTTTGTCTTGGGGTTTTGGTGGTGGTATTGGGATTGTAGCTTAGTGGGTTGTCTAGCAAGGTCTATGGCTGTCTGGAGTGGTTCTCAATCAGAGGCAGGTGCTTATCGTTGTCTCTGATTGGGAACCATATTTAGGCAGCCATATTCTTTGAGTTTGTCGTGGGTGATTGTCCTTAGTGTCTTACTTGTACTCTCTGTTAGTTTGCACTAGATAGGCTGTTTTCGGTTTTCATTACGTTTATTGTTTTGTAGTGTTTAGTGTTTAGTCGTGTTTACGTTTTGTTTAATAAATATGGATCGCAATCGACACGCTGCAGTTTGGTCCGACTCTCCTTCATCACCACTAGAAAACCGTTACAGAATCACCCACCACCAACGGACCAAGCAGCGTGTTAACAGGCAGGAACCACAGGAGAGGCAACAGAGGCAGCAGCAGCAGGAGCAGCAGCAGCTGCAGTGGGAGAGGCTGCACCACCTGGAGAAATGGACATGGGAGGAAGAACTGGACGGTAAAGGACCCTGGGCTCAGCCTGGAGAATATCGCCGCCCCAAGGAAGAACTGGAGGCGGCGAAAGCTGAGAGGCGCAGATATGAGGAGGCAGCACGGCGTAGCGGATGGAAGCCTGAGAATCAGCCCCAAAAATTTCTTGGGGGGGGGCTCAGGGAGAGTGTGGCAGAGTCAGGAGTCAGACCTGAGCCAACTCTCCCTGGTTATCGTGAGGAGCCAAGGAGGAGACCAGAACCAGAGACTGTGAAGGAGTTAATGGGGAAATTGGAAGAGAGAGAAATGAGGGAGTTGCTGTGTTGGTGCTTTTTGCATGGAATTCGCCCGACGGAACGTGTTGGGGATTTGATGGCACCTGGGTTAGCGCTCCATACTCGTCCTGAGGTGCGTGTTAGTCGGCTGGTGAAGTTGGTGCCAGCCTCACGCACCAGGCCTCCTGTGCACATCCCTAGCCTTGCACATCCTGTGCCAACACTGCTCTCAAGATCTCCAGTACGCCTTCACGGTCTAGCCCATCCTGTGCTACCTCCACACTCCAGTCCTCCGGTAGCAGCTCCCCGCTCCAGGCTTCCTGTGCGTGTCCTCGATCCAGTACCACCAGTTCCAGCACCATGCACCAGGCCTTCAGTGTGCCTTGCCTGTTCAGCGCAGCCAGCGCTTTTCTCCTCTCCTGCGCTGCTGGAGTCTCCCGCCTGTTTAGCGCAGCCAGAGCCTTTCTCCTCTACAGCGCTGCCGGATCCTCCCGCCTGTTCAGCGCAGCCAGAGCCTTCCTCCTCTACAGCGCTGCCGGAGCCTCCCGCCTGTTTAGCGCAGCCAGAGCCTTTCTCCTCTCCTACGCTGCCGGAGTCTCCCGCCTGTTCAGCGCAGCCAGAGCTGCCAGCCTGCATGGAGAAGCCAGAGCTGCCAGCCTGCATGGAGCAGCCAGAGCTGTCAGTCCGCATAGAGCAGCCAGAGCTGTCAGTCCGCATAGAGCAGCCAGAGATGTCAGTCTGCATGGAGCAGCCAGAGATGTCAGTCTGCATGGAGCAGCCAGAGATGTCAGTCTGCATGGAGCAGCCAGAGATGTCAGTCTGCATGGAGCAGCCAGAGCTGTCAGTCTGCATGGAGCAGCCAGAGCTGCCAGTCTGCAAGGAGCAGCCAGAGCTGTCAGTCTGCATGGAGCAGCCAGAGCTGTCAGTCTGCATGGAGCAGCCAGAGCTGCCAGTCTGCATGAAGCAGCCAGTCTGCATGGAGCAGCCAGAGCTGTCAGTCTGCATGGAGCAGCCAGAGCTGCCAGTCTGCATGGAGCAGCCAGAGCTGCCAGTCTGCATGAAGCAGCCAGAGCTGTCAGTCTGCATGGAGCAGCCAGAGCTGCCAGTCTGCATGGAGCTGCCAGTCTGCAAGGAGCAGCCAGAGCTGTCAGTCTACATGAAGCAGCCCGAGCTGCCAGTCTGCATGAAGCAGCCAGTCTACATGGAGCAGCCAGAGCTGCCAGTCTGCATGAAGCAGCCAGAGCTGTCAGTCTGCATGGAACAGTCAGAGCTGTCAGTCTGCATGGAGCAGCCAGAGCTGTCAGTCTACATGAAGCAGCCCGAGCTGCCAGTCTGCATGAAGCAGTCAGTCTACATGGAGCAGCCAGAGCTGTCAGTCCGCATGGAGCAGCCAGAGCTGTCAGTCTACATGAAGCAGCCCGAGCTGCCAGTCTGCATGAAGCAGCCAGTCTACATGGAGCAGCCAGAGATGTCAGTCTGCATGAAGCAGCCAGAGCTGTCAGTCTGCATGGAGCAGCCAGTCTGCATGGAGCAGCCAGTCTGCATGGAGCAGCCAGTCTGCATGGAGCTGCCAGTCTGCATGGAGCTGCCAGTCTGCATGGAGCTGCCAGTCTGCAAGGAGCTGTCAGTCTGCACGGAGCTGTCAGTCTGCACGGAGCTGCCAGTCTGTAAGGAGCTGCCAGTCTGCAAGGAGCTGCCAGTCAGCACGGAGCCGCCAGAGCGGTCAGTCTGTAAGAAGCCGCCAGAGCTGTCAGCCTATATGGAGCAGCTAGTGCCGCCAGTCTGCCCAGCGCCGCCAGTGCCCCCAGTCTGCCCAGCGTCGCCAGTCTGCCCAGCGCCGTCAGTCTGCCCAGCATCGCCAGTATGCCCAGCGCCGCCAGTCTGCCCAGCGCCGCCAGTCTGCCCAGCATCGCCAGTCTGCCCAGCGCCGCCAGTCTGCCCAGCGCCGCCAGATCTGCCAGTCAACCAGACTCTTCCAGATCTGCCAGTCAACCAGACTCTTCCAGATCTGCCAGTCAACCAGACTCTTCCAGATCTGCCAGTCAACCAGACTCTTCCAGATCTGCCAGTCAGCCAGGATCTGCCAGTCAGCCAGGATCTGCCAGTCAGCCAGGATCTGCTGAAACCACCAGCCAGCCAGGAGCTGGTAGATCTATCTACCTGCCTGAGCTTCCTCTCACTCCTGAGCTTCCTCTCACTCCTGAGCTTCCTCTCACTCCTGAGCTTCCTCTCACTCCTGAGCTTCCTCTCACTCCTGAGCTTCCTCTCACTCCTGAGCTTCCTCTCACTCCTGAGCTTCCTCTCACTCCTGAGCTTTCTCTCACTCCCGAGCTTCCCCTCAGTCCCGAGCTGCCTCGGTCCCGAGCTGTCCTTCAGTCCCGATCTGCTCCTCAGTCCAGTGGGGTTCTGGGTGGGGACTACTAGGCCATGGTCGGCGGCGAGGGTGGACTATCCAGGGACGAAGGGAGAGGGGACTAAGACATTAAAGGAGTGGGGTCCACGTCCCCGCGCCGGAGCCGCCACCATGGACAGACGCCCACCCGGACCCTCCCTATTGTTTTGAGGTGCGTTCGGGAGTCCGCACCTTAGGGGGTTCTGTCACGCCCTGGTCAAAGTATTTTGTGTTTATCTTTATGTATTTGGTCAGGCCAGGGTGTGGCATGGGGTTTTTGTAATTGTGGTGTGTTTGTCTTGGGGTTTTGGTGGTGGTATTGGGATTGTAGCTTAGTGGGTTGTCTAGCAAGGTCTATGGCTGTCTGGAGTGGTTCTCAATCAGAGGCAGGTGCTTATCGTTGTCTCTGATTGGGAACCATATTTAGGCAGCCATATTCTTTGAGTTTGTCGTGGGTGATTGTCCTTAGTGTCTTACTTGTACTCTCTGTTAGTTTGCACTAGATAGGCTGTTTTCGGTTTTCATTACGTTTATTGTTTTGTAGTGTTTAGTGTTTAGTCGTGTTTACGTTTTGTTTAATAAATATGGATCGCAATCGACACGCTGCAGTTTGGTCCGACTCTCCTTCATCACCACTAGAAAACCGTTACATCACCAAAGAACACTATCCCCACAGTGAAGCATGGTGGTGGCAGCGTCATGCTGTGGGGATGTGTTTCATCAGCAGGGAATGGAAAACTGGTCAGATTTGAAGGAATGATGGATAGTGCTAAATACAGGGAAATTATTGAGGGAAACCTGTTTCAGTCTTCCAGAGATTTGAGACTGGGACGGAGGTTCACCTTCCAGCAGGACAATGACCCTAAGCATACTGCTAAAGCAACACTCGAGTGGTTTAAGGGGAAACATTTAAATGTCTTAGAATGATCTGGTCTAAGCCCAGACCTCAATCCAATTGAGAATCTGTGGTATGACTGAAGTGGAACCCTTCCAACTTGAAGGAGCTGGAGCAGTTTTGCCTTGAAGAATGGGCAAAAATCCCAGTGGCTAAATGTGCCATGCTTATAGAGAAAACCACAAGAGACATGTAGCTGTAATTGCTGCAAAAGGTAGCTCTACAAGGTATTGAGTTTGGGAGGGGTGAATAGTTATTCACACTCAAGTTCTGTTTTTTGTCTTATTTCTTATTTGTTTCACAATAAAAAATATATTTTGCATCTTCAAAGTGGTAGGCATGTTTTGTAAATCAAATGATACAAACCCCCCAAACATCTATTTTAATTCCAGGTTGTAAGGCAACAAAATAGAAAAAATGCCAAGGTTGGTGAATAATTTCGCAAGCCACTATTTAACACCTGAAGGCGTAACCTTCTCAAACCAAAACCAACGACCATTGACCAATCAAACGATACCAAGTTTACAGTGTAACCTGACCACCAAGGCCCAATCTCCACAGGTTATCACAGAGATCATAGATCCACATAGAGAGCGCCAGAGTTATCCTCAGTGAACAACAACCACAGAGATCATACATCCACATAAAGAATGTCAGAGTTATCCTCAGTGAACAACAACCACAGATATCATACATCCACATAGAGAGCGCCAGAGTTATCCTCAGTGAACAACAACCACAGATATCATACATCCACATAGAGAGCGCCAGAGTTATCCTCAGTGAACAACAACCACAGATATCATACATCCACATAGAGAGCGCCAGAGTTATCCTCAGTGAACAACAACCACAGATATCATACATCCACATAGAGAGCGCCAGAGTTATCCTCAGTGAACAACAACCACAGATATCATACATCCACATAAAGAATGTCAGAGTTATCCTCAGTGAACAACAACCACAGATATCATACATCCACATAGAGAGCATCAGAGTTATCCTCAGTGAACAACAACCACAGATATCATACATCCACATAGAGAGCATCAGAGTTATCCTCAGTGAACAACAACCAAAGATATCATACATCCACATAGAGAGCATCAGAGTTATCCTCAGTGAACAACAACCACAGATATCATACATCCACATAGAGAGCATCAGAGTTATCCTCAGTGAACAACAACCACAGATATCATACATCCACATAGAGAGCATCAGAGTTATCCTCAGTGAACAACAACCACAGATATCATACATCCACATAGAGAGCATCAGAGTTATCCTCAGTGAACAACAACCACAGATATCAAACATCCACATAGAGATCATCAGAGTTATTGTCAGCGAACACGTTTCAGATAGATAACAGACATGGATACTATAACATTATCACCCATTCAATAGTCAGTCCTCTGAATACTCTAACGACATGGCCCTTTGGGTGTCTATCTTTCCCCCCCTTATCTCTCTCTCCCACGTCAGATTTTACAACAGTCATAAATACCTGGTAAAAAGAGTCTACCACAACAAAAACCTTCTCTTTGTTCAAAACTCATAATCCCCAAAATGTGAGAACTAAACAATAGTTATATTTTTGAGAATATGGGAATGGTCTGTGGACATTTAAAGAACAATCCTGTCAAAGTTGTTTGATTTTGTGGCATCATGAAGGACAGGAAACAGGCATAACTATATCTCTTATTACGTACATTTCCCAGCTGTCAGGTTTACATCCAAATATTGTGAAACTTATGTGTTTAAACATGAAACTACTTGTGAAAGATGTAATGTGATGTTAAACATCTAAATGAGAGTATGGATTTTCATATAAAGATTAACTAGTCAGTGGCTACACCCTCGTGAGGCCAGACATCATATTAGACGTCATCGAACCACCCCTTCTCTATGTGTAGTTGCCTGTCAGCACTCTATTGTATAGCTTCACGTTTTGTTTGTTATTTTGTTCGGTGTTCATTCTTTTAATAAAGAGAATGTACGCATGAGTATGTACGCGTGCCTTGGTCTCCTTCATACGACGAACGTGACACCCGTGGGCATGCATACCCGTACACTGTCTATGCACACTAGGACCACCCCCTGTATTTTGGTTAGTGCACCAGGTGGTGCTAGTTAGGTAAGTTGTGGGTAGGTAGAAGAGGGGGCTTTGATATTTACTTTCTTTACATTGGTTCTGTTCAGCCCCTTTTCCCCAAAATTACCGTGTGACAGAATAAATTCCCTGTAAATGGTAATTCTCTGCCTTTTGTCATGCTTACTCGCACCTACTGTCCCATACCTACTGTCCCATACCTACTGTCCCATACCTACTGTCCCATACCTACTGTCCCATACCTACTGTCCCATACCTACTGTCCCATACCTACTGTCCCATACTTACTGTCCCATACCTACTGTCCCATACCTACTGTCCCATACCTACTGTCCCATACTTCTTTCACACCACGGGGAGTTGAGTTGCAGCAGGGTGTTGCGTTCCCTCTTCCAAGAGTACGTAACACAGTCATATCGGCTTCATCCAATACTTTTTGTTTGTATCATGAAGTAACCCAAATATCTACTGTTATGTAACTGTTTGTGATTATTTAGTTAGTGAATAAATAATGAAGTCAATTTGCTTATTGCTGATTCTTGATTTAGACTAGTGTTCATGCAGATATACAAGGGTTTGTGACATTCAGTAATGGGAACTGATGATATAATAATACATTAATGAGTGACTGTCATTGATAAGATATTAAAATATCTGACGAGTTATATTCAGATAATTGCAACTCTGTATACCTCAAACGTTATCCGTGGTGCCCCGACTTGCTAGTTATTTAATGTTTTTTGTTTAATTACGTAATAATGAAACTTAGAACTGATTTGATATTAACAAGTCTTGACATTTAATGATAGTCCAGACGCGACAATACTTTAAGAGAGATATACAGTACATTTTGGCCCCTCAGAAGGCAAAGCTTGGCTAGTCCTTTGTGTTACCTGTGTTCCTGGACCATTTTCCATGCAGCTCCATGTGACAGAGAGCACATCCATTAGGGCCGAGCCTAAAGTAGCCATACAGGGTGAGGGATGAGGAATGACACGTTATTCACATAAACAACAACATAATGAACAACATAAAAAACAAGAAGTGCTATACTTAACATACAGTATGTACACAAGGTGTGTTTGTTAAATCATTGTATATTCTACATGTTGAAACAGGGTGGTAAGAAAACCATCATACGCAGATTTCTTTGAGTTCACAGTTGATCTAATTCACTCAAATCTATTTCTCCACTATATCAAGTGGTTAAGAGGACATACAGTCCTGTTAATTAAAAATCCAGATCACTTCATCAGCAACCAGGCCTTCTCAATGAACGTCATCCAGACGTAATAAAGTCCTCTGCCAAGTGTGTCCCAAATGGCACCCTGTTCCTTATAAAGTGCCCTACCTTTGACCTGTAGGTCTCTGGTCAAAAGTAATGCACTATATAGGGTGCCATGTAGGACTTGTATAGGTCCTCCCTGTGCAGTGTGTCGTTGTCAGAGGTACTAGCTAGCAGCCCTTCTACT
>NC_056459.1:27719814-27737314 GCF_018296145.1 Oncorhynchus tshawytscha
CATGATGCTGCCACCACCATGCTTCATTGTGGGGATGGTGTTGTCTGGGTGATGAGAGATGTTGTGATTGCGCCAGACAGCATTTTCCTTAATGGCCAAAAAGCTCAATTTTTGTCTCATCTGACCAGAGTACCTTCTTTCATATGTTTGAGTCATCTTGCACATGCCTTTTGTTGAACACCAAATGTGTTTGCTTATTTTTTTCTTTAAACAATGGCTTTTTTCTGTCCGCTCTTAGTTGGTTCTACTTCTTTCTGCGCTGATCTGTACTTCTCCACAACTTTGTCCCTGACCTGTTTGGAGAGCTCCTTGGTCTTCATGGTGCCGCTTGCTTGGTGGTTCCCCTTGATGAGTGGTGTTGCAGACTCTGGGGCCTTTCAGAACAGGTGTATACTGTATATACTGAGATCATGTGACAAATCATGTGATACTTAGATTGCACACAGGTGGACATTATTTAACTATTTATGTGACTTCTGAAGGTAATTGGTTGCACCAGATCTTATTTAAGGGCTTCATAGGAAAGGGGGTGAATACATCTGCACGCACCTCTTTTCAATTTTTTCTTTTTCATAATTCTTTGAAAAAAGTAATTTTTTTCATCTCACTTCTCCAGTTTGTACTATTTTGTTTTTGTCCATTACATGAAATCCAAATAAAAATCCATTTAAATTACAGGTTGTATTGCAACAAAATAGGAAAAACGCTAAGGGGGATAAATACTTTTGCAAGGCACTGCACATAAACAACTACAACAAGGGACAATAGCCTTTTATGCTGACATAAAGAGGACACAAACTACATTGTTAGGGAGTTGAGGTTATGGTTTAACTCCACTTGAGGGGCCCAATGCAACCTCTAAGTCAAACGGACACAGCTCCCGTAACTGCAGACAACAGAGGTTATGGAGTATGTTGCCATTTTGATTACAGGGTGTGATGCCGTCTGTTAGCTGTCTGTCAAACTGAGCAAAAGTGAAACCAAAAGGAACCTTCTGGAAATGAACCTTACTTAGCACTGGGATTGGCGATGTACAGCACGGTTTTAGCCCATCATCCCTTGTCCTCAACACCCTAGCATGTTGGGCGCCTACCAGATGGCAACATGCATTCGTGTTGCCCCTAGTGAACATTGGAAATTGGCAAGGAAATAAAACGACTAGCCATCACTCAGCTTCAACACTGTAATAACAGCTTGACAGCCCATAATCCACTGGAGCTTGGGCTGGGGCCTCTCCACTCATCAACAGCTACAGGAACATGTTGCATTTACTGTAACTACTAAGGAGAGGACAATACATATATGGTATTACTGTATATACCACAGAGAGGACATACGTATATTGTATTACTGTATATACCACAGAGAGGACATACGTATATGGTATTATTGTATATACCACAGAGAGGACATCAATATATGGTATTACAGTATATACCACAGAGAAGACATCCATATATGGTATTACTGTATATACCACAGAGAAGACATCCATATATGGTATTACAGTATATACCACAGAGAAGACATCCATATATGGTATTACTGTATATACCACAGAGAAGACATCCATATATGGTATTACTGTATATACCACAGAGAGGACATCCATATATGGTATTACTGTATATACCACAGAGGACATCCATATATGGTATTACTGTATATACCACAGAGAAGACATCCATATATGGTATTACTGTATATACCACAGAGAAGACATCCATATATGGTATTACTGTATATACCACAGAGAGGACATCCATATATGGTATTACTGTATATACCACAGAGGACATCCATATATGGTATTACTGTATATACCACAGAGAAGACATCCATATATGGTATTACTGTATATACCACAGAGAAGACATCCATATATGGTATTAGGGTTATATGGTATTACTGTATATATGGTATTAGGGTTATTATTCCATTAGAAGAACTCTATACGTACTGCAACCGAGTCATGACCTGGGTCATGAGTTGACATCCTGAAAGAGATATTGATACACAAGAGATTTGGAAGAGATAAGCGAGAAAGGAGAGAGGAGTGTGAGATAGAGCAGAGGGATGGAGGGATGTGAGAGAATAAGAATGCTGATAAAGAAGAGAGAGAAGGTTGTTTATCGGGGTGCTCCAATGAAAAACTCTTCTCATGTAAGGCTCAGTATAGGTTATAAAAAGTCCTCATATGTTGCCATTGAAGATCACTGTGAGATATGCATGTCAGCTTCGCGTGGTCTCATCCTTTACATGGCACACTCACTCCATATAATCCATTCTACTCTAGTTCATTCATTAGGGTAGTGTGATTCACGTGGTTCACTCACAGTGGCTCTAGTGTAAAGCATTGTACATATAGTACCACTCACAATGGTGCACGTGAAACCTATAACATTAGACCAGAGAAGTGGAGACATTGCTACAGGCTGTAGAAAGATGTAAATGTGTAGCTGAAGGTATTGTCCTGTGCTTCAACCCTCTGGTCCTTGAACGAGCACAGATCCAATGGCTAAACCCCACACTCACGCATACACAGATGTACAGTACGTACGCATGCTACAAAAACAGCCTAGAAACAGTATGTCTGGCACTCTGTTCCCTTTACACTGTCCTCCTTTTGGGTCCTATTCCACGCACAAACTGTCCCCATAGAAGAACCCTTTAAAGAACCCTTTTTGGTTTCATCTAGAACCATTTCCACACAGGCTTCTACTTGGAACCCAAAAGGATTTTACCTGGAACCAAAAAGGGTTCTGCTATTGTGACAGTCGAAGAACCCTTTTGGAACCCTTTTTTCTAAGAGTGCACTACAGGGGCGTGCATTGGTCAAAAGAAGTGTATTATAGGGAAAAGGGTACCATTTGCATTGCAATCTGAATCAAACTTGTAATCCCATCAGTGCTATACCCTCAGGTTTGGGCTTTTCAAGATGTTGCAGCTTTACCGTTGAGTGAAACATCAATACCATCACTCTATGCCGAGGGGGACTTGATTCCACCTTACATGGCTCAGGTTAGTTTTGAATTGGGCCCAAAATGTAATGGATATTTTCTGCTCCACATTTACCGCTGAACCTTTGGCTGTCAGGGCAATAGCTCTCAAATATTCCAGCTAAGAGCCCTTGAAAAAGAGTTGCATAACAACTTGGTTTCTGTTGTGTGATTGCTCTTAGCATGTTGAGAGAGAAATAGAAAGAGTGAGAAAGAGAAAGAGAGACGAGAGACAAAGAGAGAGAGAGAGAGAGAACAGAGTTAGAAAGTGTGAGAGATAGAGAGAGAGAGTGAGAGAGAGAGAGAGAGAGAGAGCGAGAGAGAGAGAGAGAAAGAGAGAGATAGAGACAGAGAGACAGAGAGACAGAGAGGGAGAGAGGGAGAGGGAGGAAGATAGAGGAGGGCAATTAACTACAATTTAAGCTCAGTGATAGCAGTTGTCATAAAGAGAACATCGATGTTTGCACCTGCATGCATAACATATGCACAAGCTGTGAGTAAGGTTTCCAGATTCTATTTGGGGGAGAGAAAGTGTGTGTGTGTGTGTCTTGTGTGTGTGTGTGTGTGTGTGTGTGTGTGTGTGTGTGTGTGTGTGTGTGTGTGTGTGTGTGTGTGTGTGTGTGTGTGTGTGTGTGTGTGTGTGTGTGTGTGTGTGTGTGTGTGTGTGTGTGTGTGTGTGTGTGTGTGTGTGCGTGTGTGTGTTGTACTGTAGGTTGGAGAGGAAATAGATGTAAATGATATATGTTTGTCCTTGGAAGCAACAATGTAAAAAGCTGTTAACAGATTTGCATTGAGAAAAAGAGAGGGAAGGAAGGGAGAGAGAGAGGGAGGAGAGGAAGAGAGGGTAATGGCTTCTACAGTGGATTAAAGCAGGCATTTCCTCATTAATAAAGCATTAAGGGTAGATTTAGGAACAAGCCTTTAACAGTTCTAGCCATTTTCCTCACATCGGTCTCTCTTCCTCTTTCCTCCTTTCTCTCTGTATCTCTCTATCCTCCTATCCTCTCTCAATTCACTTCATTTCAAAGGGCTTTATTGGTATGGGAAACATAGGTTTACCCTACCGAAGCAAGTGAAATAGATAATAAACCAAAGTTAAATAAACCATTTAAAATGAACAGTAAACATTGCAAAGGAATGGAGACATTTCAAATGTTTCTCTCTGTCTCCTCTCTCTCTCTCCTCTGTATCTTTCTCTCTCTCTCCTCTCCCTCCTCTCTCTCCTCTTTTTCTCTGTCTCTCTCTTCTGTCTCCAATCCTTTCTCTCTGCCTCTTCTCTCTCTCTCGTCTCTCTTTCTGTCTCTCCTCTGTCTCCTATCCTCTTTGTCTCTGTCTTCTCACTCTATCTGTCCTTTTCTCTCCATCTCTCTCATTCTCTCTCTTTCATTCTCTCTCACTGTCATCTTGTCTCCCTTCATAGCTAGTTTTGGGGAGGAAGGAAATGAAAGGCTCTGTGCTAAACAAGCAGGCAGACACTCCATTTTGGCTCCGGATATACTCCATTAGGGCTCAGAGTGCATTTTGTTTCCGCAGTGGATGCACAAATATAATAAGCACTGGAGTCGGGGGGGAAATGGAGCAGATTGAACATATATGTGTTCAGGTATTGAGATGGACAAAAATCCCTCTTCACTAAATTACCCGCATCCTCCCCTGACACTTTGTCTAAATATATATTGTGCACGCAGGCTAAAGTGTACACACACATACACGCACACGCACTCACACACACACACACACACCATTACACATCCCTTACCGTGGTGTATTTTGTCTGCGAGTGCTTGTGTGCTCATCTATGAGTCAACTTATGAACAGAACTCGATTTAAACGCAGAGGGAATTGGGGAAGATGGCAATGGAGAAATCAGCATAGCAGTAGAGCAATATACTGTAGAAGCTATAGTAATAGACCTAAGGTATTCTCTACAGCAGTATGCATGTGCAACTGAAGCATTATGGTATTTTACAGGCAGGGAACCATGTCACTTATGTATGGATAGTATGATGCCACTAAATAGGAATGATATTACCTTTAGCCACAGGTCATTTTCAGTGGGGAAGAACTTAACAAAACGCTATGCAACAAAACATTAGCATTCTTATTGATCAGGTCATTTAGTATCTCCAGAGTTCATTCCACTTTTAAAGGTCCAGTACAGCTGTTTTTATCCTAAAATCAAATCATTTCTGGGTAACATTTAAGTACCTCGCTGTGATTGTTTTCCATTAAAATTGTAATTTATTTTTCTGAAAAAGCTTCTTAGGAAAGTGCAATATCCCAAGCAAGAACTGTATTAGGACTGTCTGGCAGTGGTCTGAGTGGATAGGGGAAAAACAGAAAATTAGTTGTTATTGGCAAATAGGTTTGGAACTCTCTTTCTTATTGGTCTATAGGTCGTTATCAATAAAATGTCACAATAAGGTGCAGAGTATTCTATATGCCATCTGGGGGGCAACAAGACCCCCAGCTCCACTAAAACCATTGACCATTGACCAAATAATTATGTGCCGTTTTCAAGAGATTGCTAAATAAATGTTAACTGGGCTGTTTGGTTGTAATATCATCACCTCTTGAAGAGATTAGTCAGAACAGCAAATTTTTGATTATTCCACGCAAAACAATTGTGCACATTTAGGTCTATCATCAGAGTTACAGGAAAACAGCAAGTAACTACATGCTTTTCAGTAAACATCAATGAATCATGTTATTGGTCACCATTAATTGGATATTTGAGTGATATCAAATAAAAGTGAACAATACCTGACAAGTATGAGGGGTTTAGTTTAATTTTCCATAATTTGTCTTACGATTAACTGTTAGCGGATATTAACAATGTTTACTTTGCAAGCTACTTCGACCAACATAGGCCTACCTAGCATAATTAGCGTTTCCTTTTCAACATTGTGTTTAAGATTGTTTAATCACAATTGCTGCTGACAGACATGATAGGCTACTTTGATTGATGGACCACGTCAAATTGACTAGCTAGCTAATAACAGATGAAGGTCAATGTGGCTAGTTATCACGCTAACATTCAGGGGATAGATGGCTATATTCAAATATTGTTTGACTCGTTTGCCATCTATAGTGGTGATGACAGTAGTCTGACTGACAACTTGCCAATGATAAGCTCTTTCCAAAAGCCTAATCTCTGATGAAGTAAGCTAAATGACACATGTTGTTTGCTTAGCTAGCTAGCTACATGCTAAATGGATAGGCTAGCCTAACCACAAGAGGTTGGTGGAAACTTAATTGGGGAAGACCAACTCGTGGTAATGGCTGGAGGGGAATCGGTGGAATGGTATCAAATACATGAAACTCACGATTTGTTGCCATTCCAATTGTTCCGTTTCAGCCATTATTATGAGCCGTTCTCCCCTCAGAAGCACTTATCCTCACGTATCTGAAAATACCTGATCAGTTGATGTTTCCTGATCATGAAAAGCATGCAGTTACTAGCTGTATAACTGATGATAGAGCTAAATGTGGAATATTCGGAAATGCTTAGTTCTGACTATGATCTTCAAGACGTGATATTAAAACCAAATAGTTAATACAGTTGTTTAACAATCCCTTGAAAAGGGCGTGTAGTTGTTAATGGTTTGAGCGGACAAATGTAACACTATTGTGACGTTTTATTGATGGCAACCCATAATGAATTTACTGCATGGTGATGTCACCATAGAAGAACAAAACTCTGTCCCACCAAAACAGGCAGAGATCTTCCAAACAGTTCTTACACTAGAAGGGCATTATCATATATTTCAAAATGTTACAGTGTTATTCCAACATCATAGTGTGTCAATATATTTAAAACACAGGAAAATTACGTTCTTGACTGCACTGAAATGTTTACCCATTTCATACCTACTGGACATGAACCATGATGATGGAAACAAATGCTTCCTTCCCACCTCACACTCTGGGTCTAACTCTACACTGCTCTCCATATCCTCATCCTAACCAACTCCTCTGTACAGTGTATGTTCCACACATCTGTTAGGCACAGCCCCTACATGTTGCACGCTACCTTCCCATCCCTTCTTCAAAAATATCCTTCTGTCCCCATCTCCCTGATGTCCTCTTCTCCTCCACCCTACATCCCCCTCACCCCTCTTCTTTTTCTCAATCTTCTCCTCTCAATCTACATAATTCATCCATAATATATATTGTATTTGGAAAGTATTCAGACCCCTTGACTTTTTCCACATTTTGTTATGTTACTGCCTTATTCTAAAATTGATTACATTGGGGTTTTTCCTTCATCAATCTACACACATTACAAAAACAGGTTTTTAACAGAAATATCGCATTTACACAAGTATTTAGACCCTATACTCAGTACTTTGTTGAAGCATCTTTGGCATCTATTACCAATCAATCAATCACATTGATTTATAATGCCCTTTTTACATCAGCAGATGTTCCAAAGTGCTATACAGAAACCCAGCCTAAAACCCCAAACAGCAAGCTATTCAGATGTAGAAGCACGGTGGCTAGGAAAAACTGGCTAGAAAGGCAGGAACCTAGGAGGAAACCTAGAGAGGAACCAGGCTCTGAGGGGTGGCCAGTCCTCTTCTGGCTGTGACGGGTGGAGATTATAACAGCACATTTAAGGTTGACTTCGAGTGTAGAATTTCCACGACAATACCATGAAGCCAAAATAACTGTCCGTAGACTCTGCTTTGAGCTGGCCGTCCAACCAAACTGAGCAACCGGGCGAGAAGGACCATGGTCAGTGAGGTGATCACGAACCCAATGGCCACTCTGACAGAACTGCAGAGTTCCCTGGCTGAGATTGGAGAACCTGCCTGAAGGACAACATTCTTTACAGTACTTCACCAGTCTGGGCTTTATGGGAGAGTGGCAAGACGGAAGCCACCCCTGATAAAAAGGCACATGACAGCATGCCTGAAGTTTCAAAAAAGGCACATGAAAGACAGGCAAAAGATTCTGTGGTTGGATGAGACAACATGTTTACGCTTTGGCCTCAATGCAAAGCGACATTCAGGAGAAAACCAGGCACAGCTCATCACCCGTCTTACACATTCCATATTGTGAAGCAAGGTGGTGGCAGCATCATGCTACGGGGATGCTTTTCAGTGGCAGGTAGTGACTGGAAACTGGTGAGGATAGAGGGAACAATAAATGGAGCCAGATTAAGGCAACACCTTGATG
This sequence comes from Oncorhynchus tshawytscha, assembly GCF_018296145.1. Taxonomy (NCBI): domain Eukaryota; kingdom Metazoa; phylum Chordata; class Actinopteri; order Salmoniformes; family Salmonidae; genus Oncorhynchus; species Oncorhynchus tshawytscha. Next base: position 27,727,995 of record NC_056459.1, read on the forward strand.
AGAACCTGCTTCAGAGCGCAAATTATACTGGAGCAAATATTTGTGTTCCAACAGGACAATAATCCCAAGCATACAGCCAAAGCAATAGTGTAATCATCGCCAAAGGTGCTTCGACAAAGTATTGACTCAGGGGTGTGAATACTTATGTAAATGAGATATTTCTGTATTTAAGTTTCAATAAATGTGCTAGATTTGTCTGCTGGCAGCTCATGTGGAATCTCTATACGTGTCCTTGCATGCGTGCGTGCATGTGTGTGTGTATATGTTTGCATGATTGTTTGTACTTGTGTGTTGTTCCGTGTTTGTGTGTGATGGCTGGAACGTGTGTATGTGTGTGTGTTTTTGAAGCCTGGTAATTGTTTTTTAAAATAGTACTGGGAGATGGTTGCCAGTTTTGCCACTTCCGAGGGACAGGGTTCCATGACGGGAGATACAAATCCCCAACTCTGATTCAGACGGGATACTGTTTCACGGGCCGTTTGGTGTATAGAGATTATAGTGATGCCGCAGGCAGAAGTGTTTTTCATTCTAAGTAATATCCCTGTTCTGCTATTGTAAACAGAAGGATGATCATTGAGAAAATGACAAGGCTTTGCCTCCTGTCATTTCTCTGTCTGTTTTCTAACTCTTTTCGCTTCCTCTATTCTCTACTAGCTCTCTTCCTCTCGCTCTGTTTCTCTCGCTCTCATACCTTCTGTTTCAAAGAGACAGATTAACTGTTAATTTACAAACATAAATATATGCATTATTTTCTGCTTTTGGCTTGTATGACAAAGAGAGAAGAAGAAGTGTTGCTTTGGCAACACACACGTTATAAATGATTTAAATCAAATCAAATCAAATTGTATTTGTCACATATACATATGGTTAGCAGATGTTAATGCGAGTGTAGCGGAGTGCTTGTGCTTCTAGTTCCGACAATGCAGTAATGACCAACGAGTAATCTAATCTAACAATTTCACAACAACTACCTTATACACACAAGTGTAAAGGGATGAAGAATATGTACATATAAATATATGAATGAGTGATGGTACAGAACGGCATAGGCAAGATGCAGTAGATAGTATTGAGTACAGTATATACATATGAGATGAGTAATGTAGGGTGTGTAAACATATAAAAGTGGCATTGTTTAAAGTGGCTAGTGATATATTTTTACATCAATTTTTCCATTATTAAAGTGGCTGGAGTTGAGTCAGTATGTTGGCAGCAGCCACTCAATGTTAGTGGTGGCTGTTTAACTTCTTAAGGTACAGTGGGCAGCATTTTCACTTTTGGATAAATAGCGTGCCCAATTTCAACTTCCTGCTACCCATGCCAAGAATATAAGATATGCATATTATTAGTGGATTTGGATATAAAACACTCTGAAGTTTTAAATGTGTTTGAATCATGTCTGTGAGTATAACAGAACTTATGTAGCAGGCAAATCCCCGAGGACTAACCGTTCAGAATGTTTTTTTTTAGGTCTCTGTCTGTTCAATGTGTTCTCATTGGGAAACGATATTTCTTAGGCACTTGTTTTCAGTTCCTACCACTTCCACTGGATGTCACCAGTCTTTGGAATTTGGTTGAGGTTATTCCTTTGTGCAATGAAGAAGTACGGTCATCTAGGAAATGAGTAACAATGTTGAGAGTAGCGCAAGACTTGAAAAGTAGCGTTAAGTTTCCTCTCGTCCTCTATTGAAAACAGATAGACCTGTCTTCAATTTGATTGATTATTAAAGTTTAAAAATACCTAAAGCTGTATTACAAAAGTAGTTTGAAATGTTTTGGAAAAGTTTGCAGGCAACTTTTGAGATATTTAGTAATGACGTTGCGCATTTTGGAAGCTGTTTTTTTCTGGATCAAACGCGCCAAATAAATTGACATTTTGGATATATATGGACGGAATTAATCGAACAAAAGGACCGATTGTGATGTTTATGGGACATATTGGGGTGCCAACAAAAGAAGCTTGTCAAAGGTAAGGCATGTTTTATATTTTATTTCTACGTTTCGTGTAGCGCCTGCAGGGTTGAAATATGCTACTCTCTTTGTTTACTGTTGTGCTATCATCAGATAATAGCTTCTTATGCTTTCGCCGAAAAGCCTTTTTAAAATCTGACATGTTGGCTGGATTCACAACGAGTGTGGCTTTAATTTAGTATCTTACATGTGTGATTTAATGAAAGTTTGATTATTATCTCATTTTATTTGAATTTGCCGCGCTGCATTTTCCCTGGTTTTTGGCCAAGTGGTACGCAAGCATCCCCTATACCATAAGGAGTTTACAGTCTGTTGGCCTTGAGATAAAAGCTGTTTTTCAGTTTCTCGGACCCTGCTTTGATGCACCTGTTCTGACCTCACCTTCTGGATGATAGTGGGGTGAACAGGCAGTGGCTCAGGTGGTTGTTGTCCTTGATGATCTTTATGGCCTTCCTGTGACATCGGGTGGTGTAGGTGTCCTGGAGGGCAGGTAGTTTGCCCCCTGTGATGCATTGTGCAGACCTTACGGTTGTGGGCGGAGCAGTTGCCGTACCAGGCGGTGATACAGCCCGACAGGATGCTCTCGATTGTGCATCTGTAGAGTTTGTGAGTGCTTTTGGTGACAAGCCGAATTTCTTCAGCCTCCTGAGGTTGAAGAGGCGCTGTTGCGCCTTCTTCACAATGCTGTCTGTGTGGGTGGACCAATTCAGTTTGTCTGTGATTTGCACGCAGAGGAACTTAAAACTTACTACCCTCTCCACTACTGTCCCATCAATGTGGATAGGGGGGTGTTTCCTCTGCTGTTTACTGAAGTCCACAATCATCTCCTTAGTTTTGTTGACGTTGAGTGTGAGGGTATTTTCCTGACACCACACTCCGAGGGCCCTCACTTCCTCCCTGTAGGCCATCTCGTCGTTGTTGGTAATCAAGCCTACCACTGTTGTGTCGTCCGCAAACTTGATGATTGAGTTGGAGGCGTGCGTGGCCACGCAGTCGTGGGTGAACAGGGAGTACAGGAGAGGGCTCAGAACGCACCCTTGTGGGGCCCCAGTGTTGAGGATCAGCGGGGTGGAGATGTTGTTACCTACCCTCACCACCTGGGGGCAGCCCGTCAGGAAGTCCAGTACCCAGTTTCACAGGGCGGGGTCGAGACCCAGGGTCTCGAGCTTGATGACGAGTTTGGAGGGTACTATGGTGTTAAATGCTGAGCTGTAGTCGATGAACAGCATTCTCACATAGGTATTTCTCTTGTCCAGATGGGTTAGGGCAGTGTGCAGTGTGGTTGAGATTGCATCGTCTGTGGACCTATTTGGGCGGCAAGCAAATTGGAGTGGGTCTAGGGTGTCAGGTAGGGTGGAGGTGATATGGTCCTTGACTAGTCTCTCAAAGCACTTCATGATGATGGAAGTGGGTGCTACGGGGCGATAGTCGTTTAGCTCAGTTACCTTAGATTTCTTGGGAACAGGAACAATGGTGGCCCTCTTGAAGCATGTGGGAACAGCAGACTGGGATAAGGATTGATTGAATATGTCCGTAAACACACCACCCTCCTGGTCTGCGCATGCTCTGAGGGCGTGGCTAGGGATGCCGTCTGGGCCTGCAGCCTTGCGAGGGTTAACACATTTAAATGTTTTACTCACCTTGGCTGCAGTGAAGGAGATTCCGCATGTTTTGGTTGCGGGCCGTGTCAGTGGCACTGTATTGTCCTCAAAGCAGGCAAAAAAGTTATTTAGTCTGCCTGGGAGCAAGACATCCTGGTCCGTGACTGGGCTGGTTTTCTTTTTGTAATCCATGATTGGCTGTAGACCCTGCCACATACCTCTTGTGTCTGAGCCGTTGAATTGCGATTCTACTTTGTCTCTATACTGACGCTTAGCTTGTTTGATTGCCTTGCGGAGGGAATAGCTACACTGTTTGTATTCGGTCATGTTTCCGGTCACCTTGCCCTGATTAAAAGACGTGGTTGCGCTTTCAGTTTCACGCAAATGCTGCCATCAATCCACTGTTTCTGGTTTGGGAATGTTTTAATCGTTGCTATGGGAACGACATCTTCAACGCACGTTCTAATGAACTCGCTCACCGAATCAGTGTATTCATCAATGTTGTTGTTTGACGAAATACGAAACATATCCTAGTCCATGTGATGGAAGCAGTCTTGCAGCGTGGAATCAGATTGGTCGGACCAGTGTTGAACAGACCTCAGCGCGGGAGCTTACGTCACTGAGTTTGGGTAATCCAAAAGTTACATAACTGATGACTATTTTGGATGGGTAATTAGTAACTGTAACAGATTACATTTAGAAAGTTACCTGCCCAGTCCTGGCATGTAGCAAATGGAGTAAACTATAAAAACTGACATTACACACACCGGAGGTGCTCATTACATTTAAGAAACCAAACATTGAAATACCGTTGTAGAACAACCATAAAGTAAAAACCCAAACCGGTATTTGCATCAATACCAGTATATAGCAAAATACACCACCCAGCCCTAAGGTCACTACAGAGTATTACAAAGCAGTTTGACATTTTCCCTTTGATGCCATTGCCTTTGTCTGAAGAGGATTTATTGCTATGTTTCCCAACTCATTTTCTATGCAATTTAACCCGGACATATGGTTCATGGGTCCTGTTTGTCTCAGTTGGTAGAGCATGGCACTTGCAACACCAGGATTGTAGGTTCAATTCCTATAGCGGATGGCCTTTTTCAGATTGTAATGTTATATTGTATTTAAATCTAGTTAAAATATATATATTGTAAGTGTATGGAACATGACCAGTACTAAACAAGTGCATCAAAGCAGGAGTGCTGATCTAGGATCAGTTTAGACTATTAGATTAAAATAAATGGACAGGGTGGGACATGATCTGCACTCCTACTTGTGATGCTTTGGGTGCCCAACACTTTTCATGAACTTTAAAATATTGACCTGAAGAGAATAGGTTTGCATTAAAACCACATTGACCACCAACCATCTTCTCCTTTCAGTATTTATATTTTTGTTATAGCAGCAATCTGCAATTGAAACAATAACAAAGAGTGATCCCCGCACCTGTTTCCGTAAAAAGCTTAAAACTTGAGAAGTGTAACCACTCTCAAATTCATAGACAGACCTAGAGTATTCATTCAAGGACTGACCATCATGATATCAAAATGATAGTTTTAAACATGTTTTTTTACATGATCTTTGCTTACAAACATTGGAGCAAAACAAGCTTATTTAGTGTTCTGGTGCGGTGTGACGGTTGAAGTTCTGTTCTTCAAGAATCAAAGGGTACATATAATTAATTTACAAGACAAAAATGGATGTATCAACTGCAGATTGCCCCTTTAAGCAGTAGTACTCAACTCTGGTCCTGGAGACCTACAGGGTCTGCATATTCCAGCCCATCTCTTTCACACCTGCTTCAGCCAATCATAATAATCATGATAATCATGGTAATCAGCTATTGAATTAGATACATAGTGATGCTGTCACTCGTTTCCATTTTCCAACAAATTAACCAAAACTCCAATAACGCCTAAATAGAACTCTTGATCCACTGGGCGGTTTATTTTTCATAATTCATCTGCGGAGAAATGGCGGTTGTTTTGGTGATTGAAAAGCTGCGTTGCCGTGACAATTAGTGCTGGATCTGGGTGGTTTACTTTATTTGTTTAACAAATTGTTAATGAGCTTGCAGGCATGGAGACATGAGTATTCAACAGCAAGAGAATCAGTCTCTAATTTGGGCTGCAGATGCAGAACTCAATGAGGGAGAGATAGACAAAAGACTAAGAGAGGAAAGGGAACAATAACAACCGATGACTCAAAAGCATTGGACAGGAAGATATGATAGATGAGTGAGGAGTGAAGGAGAGAGATGGAGGGCTTGGGCAGAGTTGTCACAGGAAGGTGACAATGACAGAAAAGGGGAGAGAGATTGAGGGCTTAGATCCTTATCAGTATACTGCACATACTTTGGATGCAAACATTTTTTGATGTTATACGTCTGTGAGTCATAGCTTATATATTTAGGATATTTTTCTGTGTGTGGTGTTATTCAGCAGATGTGGATGTGTGTGTCTTTATTTAGTGCTGTGTCTAGCTAAAAGGTCAGTCTGTAATCACAGGTATAAACACCAGTCTGCCCCAGCTCGGCCACACCTCCGTCCAGGAGACAAAGATGCACATCAACGGGAACAAAATGTCAGCCAGATTTCAAGTGTTGGTTGCCCATTATAAGGCCAGACTCGGCCCTGAATCAGATTATAAGTGTTCCCTTTATTCCCTCAGCTCCCTCCCACAGACAAGGTCAAACACACCAAACAAACACATTGGAGAATGTTGTTTTTGGAAGGAGGAATGTTTCACAAGACATTCAGGTGTGTGTTAGTGGATGTGTTTAATGAACTATACTTGTGTGGGCCAGAAGTCCCGACAAGAATGGTAAACAAACAAAAAGTTGATCAACTGAGGACATTTTGTTAGTCCCAACAAGGTCAAATGGAATTTCTAGGGGGGTAGGGTTAAGGTTTGAATTAGTGTTAGGGTTAGGGTTAGGTTTAGGGTTGGGATTAAGGTTTTTCAGTTAAGGTTAGTGTCGTGTCTTTGGCTATGCCGGATTAAGTGATATGATATGCTATTCGATAAAATAATTCATCCGTAATTAATATCACCTGATTGAGCTAATCATGGAAATGTAATTAACTAGAGAGTCGGGCACCACAAAATAATATTTATAGAGCTGTTATCTTCCGAATAAACTCTTAAAGACCTAGTAATATTTTACATCCATAGCAGTCAACATGAATCTTCATCTTACTTCAAGTCTCATCTGAAAGTTGTAAATTCTTGGTTATCTGCAAGAACCCTGGCTAACAATTTGAATCAGCAATACAAAATTGGGGTTAATCATGTATTCACTAAATACCTAACTAATCACACATACACATAATTAAATCATAACTTGATTACAAATTACGTCATAAAGGAAACATCCCTAGTGTGCGGAACAGATATGATAGCTTGTTACACAAAGGAAAAGGGGCTGGGTTGAGTGAAAGAGCGGAAGACTGACGAACAAAGGGTGAAGCTGTGTTATCGTAAATACAGTATCTTATGCATTCTAAATTACCGCCCATTTGGAAAAGGAAAATGCAATAAATATTTACTCTGAGCTGCGCTTCAGGAGGTTGGTGGTAGATGGAAGACCGTGTTGCCAAACCGAGTCCTTTGTCCTTTGAAGAATGTCTCTGGTGGTCAATTGGAAACGTTGTAGTAACGTTGTTGTTTGGTAGATGGGATACTCTGTCTGTTCCTTCCTAACCTTCGTTTGCAGCTGCTGTTGCTAACTCAACGGCTAGGAGGTATCACTTCTGTCGTGAATAAGAGTTCAAAAGTTCATACCACTCGCAACCAAAGCTCATGCTGATGTTGGCTTCATTCTGTAGTTATTCTCTGAACCATTCTGACATAGGACCGTCATCCTACCTCATTGGAACAGGAAGTTATGTTGTCGTCAAGGCTTTATATAGGAAGGGAGAAGAGGGCGTGTTTGAAAAGTTTTATAGCCCATGTCCCTTCACAGAGGCGGGCCACTGGATTACCAGAATATAGTTCATTTCACCCCATATACTGATGTTCTCAGAATCTCTATGTTAACCAAGGTTTTTTTAAATGTAACCTCAGTAGAGTAGAGAGAGGAAAATGGGGGGAAGAGGTATTTATGACTGTCATAAACCTATCCCCAGGCCAATGTCATGACATTAGAGTAAGGACTAAGGTTAGGGTTAGGGTGAGGATTTGGGTAAGGTTTGGGTCTAGGGTTAGTAGTTAGGGAAAATAGGATTTTGTATAAGACTGAATTGTGTGTCCCCACAAGATAAGTTACACAAGACTATGTGGGTGTGTGTGCGTGTGCGTGTGTGTGTAGTTTAGTGAAAAAGTGTTTGATAGTACCATGAAATCATATTTGCCATATGCATGTATACTTTTCACAGTCTTTGCCTAAGGAGACAGCTCTGGAAATGAAAAAATACATCTCAGGACCAAAATATGTCATCCGAAAAGTTATGTGTTTGACTCATCTGTTCATAAACATTCAAGGAGCTGACAAACTTGAGTCAACTTTTTGGACAAGATGGGTCCCATTATTTCTGGTGAAAACAAAACACTGCATTCCACAGTAAGATTCTCATACCAACGGTCAAGCATGGTGCTGGTAGTGTGACGGTTTGGGGATGCGATGCTGCCTCAGGACACGGACAAATTGCCTTTTAGGAACCATGAATTCTGCTCTGTACCAGAGAATTGTACAGAACAATGTCAGGCCATCCGTTTGTGAGCTGAAGCTGAAGCGCAGCTTGGCCATGCAGCAAGATAATGATCCAAAACACACAATCAGGTCTATATGAAAATAGTTCAAAAGCAATAAATTTGAATTTTTGAAAGGCCAAAGGTCAAAGTCCAGACCGAATCAGAATTGAGATGTTGTGGCAGGACTTGAAACGAGTAGTTCATGCTGAAAACCCAGAAATGTCGCTGAGTTAAAGCAGTTCTGGATGCAAGAGTGGACCAGAATTCCTCCACAGCAATGTGAGAGACTGATCAACAACTACAGGAAGTGTTTGGTTGCAGTCATTGCAGCTGAAGGTGTCACAACTAGTTATTGAGTGTAATGGGGCCATTACTTTTTCACACAGGGGGATTGGGTGTTTCATAACTGTGTTAATTAAATAAATAAAATAAGTATAATTTGTATTTATTTTATTTATACACACGGGTTCCCTTTATCTAATATTAGGTATTGGTTGAAGATCTGATAACTTTCAGTATCAAAAATATGCAAAAATTGAGAAAATCAGAAAGTGTGTAAACACTTTTTCACGGTACTGTATGTTCAGGTTACCTCAGGTGGAAGAGAACCCATGCTCAACTCAAGGAAGAAACAAGTGAAGCGAAAGGAAGAAGAATGCTGTGTACTTTGCGTTTGTTCATAGTGTGACTAGTGGATGCATGAATTTTGTAACTGCAGCCACCTATCCCATAAACAATGCATCTTTGTTGTGCCATCCATCCTCACGTTGCATGCCTGACTGAAGTCCTCTGACAGTGCTGGCAAACGAAACACTTTACAAAATGATGGAGGTAATGTTTACCCTTGCATAAAATATCAATCTCCGTCTACACCACATTAGATCACCACAGAGAGATAGAGAGACAGAGTATGAGATAGAGAGACAGAGAGTGAGAGAGAGTAGGAGAGAGACAGGTGGAAAGAGAGAGAGAGAGATAGATGGAGAAACAACTAACAAATGATCTAGTGGATATACTGTATTATGTTCTTCCCTTGTCTCCTAGATACTG
>NC_056459.1:27742314-27792314 GCF_018296145.1 Oncorhynchus tshawytscha
CATCAAAAGTAGACAAGTGGAATGGCGTCCCAGTGTTTTGAGGATTACAATGTTACTCACACTGCCACGTGGAGACAGCAGACACTGAGCTGTGTAATTCATTGTCAACGATAAGTATTTATAAGCCTAGTACTGGATTACAGTTTCTGCACTCCTCACAACTGAGCTAGAGAAACGACAGCTCACCCTGGGAAGACAACATATATTTTCTGTAATAATAAGTGATATTCGGACGAAATGAGTTATAGTGGGAGACTGAAAGTGTAGCCTTCTATCAAGCATATTCTGTAAGGGTAATTGTTCTGATAGCTGTACTTCTGGACATAGTATTATATTGTCCTATGTGTCGTCTAGTGGCGAGTTTGGGTACTGTAGCTTTTAATTTGCTAACTTTCCGTTCAGAGCTATTTCCTCTTAGAACAATCCAAGCAACAACAACAGACATACAAGCTCCAATTTATCATTTTACTAGGCCTTGGTTAAAACTTTTTAAGGCTAGGGGGCAGTATTCGGAAGTTTGGATGACTGATGTGCCCAAAGTAAACTACCTGTTACTCAGGCCCAGAAGATAGGATATGCATATACACGGTAGTATTGGATAGGAAACACTATAACGTTTCTAAAACTGTTCAAATAATGTCTGTAAGTATAACAGAACTGATTTGGCAGGCGAAACCCCGAGGACAATCCATCCAGGAGTTTTTGTTTTGATATCGTTGGACTTTTCAATGATTTTCTATGGGAAAGCCTAATTATTAGGACCCAGATTGCAGTCCCAATGGCTTCCACTAGATGTCAACAGTCTGTAGAAATTGTTCAATGTTTGTTTTTTAAATGGAGAAGTATTCGTATCAGAAGGACTCTAGTCTTTTGGTGCGAGTGAATGAGTGCGCGCTCCTCATTGCTTTTCTCCGGTATTGAAAACAGTTTATTCCGTCTTAAATTTGATCGATTATTTACATATTAGGTTACCTGAGGTTGAATTAGAAACATTGTTTGAAATGTTTGGACCAAGATTACAGGTAACATTTTCAATTCTTTTGTAGGCATGTTGGGCGAGTTGGGACAGGTGTATTTCTTAATCAAACGCGCAAAATAAAAAATGTTTTGAATATAAAGAAAGACTTAATCTAACAAAACAACCATTCGTTGTGTAACTGGGAACCTTGGGATTGCAAAAATATGAAGATCTTCAAAGGTAAGAGATTTATTTTATCACCATTTCTGACTTTTGTGATGCATATGTTTTGTTGGAAAATGTTTGTGACGCGCTCCGGTGAGGGCGCGCAGTTGGTTATTCATCTCCGTTATTGAATATACCATTTTTCGTCTTAAATTTTATAGTTTATTTACATATTAGGGTACCTGAGGATTGATTAGGAACATTGTTTGACATGTTTGGACCAAGTTTATTGGTAACGTTCGGGATTCATTTTGTATGCATTTCGAACGAGGGGAAACAGGTGGATAATTGAATGAAGAGCGCCAAATAAACTTACTTTTTTGGGATATAAAGAAGGACTTTATCGAACAAAAGGACCATTTGTTTTGTAACTGGGACCCTTGTGATTGCAACCAGAGAAAATCTTCAAAGGTAAGGGATATATTATATCGTTATTTCTGACTTTCGAGATGCATCTGCTTGGTTGGAAAAGGTTTTTAATGCTTTTGTATGCGGGGCGCTGTTCTCAGATAATTGCATGGTGTGCTTTTGCCGTAAAGCCTTTTTGAAATCTGACAATGTGGCTGGAGTAACAAGAAGTTAACCTTTTAAATTATGTTTGACACTTGTATTTTCATGAATGTTTAATTTTAAGAATTCTGTCATTTGAATTTGGCACTCTGCAATTTCACCGGATGTTGTCGAGGTGGGTCTCTTGAGGCACTTTATTTATTTTATTTTATTTTACCTTTATTTAACCAGGTAGGCACATTGAGAACAAGTTCGCACATCTAGCCCAAAGAGGGTATTACCTTTTTGGGATAGGGGGCAGCATTTTCACTTTTGGATGAATAGCGTGCCCAGAGTGAACAGCCTCCTACTCTGTCCCAGAAGCTAATATATGCATATTATTATTAGTATTGGATAGAAAACACTCTGACGTTTCTAAAACTGTTTGAATGATGACTGTTAGTATAACAGAATTCATATGCCCCGCGAAGACCTGAGAAAAATACAACCAGGAATTGGGACATCTGAGGTTTGTAGTTTTTCAAAGCTGGGCCTACCGAATACACATTGAGATATGGATGAGGTTGTTCTTCCTACGGCTTCCACTAGATATCAACAATCTTTCGAAACTTGGATAAGGATTCTACTATAAAGGAGTGGCTCATGAGATCTCTTTGAGTCAGTGGTCTGGCAGAGAGCCTTGGTCTCATGACGCGCGCTCCCGACAGAGATACCTCGCATTCCAGTCCTTTTTCTGAAGACAAAGATAATTATCCGGTTGGAACATTTTGATGTTTTATGTTAAAAACATCCTAACAATTGATTCCATACATCGTTTGACATGTTTCTAAAGGACTGTAACGGAACTTTTTGAGTTTTGTGTTTTGAAGTGCCTGCGCCTCATGAAGATGGATTACTGGGCTGAACACCCTAACAACAAATGGCTATTTGGACATAAATGATGGAACTTTATGGAACAAATCAGTCATTTATTGTCGAACTGGGATTCCTGGGAGTGCCTTCTGATGAAGATCATCAAAGGTAAGTGAATATTTATGGTGTTGTTTCTAACTTTGTTGATTCTAAAATGGCGGACATTTCACTGGCTGTTTTGGGCTCTGAGCGTTCTCATATTATGCTTTTTCCGTAAAGTTTTTTAAAAATCTGACACAGCGGTTGCATTAAGGAGAAGTCTATCTTTAATTATGTGAATAACACTAGTATCTTTTATCAATGTTTATTATGAGTATTTCTGCAAAATCACTGGATGTTTTGGCATAAAAACATTACTGCACATAACGCGCCAATGTAAGCTGAGATTTTTGGATATAAATATGCACATTATCAAACAAAACATACATGTATTGTGTAACATGATGTCCTATGAGTGTCATCTGATGAAGATCATCAAAGGTTAGTGATTCATTTTATCTATATTTCTGTTTCTTTATGACTCCTATCTTTGGCTGGAAAAATGGCTGTGTTTTTTTGACTTGGCGGTGATATAACATACTCATATGGTGTTCTTTAGCTGTCGAGATTTTTTAAAATTGGACACGATGGGTAGATCAACAAGATGTTTATATCTTTCATTTGCTGTATTGGACTTTTTAATGTGTGAAAGTTGTCCCCTGCGCTAGAAAGGTTAAAGAAGCAATACAACTGACCTCCTTTAGAGTAGATGAGTATCTGGAGCATCAGCATTTGTGGGTTCAATTACAGGCTGAAGATGGCCAGAAAGATGGCCAGACTTTCTTCTGAAACTCGTTAGTCTATCCTTGTCCTGAGAAATGAAGGCTATTCCATGAGAGAAATTGCCAAAAAACGGAAGATCTCGTACAACGCTGTGTACTACTCCCTTCACAGAACAGAGCAAACTGGCCCTAACCAGAATAGAAAGAGGAGTGGGAGGCCCTGAGCAAGAGGACAAGGTGATTAGAGTGTCTAGTTTGAGAAACAGACTCCTCACAAGTCCTCAACTGCCAGCTTCATAAAATTTTACCAGCAAAACACCAGTCGCAACGTCAATAGTGAAGAGGCGACTCCGGGATGCTGGCAGAGTTGCAAAGAAAAAGCCATATCTCAGACTGGCTAATAAAAAAATATATATTAAGATTGGCAAAATAACACAGACACTGGACAGAGGAGGATTGTAAAAAAGTGTTATGGAAAGACAAATTCAAATTTGAGGTGTTCGGATCACAAAGAAGAACATTTGTGAGACCCTGAAAAAATGAAAAGATGCTTGACGACATCTGTCAAGCATGGTGGAGGCAATGTGACGGTCTGGGGGTGCTTTGGTGTGGTAAAGTGGGAGAATTGTACAGGGTAAAAGGGATCTTGTAGAATGAAGGCTATCACTCTGTTTTACAACGCCATGTCATTCCCTCTTGACGGCGTCCTCTTAAGCCTATGCCTTACTTTTTCGAACATTCTGTTAAAAATCGCGCAACATTTCAGCGTCCTGCTACTCATGCCAGGAATATAGTATATGCATATGATTAGTATGTGTGGATAGAAAACACTCTGACGTTTCTAAAACTGGTTAAATCACGGCTGTGTCTATAACAGAATGTGTGTTTTGTCGAAAAGCGCAAGGATAACTGATCACCAAAAAGTGAGAAAAATATCAATGCGCCACTTGCATGTATTGTCTATGGCACAGCAAATTAGATGGGGCCGAGATTACAAGTCCTACAGCTTCCACACGATGTCGTCAGTCTTGGCAATTGCCTGGGAGTTCTTCCTTGGTCAAATGAAGAAGAGAGACCCCATTCCATCCGGTCTCCGACAGGAAGTTTTGTAAGAGAGATTTCCGACCATGATTTGAAGACGTGGAGCTATTGAATACACATCGCCCCGTGATCAATTTGATAGATTATTAACGTTTACTAATACCTAAAGTTGGATTACAAAAGTATTTCGAAGTGTTATTTGAAAGTTTATCGTCAACTTTTTTTATTTAAAAAAATGACGTTGCGTTTTGAAACTGTGTTTTTTTCTGGATCACAGTTTCCATAGATGTACATTTTGGGTATATATGGACCGATTTAATCGAAAAAAAAGACCCAATAGTGATGTTTATGGGACATATAGGAGTGCCAACAAAGAAGCTTGTCAAAGGTAATGAATGTTTTATATTTTATTTCTGCTATTTGTGTAGCGCCGGCTTCAGGTATTTCGGGGTGTTGCATGCTATCAGATAATAGCTTCTCATGCTTTCGCCGAAAAGCATTTTAATAATCTGACTTGTTGGCTAGATTCACAACGAGGGTAGCTTTAATTCAGTACCCTGCATGTGTGTTTTAATGAACGTTTGAGTTTTAACGAGTGCTATTAGCATTTGGCGTAGCGCGTTTGCATTTCCTGATGGCTAGATGAGACACCTGCGTGTCGGGTGGGCTTAAGAGGATAATTATTAAGTGGAACCAATTTTCTCCAACAATAGGACAATGACCCAAATTACAGCTCCAAACTATGCAATAACTTTTTAGGGAAGAAGCAGTCAGCTGCTATTCTGTCTATAATGGAGTGGCCAACACAGTCACTGGATCTCGGCCCTATTGAGCTGTTGTAGAAGCAGCTTGACCGTATGATATGTAAGAAGTCCCATCAAGCCAATCCAACTTGTGGGAAGTGCTTCAGGAAGCATGGGGTGAAATCTCTTCATGATTACCTCAACAAATTGACAACTAGAATGTCAAAGGTCTGCAAGGCTGTAATTGCTGCAAATGGAGGATTCTTTGACGAAAGCAAAATATGACGGACACAATTATTTCAATTAAAAATCATTATTTATAACCTTGTCAATGTCTTGACTGTATTTCCTATTCTTTTTGCAACCCATGTCATGTATGTTTTCATAGAAACTTTTCTAAGTCACCCCAAACTTTTGAACGTTAGTGTATATTGTACTGGAAACTATCCAGTACAATATTTGTGATTTCCTTAAGGGCATGGTGATGATAGTTTGTAGAGCGCTTTACTTAAGGGCATGGTGATGATAGTTTGTAGAGTGATTTCCTTTATAGTCCATTGAGGTACAACACTGTGTTATAGTCTCCCATCATAACTATTTGATCGTTTGTTGCCTGCAAGTTCAATAACTTTGTCTAAAAATTTTCGAAGAAGTGTGGATCATCCTGATTTGGACCATATAGATGAATGAGCCAAATCTGTTTTTCATCAAACTTCATATTAAAAAGATCCACCTTCCTTGCCAATCATTCTTGACTGTTTGCACAATCAGATCGACATTTTGTTCATTATTGTCATCATACCTTTTGAGCTCCTTTGTCCATGACAGAACATTATTTCATGACCCCATTCCTTTTTCCATTTAACTTCATAAGGATGTAGAGTGAGTTTCCTGTAAACAGGATATGTTATATTCCAATTATTTTAGCCACGTAAAGACTGATTTTCTTTTTTATAATCTGCTAAACCATTATAATTATACCTGGCTATGCTTACAGTATTTCACCCCTTACCATAACTAGCACCTCTCTGATTCAGAGGGGTTGGGTTAAATGCGGAAGACACATTTCAGTTGAAGGCATTCAGTTGTACAGCTAACGAGGTATCCCCTTTCCCCTTTACTATTCTCAGTTCAAATTGACCACAATTAGTGCCACAGCCATCCTACAATCTAAGCTTGATGCCCTCAATCTCACGCAAATGATCAATGAACCTACCAGGTACAACCCCAAATCCGTAAATACGGGAACCCTCATATATATCATCCTAACCAACCTGCCCTCCAAATATACCTCTGCTGTCTTCAACCAGGATCTCAGCAATCACTGCCTCATTGCCTGCGTCTGTAATGGGTCTGCGGTCAAACGACCACCCCTCATCACTGTCAAAAACTCCCTAAAACACTTCAGCGAGCAGGCCTTTCTAATTGACCTGGCCCGGGTATACAGGAAGGATTTTGACCTAATTCCGTGAGTAGAGGATGCCTTGTTATTCTTTAAAAGTGCTTTCCTCGCCATCTTAAATAAGCAGGCCATATTCACAAAAACATCCTTTGGCGTACTCCATTAGCATCGGATAGCCTCCACGATATGCAACTTTTCAGGGAAGCTAGGAACCAATATACACAGGCAGTTAGGAAAGCAAAGTCTAGCTTTTTCAAACAGAAATTTGCATCCTGTAGCACAAACTCCAAAAGGTTCTGGGACAGTGTAAAGTCCTTGGAGAATAAGTGCACCTGCTCCCAGTTGCCCACTGCACTGAGGCTAGGAAACACTGTCACCACCGATAAATCCATGAAATTGAGAATTTCACAAAGCACTTTTCAACGGCTGGCAATGCTTTCCACCTGGCTACCCCTACCTGGTCAACAGCCCTCCACCCTCCACAGCAACTTGCCCAAGCCTCCCCTATTTCTCCTTCACCTGCAAAATCTGGACCCCTACAAGTCAGCCGGGCTAGACAATCTGGACCAACTCTTTCTAAAATTATCCGCCAAAAGTGTTGCAACCCCTATTACTAGCCTGTTCAACCTCTGTTTCATATCGTCTAAGAATCCCCAAAGATTGGAAAGCTGCCATGGTCATCCCCCTCTTCAAAGGGGCAGACACTCTAGAACCAAACTGCTACAGACCAATATCTATCCTACCCTGCCTTCTAAGGTCTTCGAAAGCCAAGTGAACAAACAGATTACCAACCATTTCGAATCCCACCATACCTTCTCCGCTATGCAATCTGGTTTCCGAGCTGGTCATGGGTGTACCTCAGCCATGCTCAAGGTCCTAAACGATGTCAAAGCCGCCAACGATAAGAGACAATACTCTGCAGCTGTATTCATCAACCTGGCCAAGGCTTTTAACTCTGTCAATCAAGGCCACATTCTTATCGGCAGACTCAACAGCCTTGGTTTCTCAAATGACTGCCTTGCCTGATTCACCAACTACCTCTCAGACAGAGTTCAGTGTGTAAAATTGGAGGGCCTGTTGTCCTGACCTCTGGCAGTCTCTATGGGGGTGCCACAGGGTTCAATTCTTGGGCCGACTCTTTTCTCTGTATACATCAATGATGTCGCTCTTGCTGCGGGTGGTTCTCTGATCCACCTCTATGCAGACAACACCATTCTGTAAACTTCTGACCCTTCTTTGGACACTGTGTTAACTAACCTCCAGACAAGCTTCAATGCCATACAACTCTCCTATTGTGGCCTCCAACTGCTCTTAAATGCATGTAAAACTAAATGCAGGCTCTTCAACCAATCACTGCCCGCCCGTCCAGCATCACTACTCTGAATGGTTCTGACTTAGAATATGTGGACAACTACAAATACCTAGGTATCTGGTTAGACTGTAAACTCTCCTTCCAGACTCACATTAAGAATCTCCAAACCAAAATTAATTCTAGAATTGGTTTCCTATTTCGCAACGAACATCCTTCACTCAAGCTGCCAAACATACCCTTGTAAATCTGACTCTCCTTCCGATCCTTGACTTCGGAAATGTCATCAACAAAATAGCCTCTAACACTATACTCAGCAAATTGGATGCAGTCTATCACAGTGCCATCGGTTTTGTCACCAAAGCCCCATATACTACCCAACATTGCAACCTGTATGCTCTCGTTGGCTGGCCCTCGCTTCATTTTAGTTGCCAAACCCACTGGCTCCAGGTTATCTATAAGTCTCTGCTAAGTAAAGCTCCACCTTATCTCAACTCACTGGTCACCATAGCAGCACCCAACCGTAGCACGCGCTCCAGCAGGTATATGTCACTGGTCACCCCCAAAGTAAATTCCTACTTTGGCCGCCTTTCCTTCCAGTTCTCTGCTGCCAACGACTGGAACGAACTGCAAAAATCCCTGAAGCTGGAGACTCTTATCTCCCTCACTAACTTTAAGCACCAGCTGTCAGAGCAGCTCACATATCACTGCACCTGTACAAAGCCCATCTGTAAATAGCAATCCATCTACCTCATCCCCATACTGTTATTTATTTTATTTATTTTGCTCTTTTGCACCCTAGTATCTCTACTTGCTTACTCATATTCTGCACATCTGTCACTCCAGTGTTTATTTGCTATATTGTAATTATTTGGCCTATTTATTGCCTTACCTCCTGTATCCTACCTCATTTGCACACACATTGCACACACTGTATATATTTTTTTCTATTGTATGTTTGTTTATTCCATGTGTAACTCTGTGTTGTTGTTTGTGTCGCACTGCTTTGCTTTTTCTTGGCCAGGTCGCAGATGTAAATGAGAACTTGTTCTCAACTAGCTTACCTGGTTAAGAAAAGGTGAAACAAAAATAAAATAAAAACTCAAGTATGACAATTGAATACCTTTTCCACGTCTGTTAGTATTAGTGCTACAGTGGCTGACTGACTGTGCTGGTGTGAACATTTCCATCTGCCTGGGCCTTCCGCCGATTGTCGTCTTATTGTCGACTCTTCCCCTCGTCTCATGTGTCCAATGCTGCCTCAGGAATGTATCTAGTTTGTATTTAAGACACTGTATTGCTATTGTATTAGCTGTCTCTCTCTCTGAACAGCCAATTCTTGGCTCTTGTTTGGTAGCTAATTCAGCCGTCAATCGGTACAGTATGTCTGAGCTCTCTCTACTTGATATCAGCTGCCTTTGTTTGTGTTCTGTGGGTTCCTGCCTGTGCTACACTAGTGTGTGTTGTTCTCTGGCTTATTAGTTAGCTATATCAACCATGGTTGTTGGCTAGCTAGTCTAGTTAGCCGGCTAGGCTAGGTAACAGGCAACAACAATTAACTTTATCTGGCTTGCTGGCTAAGATAACTGCGTATACCATTAACGTTATTTATAACTAGTTAGATGGTGTTATGTATTTCCAAAATCTAATGGTTAACTTTAATGTTAACTAGGTGTTAATAGCACCTGGCTGACTCCTGCAGTCACTTAAAGTTAGCAGGCTGGTAGGGCTTGTAGTGCTAACATTAGCAGGCTAATTGGGGCGGCAAGTAGCCTAGTTTGGCCAGTAACCCGAAAAGTTGCTGGATCGAATTCCCGAGCTGACAAGGTAAAAATCTGTCGTTCTGCCCCTGAACCAGGCAGTTAACCCTCTGTTCCCCTGTAGACCGTCATTGTAAATAAGAATTTGTTCTTAACTGACTTGCCTAGTTAAATAAAAAAATTAATAAATCGTTAGGCTAGTAGTAGTAGTAGTGCTAATGTTAGCAGGCTAGTTGGCTAACAACCTTGCAAGCTGATTTGTAACAATACATTCATAAAGTATTTGTTTGTAAGTCGGCTGAAAATTCAATTAAAACAAGTCGTCATGAGTGCATGTACTTTGGTTACAGTATTCTTGGGGGGAAAGCACTGTGTTTAATGGGTTCAATGGAAGTGTATAGGTGAGCGTATGAAAAAGCAATTCCCTTTCTCTTATTCTCTTCCATTATGTCAATAATTAATCAGTGTCCACTTAACATTTAGAGGATGGAGATGTCCTATTTCTCTCTCATCTGGTCCCTCCCTCCCTCTCTCCGCCGTACATCATCTTCAAAGGGACTTTGCTGAGAGCAAAAGGTGTTTATCCAGAACCCTTCAGAACAGCCGCTATCCTCTCAATGAAATTCTATATTTAACAACTGTCCAATCATCTGTGGAGTGGATCGGCTCAGTGGGGCTCACTGCATACGAGGGACAGAATATGTGGAGTGCGTGTGTGTGGTCTAGGGATGGATTTATGGCGGTGACCACTGTGAGCACAGACGAGGAAGCATGGTGAGTGGCGATTACACCACTGGGACTGATGTATGTGAGAAAGCACCGGCGTCGCAAGGAAGCCAGGCGTGAAATTGATCTGAATGTCAGGGCTTTAGAGCAAACACACACACACGCACGCGCACACACGCGCGCGCGCACGCACGCACGCACGCACGCACGCACACACACACACACACACACACACACACACACACACACACACACACACACACACACACACACACACACACACACACACACACACACACACACACACATACACACACACACACACATATTAGCAAAGCAATGAGAGCTAAACTCTGCTACAGCAAAGCCAATATCAAACTGACATAAAGGAAAATGTAAATCTACAGGCTAAGTAATAGCCAGGCAGGCCAGACAGAATGGTGTTTAGTTTACGTGGACATATCCATCCTCTCAACACTATTATATGAACGATATTTGGGGACTGCCTCTAGCAAACAAACACACAAATCATTATTAATACCTGCAAGAGCCATAGGAGGAATGGAGGGCTCTGTGTGTGTGTGTGTGTGTGTGTGTGTGTGTGTGTGTGTGTGTGTGTGTGTGTGTGTGTGTGTGTGTGTGTGTTGTGTGTGTGTGTGTGTGTGTGTGTGTGTGTGTGTGTGTGTGTGTGTGTGTGTGTATTATATGTTTGTGTCTGTGTGTGTGTGCATGTGCCTGTGTTCTGTTCAGCAAATTCCCGCCTCGGCTGACATTCCATTCCCTGCAAATTGACTGACCTGTAAATGCACAAAGACAAAATCCAACTCAAAGTGGTCTGTAATGTTATTAGCAATCCATCTTATTAGCAGGATAATGGCAATAATTGAAGGGAATTAAATACTTTGCTTTACTAGATCCCTTTTTAACAGTGTGTTATGTTTTTATGTATCTGTTAGTCTGAATATTTGACCAAGCCCAGGGAAATATGTAACGCTTAGCCAATCAATGCTGCATTGATCCTGTCGAGCAGCAAGACGCCTTAGATTGTTGATGAACAGTAGGCTAATAACACATACAATTGGATAACTTATTTCATATAACACACATTGTTCCTCACAGTTGTACACACACCCTGTAGAACACACACCCTGCTAAACACACACCCTGTGGAACACACACCCTGCTGTACACACAACCTGTAGAACACACACCCTGTAGAACACACCCTGCTGTACACACACCCCGTGGAACACGTACCCTTTGGAACACACACACACACAAGATTTGTATCTGCCACAGTGTAGATGTGTGTGTGTGTGTTCCAAAGGGTACGTGTTCCACAGGGTATGTGTACAGCAAGGTGTAATCTACAGGGTGTGTGTTCTACAGGTTGTGTGTTCCACAGGGTGGTTGTACAGCAGGGTGTGTTCTACAGTGTAGTATTTGTGCCTGTTGGCCTACAGTGAGGGAAAAAAGTATTTGATCTCCTGCTGATTTTGTACGTTTGCCCAATGACAATGAAATGATCAGTCTATCATTTTAACGGTAGACAAACGTACAAAATCAGCAGGGGATCCAATACTTTTTTCCCTCACTGTATATGTGTATGTGTGCCTGTCTGTGTGTCTGCATGCCATTGTGTGAGGGCACCATTCGTGAATGTCCGCTTGCCAGTATGTCTGTATCAGCATCTGAGGTTGGTTAATCAGTATTCCTCACTGCTCTGGTCCAGTCTCAGCGGTGACAGAGAGCAGTAGCCCGTATCTCATCCCCAGTCAGAATAACATGGCAAATTTACAGGAATACATTATTAATTTTCCGTCAGGCACGCCAGCAGGCTCCTATGACAAGTATTCCTTTCAATCTGTTTCTGTATTATTCTTTGTTCATTTCCTGCAGTGCACCTGAGACATCCATCCCTCCACTGCCGCCCTGCTCTCTTTCTCCATCTCTCTCACTGTCTCTCTCTCATTTCATCTCTTCCACATCTTTGTAACCACCCATGCATTTCCACACAAAGACAGGTAAACACACACACACACACACACACACACACACACACACACACACACACACACACACACACACACACACACACACACACCCGTACAAGCAAACACATGCCAACAGGGAGACAAACACACACACTCCCTCCCTCCCTCCCTTCCATCCCTTACCCCTTGGCAGTGGAAATTATATCTGATGGAAATCATTTGGAGAGCATCTCAGCTGAAAGAGAACTGCTGCTGGTTGGCTCTCTGTGTTTGCTGCTCAGCTCTACCCACTGCACAAGGCTGTGTGCATACCATTATTGACGTCTAACTCTCTCTCTCTGTGTCTCTCTCTCGCATACTGAGACATCACAGATTTTCTCTCTCCAGCTCTCTCCCTCTCCACTCTCCAGCTCTCTCTCTCTCCATCTCTCCGTCTCTCTCTCCATCTCTCTCTCTCTCTCTCTCTCTCTCTCTCTCTCGCTCGCTCTCTCTGTCTCGCATTTTGATACAGCAAGGTATTTTTCTGTATTTTTTTTGTACCATCATCTTTGAAATGCAAGAGAAAGGTCATAATGTATTATTCCAGGCCAGGTGCAATATATATTTTGGCGGCTAGATGTCAGGAGTCTATGTGCTACGTTTTAGACTGATTAAATGAAACATTGCATTTATGTTCAAAATATTGTATCAAGACAGCCAAAATATGCCTAATTTGTTTATTAATAACTTTTTATGTTCAAAATTGTGCACTCTCCTCAAACAGTAGCATGGTATTATTTAACTGTAATGGCTACTGTAAATTGGACAGTGCAGTTAGATTAACAAGAATTTAAGCTTTCTGCCAATATCAGATATGTCTATGTCCTGTGAAATGTTCTTGTTACTTACAACCTCATGCTAATCGCAATCGTCCCACGGATGGTTGAGCTATGCTATGCAGTGAAATTTATTGTCATTCAGGTGGCCCAGCGGCAGGTAGCCTAGTGGTTAACATCGTTGGGCCAGTTGCTGTTTCGAATCCCCGTGCTGACTAGGTGAAACATCTGTTGATGGTGCAAACATGATGCTAACAAATCACATTATTTTTGGGGGAGGCACTTGGTAACAATGATACAGCGAAGCTTAATCATTACAACAGTTTGTCAAGATCATTTATTTTCTAGGCGCACTGGTGCTCCCAAATTTAGAGCCCTGAATCAGACCATAAGATTTCAATCCAATCCATTTCTGCATTAAATAATCCTTCAATGCATTAAAGAGCACCCATCAGCTATGATGTGGCAGGACTGGTGTCATTCATTCATTTGTTTTTGGTGTCTGTTGTCTAGTTTATTTGGACCGGGATACTCATTGGTATAGTGGCAAGGAAACAAAACACAAACCTCATTTAACTTATTTAAGAAAACAGCCCTAATGATGGAAACAAACATCATTGTGTTGAGTGTAGGGGGCAGTAGTTTGATGTTTGGATGAAAAACGTACCCAAATGAAACTACCTATTTCTCAGGCCCAGAATCTAGAATATGCATATAATTGTGAAAACACTCTAAAGTTTCCAAAACTGTCAAAATATTGTCTGTAAGTATAACAGAACTGATATTGCAGGCAAAAACCTGAGGTAAATCCAACCCGGAAGTGCTGTTTCCTGAAAGCTCTCTGTTCCATTGCCTGCCTGCGCTCCATTTAAAGGGATATCAACCAATGAGCGAGAAAGATCACATTGCGTCATTGTATGGCTGGGTGCCAGCAGTGTTTTCCAACAGCTTGAAGCAGACATTTTCTCTCTCTCTCCTACTGAAGAAGCTACAGTCCTGGTTGAAATATTGTAGATTATATTTTGTAAAAACAACCTGAGGATGGATTATAAAAAACGTTTGACATGTTTCTACGAACTTTACGGATACTATTTGGAATTTTAGTCTGCGCCGTCGTGACGGTTTGAGCCTGGGGATTTCTGAACAAAACGCACCAAGCAAATGGAGGTATTTTGGATATAAAAATAATCTTTATGGAACAAAAGGAACATTTATTGTGTAACTGTGAGTCTCGTGAGTGTAAACATCTAAAGATGATCAAAGGTAAGCGATTCATTTTATTGCTTTTCTGACTTTCGTGACCAATCTACTTGGCTGCTAGATGTTTTGTCTACTGAGAGAGATGTCCTTACATAAACGCTTGGTATGCTTTCGCCGAAAAGCTTTTTTTGAAATCTGACACGCCAGGTGGATTAACAACAAGCTAAACTGTGTTTTGGTATGTTGCACTTGTGATTTCATGAAAATTAAATATTTTTAGTAATTTAATTTGAATTTGGCACTCTGCAATTCAGTGGATATTGACGAAAATGATCCCGCAAACGGTATGGGTGCATCAAGAACTTATCCAGATTCCCATTTGTGTATTTTCCAAGCTATGGCACACACTATTTTACATACAGCAGGTTTTAAAAGGACAAAAGAGTAAGATCTGCTCCATATTTTCATTTTGCCCTGGAAAAAATATTGGTATGGTCCCTGCCCTATTTTTATCTCTCCATTCTCTCTTTTCCTCCCTGAGGCGTGAGCGCTGACCTGTCCAGCTACTGAGGTGAAGCACCATGGGAGCAGGTGCGACACGGGTCCGCGAGACCTGGCGGGCTGTCCTCAAAGGCCTGCCTGCCCGAACGCTCACTCACCTACCCACCCACATTTCTTTACATATTCCAGGTATAAAATGAGATAAACTTCAGGAGCCACATACAAACTCTAAGTGAATCCCTATAAAAATGCCTAAGCGAATCCCATGATAATGCCTCTATTGTATAGATTACCAGGAACGTTGCTTTAACGTGTTACTTATTGCCTCTGTCTGTATAGTGTTTAATGTATTATTCTTTATTTATTCAGGGAAAAGACATTGACACCATGTCACAATAATACAGTGGCACAACGCAGTGGCACAACATAGTGGCACTATCCACCCACTCAACCACACAACCAGACAACCCTGCAATCTCCCTCTAAACACACAAGCTCAAACTAATTCAGTACTTTTAAAAAACTTTTTGTTTATTCACCCAATAAACTTTTTAATGCATTTGTATTGATTATTTATTTATTTTGTGCTCAATTATGTCATCTAGGCCCCTGTGGGACCGTCGGGCCAAACTACACGGAGTTTAACAAATGACACATATGCGGCTTCTGAGGCTTTCACTGTGGTGACAGATCTTCATTAAAAAAATAAGAATGCCATTGTTTATGCGTCAGCTCATTAGAATACACACTATCTGTTTATTACCACGTGTCTTTGTGATAATGTGATTATTTGCAAGTGTAATGTGGTGGTGGATGGAGGGATGAGAGAGGAGAGAAAAAATAAAAGGAGAGAACGATGGTGGGGGTTTGGAGTAAGAAGGAATGATGGAGTTGAGGGACGAGGGTAAAAGGATATATGGAGGGAGGGCAGGGGAACGGGAGTTATACTTTCGTGGTGTGCATCAAGCAAGGGAAAGATTGACTGAGGAAGAGTTTTAGGGGTGGTGTGCAGCGAGAGAGGGAAGAAGGGAGAGAGGGATGGAGGAGAGGAAAGCGCTGAATGGATAATGATGTGTTTAATTTGGAAAACAGGCCATTACAGGGAGTCTACAGCAGAGACTAGGGTCAAAGCTTCCTATGGGATTGGACATAGATTGTTTCCGGACGATTAGGCAAATTACCCGTTACAAATGTGTGTTTGGAAACAAACAACAGCAGAATTTGCAAGAGTAGTGATTAATGGAATAATGGAGTTGTTTGGGGACACATTCTAAAGGCCAGATAGAATAAATAGTTCAAAGTGATTTAAATAGACTATTAGACTATGTTCTGTAGCTGGAAACACTGTTTTACATGTTTAGAGGAGAACAAGACAGTAAGACTGGTCTGTGGTTGGAAAAAGACAATGAGACTGGTCTGTGGCTAGAACAAGACAATAAGACTGGTCTGTGGCAGGAACAAGACAATGAGACTGGTCTGTGACTGGAACAAGACAACAAGACTGGTATGTGGCTGGAACAAGTCAGCAAGACTGTTCTGTGGCTGGAACAAGACAATAAGACTGGTATGTGGCTGGAACAAGTCAGCAAGACTGGTATGTGGCTGGACACATTGTTGTACTTGTTTAGAGGGAACAAGACAATAAGACTGTTCTGTGGCAGGAACAAAACAATGAGACTGGTCTGTGGCTGGAACAAGACAGTAAGACTGTTCTGTGGCAGGAACAAGACAATAAGACTGTTCTGTGGCAGGAACAAGACAAGAAAGACTGGTCTGTGGCTGGAACAAGACAGTAAGACTGGTATGTGGCTGGACACATTGTTGTACTTGTTTAGAGGAGAACAACACAATAAGTCAGATGGACCATGAACTATTGTATTAGAAAAAGTGTTATTTTACCCAGTTTGGGATTAAAGAGCAATGAAACATTTAAGCAATAAGGCATGACAACCCAAAGAATATTGTGAAACTCATAGCTAAAGGTTGTTCTTAGTCATGAAGTTGTGTGTTATTCACCATAATTAAATTATTTGAGAGCCTTATTGCTTTTGTAAAATTCTAACCAACATCCATAAACAAAACTTTGACATGATTTCAATTAAACATTTGATTTTAAAGAGTTCATCAATTTTATTTAATTCTTCAACTAGACAATTTAGTCCAGAAAAAAAACAGTCGATAGTTCTATTAGCATTGTTGCTAGACAGAAAACCCAAAATACAATGTTTATGCAAATCCCTGCTGATGCAAAACAAGATGCTAGGCTAGCAGCAAGGGGAAATAATATATATATATATATGTATTTTGTATGTGTAGATAAAGTGTCACGCCCTGACCTTAGAGAGCCTTTTTATTCTCTATTCTGGTTAGGTTGGGGTGTGACTAGGGTGGGTAATCTAGGTTGTTTTATTTCTATGTTGGCCTGGTATGGTGTCCAATCAGAGGCAGCTGTTTAGAATTGTCGCTGATTGGGGATCATATTTAGGCAGCCATTTCCCCACTGTGTTTTGTGGGATCTTGTTTATGTGTACTTGCCTGTGAGCACTCCATAGCTTCACGTGTAGTTTGCTCTTTATTGTTTTTTTGTGCTGTTCATTTCTATTAAATGTCGAACCGATTTCACGCTGCGCTTTGGTCCGAATGTTATTACGATGATCGTGACAGAAGATCCCAACACACCAGAACCAAGCAGCGTGTCCAGGAGGAGAAGGTATCCTGGGCATGGGAGGAGATCAAGGAGGAGAAGGTATCCTGGACTTGGGAGGAAATAATGGGAGGACACAAAATCCTTCCTTGGAAGCAGACGCCAGGAGAGAAGGGAAGACAGCGACGCCGCCGGGGTTCGCGGCCACAACGAAAGCCCAAAGAACAGCCCCAAGGCTATTTTGGGGGTGTACACGGGTGGTCGGCGGAGCCGAGGAGTGAACCAGAGCCAATCTGGGAGGAGATGGAGAAATTGGAGGAGAGTGAACGGAGAGACACAGACTGTCATTGAGTTGATGGATAAATTGAAGGAGAGAGAAATGAGAGTTGTTGTGTTGGTGTATGATGCACGACATTCGCCCTAAGGAGCGTGTCATCAGTTTGATGCCACCTGAGTCAGTTCTCCGTATTCGTCCTGAGGAGCGTGCTAGCAGTCTGGTAAAAACTGTGCCGGCTCCACGCACCAGGTCTCCAGTACGCCTCCACAGCCCAGTACGTCCTGTGCCAGCTCCACCCACTAGGCCTCCGGTGTGCTTACCCAGTCCGGTACGTCCTGTGCCAGCTCCTCGCACTTGCCCTGAAGTGTGTGTCACCTTAGTCCGGTACCAAATGTGCCGGCTCCACGCACTAGGCCTCCAGTGCGCCTTCCCAGTCCGGTGCATCCTGTGCCTGCTCCTCGCACTCGCCCTGAGGTGCATGTCACCAGTCCAGTGCCTCCTGTGCTGGCTCCACGCACCAGGCTTACGGTGACGGTCCCCAGTCCAGAGCTTCCGGCGATGGTCCCCAGTCCAGAGCTTCCGGGGACGGTCCCCAGTTCAGATCATCCTGCGACAGTCCCGAGTCCAGAGCTTCCGGCGATGGTTCCCAAGGCTGGAGCCTTCCTCTGCGCAGGTGCCCAGTCCAGGTACGGCGATCAACTCAGCTCCATTGTCGAAGCCTTCATATGGGACGGTGCCCGGTCCGGGTGTGGCATTCAACCCAGCACCATGGCTGGGGTCCTCCTTTACGCTGAGGACCAATCCGGGCATGGCGTTCTACTCGGCTCCATGGCCGGACCCGTGGTCTTGGCGGGGGCAAAGTCCCGCACCAGAACCGCCACCGACGCTGAATCCATGGGAGGAGCAGGGTCTTCGATCCGAACAAGAGCCGCCACCGATGCTGGCGGATCCGCGGGCGGAGTGGGTACTTCGCCATGCACCGGAGCCTGCACGGATGCTAGATGCCCACCCGGACCCTCCCCTATAGAGTCAGGTTTTGCGGCCGGAGTCCGCACCTTGGGGGAGGGGGGTACTGTCACGCCCTGACCTTAGAGAGCCTTTTTATTCTCTATTTTACGTCAGGGTGTGACTAGGGTGGGTAATCTAGGTTGTTTTATTTCTATGTTGGCCTGGTATGGTTCCCAATCAGAGGCAGCTGTTTAGCTGGGGATCATATTTAGGCAGCCATTTCCCCATTGGGTTTTTGTAGGATCTTGTTTATGTGTACTTGCCTGTGAGCACTCCATAGCTTCAAGTGTCGTTTGCTCTTTATATTATATATATATATATATATTATACACTGCTCAAACAAATAAAGGGAACACTAAAATAACACATCCTAGATCTGAATTAATTAAATATTCTTATTAAATACTTTTTTCTTTACATAGTTGAATGTGCTGACAACAAAATCACACAAAAATTATCAATGGAAATCAAATTTATCAACCCATGGAGGTCTGGATTTGGAGTCACACTCAAAATTAAAGTGGAAAACCACACTACAGGCTGATCCAACTTTGATGTAAAGTCCTTAAAACAAGTCAAAATGAGGCTCAGTAGTGTGTGTGGCTTCCATGTGCCTGTATGACCTCCCTACAATGCCTGGGCATGCTCTTGATGAGGTGCTGGATGGTCTCCTGAGGGATCTCCTCCCAGACCTGGACTAAAGCATCCACCAACTCCTGGACAGTCTGTGGTGCAACGTGGCGTTGGTGGATGGAGCGAGACATGATGTCCCAGATGTGCTCAATTGGATTCAGGTCCGGGGAACGGGCGGGCCAGTCCATAGCATCAATGCCTTCCTCTTGCAGGAACTGCTGACACACTCCAGCCACATGAGGTCTAACATTGTCTTGCATTAGGAGGAACCCAGGGCCAACCGCACCAGCATATGGTCTCACAAGGGGTCTGAGGATCTCATCTCAGCACCTAATGGCAGTCAGGCTACCTCTGGCGAGCACATGGAGGGCTGTGCGGCCCCCCAAAGAAATGCCACCCCACACCATGACTGACCCACCGCCAAACCGGTCATGCTGAAGGATGTTGCAGGCAGCAGAACGTTCTCCATGGCGTCTCCAGACTCTGTCACGTCTGTCACGTGCTCAGTGTGAACCTGCTTTCATCTGTGAAGAGCACAGGGCGCCAGTGCGAATTTGCCAATCTTGGTGTTCTCTGGCAAATGCCAAACATCCTGCACAGTGTTGGGCTGTAAGCCCAACCCCCACCTGTGGGCGTCGGGCCCTCATTTCACCCTCGTGGAGTCTGTTTCTGACCATTTGAGCAGACACATGCACATTTGTGGCCTGCTGGAGGTCATTTTGCAGGGCTCTGGCAGTGCTCCTCCTGCTCATCCTTGCACAAAGCGGAGGTAGCGGTCCTGCTGCTGGGTTGTTGCCCTCCTACGGCCTCCTCCATGTCTCCTGATGTACTGGCCTGTCTCCTGGTAGCGCCTGCATGCTCTGGACACTACACTGACAGACACAGCAAACCTCGCCACAGCTCGCATTGATGTACCATCCTGGATGAGCTGCACTACCTGAGCCACTTGTGTGGGTTGTAGACTCCGTCTCATGCTACCACTAGAGTGAAAGCACCACCAGCATTCAAAAGTGACCAAAACATCAGCCAGGAAGCATAGGAACTGAGAAGTGGCCTGGTCACCACCTGCAGAACCACTTCTTTATTGGGGGTGTCTTGCTAAATGCCTATAATTTCCACATGTTGTCTATTCCATTTGCACAACAGCATGTGAAATGTATTGTCAATCAGTGTTGCTTCCTAAGTGGACAGAAGTGTGATTGACTTGGAGTTACATTGTGTTGTTTAAGTGTTCCCTTAATTTTTTTGAGCAGTGTATATTTTTTGTGCGGTTCACTGCTAATAAAATGACGAACCGATTTCACGCTGCCTGGCTGGGCTGTGGGGCAGTCAATGGCAGTGATAAATCAAATGAAACGTTTCACATAATTGTCTGTGGATTAGCATGAATAACTGACAGCTAAAATCCAATCAGCATCCAGGATTCCAAAAGATCTGTTTCATAATATGCCTTATAATTATTATACTCTACTTCCTGTGGCCAACAAAATGCTGTATTGAGATGGGTTATTAGGAAACTTTATCGCCACACAATTGTGAATGAAATTTGGGCAAGATTAAACCAAACCTACAGTTTAAGAAAATATTCTAGCCAGAGCTGCCTTCTCATAAGCAGCGAGGCAAACAAGGCAGCCTACCTCGGTGGTATAACCCATTACAAAGACTTCCAAATATAGATCTAGAAAGTGATGACACGCTCTCACTAGTGAAATGGAGAGCCTCTGAGAGTACAAGCTGAAAATTTGTCAGCGCACTCATCAGACACAAACAACTGAGGTGAGGGATCTCTTGGCTCTCTAATCCATGCCAGTGTGTGTATCTATCCGTGGTAAGTGCATGTGTGTGTATGCACTTTCTCAGTTTTATGTGTGTGGGTGTGTGTGTGTGTGTTAGCGTGTGTGCAAGTCCCTCTATAAGCATGTGTGTGTGAAGTTGTTGTCTTCAATGCAGATCACACCACTGTACCCACCAAGAGGTAATTAGTGGAAGCTTTGAAAGCCACAGCTCGGCCCTTATGGGGTCATTATTTTGATGCTAATTTTACTCAACAATACACCAAAAAGAGTTTGGCAGGCAGGCAACTTGACAGGGAGAGAACAAAAGTGAGAAAGTGCTGATTGGGGTTTTAATTGGAATAGCAGGGTGACAAACTTTTATAAGTAACTCAAGTGATATATTTTCTGATTGGGGTCATATTAAGTGTGAAGAGAGTGATTTTAGGGAACATAATTTGGTTAATTAAGTAAGAAAAATGGGTCACGCTTTAAATGAAGTTCAGCTTATAAAGCATTCATAAAGCCTTCATAAACACTACATAAATATACATAAAAAAACTATCTATAACTGCATGTCATACTTCCAAAAAGAGTTCATAAATGTGGCATGACTGTGTGACCTAATCACCAAAGTCAAATGATACATAACCCAATATGTCAAATGTGACACAAACCTGTGCTTTATAACGGTGGCATAAACGTTGCTTAACAAAGGCCTTGTAAATCTTATTAAATTGAGGCTTCACAAAGCATTTATAACCCTGTCATGTGTCTTGGTAGAGCATTGAAATGATAAACTGTTTGGTAAATTGCATATATTACATTATATTACTCTAAAATATTTATAGGATGGCCCAACCTCTTTCCCTCTTGCGTGCATAGTCAATGTTGGATCTGACCTTTAACCTTCCACAAAATGCTGTGCTGCAGGATGAAAAATTGGTAGGGCCTTTTAAAGCTGTCACTCCCTAAACTTAGAGATCCTTTTCATTCTCTATTTTGGTTAGGTCAGGGTGTGACTAGGTTGAGTAGTCTGTGTTTTGTATTTCTTTGTTGTTCTGGTAGGTTCCCAATCAGCTGTCTATCGTAGTCTCTGATTGGGGATCATATTTAGGCAGCCTTTCCCACCTGTTGTTTGTGGGATCTTGTTTTTGTGTAGTACCTGTGAGCACTCCAGTTCTTCACGTTTAGTTTGTTCTGTATTTTTTTGGTGAGTTTCGATAAATAAACATGTGGAACTCTACGCATGCTGCGCCTTGGTCAATTTATTCTAACAACGAGCGTGACAGAAGATCCCACCCCCACGGACCAAGCAGCATGCCCAGGAGGAGCAGGGATCCTGGGCCTGGGAGGAAAGCCAGGAGTGGAGGACATCCTGGACGTGGGACGAAATCATGGCAGGAGACAGAAGCCTGCCATGGAAGCAGGCGGTGGCAGCGAAGGAGCAACAACGACGACGTCGGGTAACGCGGCCACAAAGACAGCCCAAAGGACAGCCCAAAATGTTTTTTTTGGGGGGGGGCACACAGTGTGGTCTGCGGAGCCGAGGTGTGAACCAGAGACAACCTGGGAGGAGGTAGAGAGGTAGTCGGTTGACCCAGGGAGAGTGCCAGAGCCCGCCTGGGAGTCAATAGAACAGTTTGAGGAGGGATACCGGAGAATGGAGTTGGCGAGGAGTATGCGGCAACGCAGGAAGAGTGTGTCACCAGTCCGGTGCAATCTGTGCCGGTCCCACGCATCAGGCATCCAGTGCGCCTCCCCAGTCAGGTACGTCCTGTGTCTC
This sequence comes from Oncorhynchus tshawytscha, assembly GCF_018296145.1. Classification (NCBI taxonomy): domain Eukaryota; kingdom Metazoa; phylum Chordata; class Actinopteri; order Salmoniformes; family Salmonidae; genus Oncorhynchus; species Oncorhynchus tshawytscha. Next base: position 27,765,292 of record NC_056459.1, read on the forward strand.
CTCCTCGTACTCGACCTGAAGCATGTGTCCCCTTTCCGGTACGTCCTTTGCCTGCTCCCCGTACTCGCCCTAATGTACGTCTCCACAGCCAGGTACGTCCTGTGCCCGCTCCTCGCATTCGCCCTGAAGAGCGTGTCACCAGTCCGGTGCAACCTGTACCGGCCCCACACATCAGGCCTCCAGTGCCCCTCCCCAGTCCAGTACGCCCTGTTCCTGCTCCTCGCACTCGCCCTGAAGTGCATGTCACCAGTCCGGTACCACCAGTGCCGGCCTCACGCACCAGGCTTTCTGCGACGACCCCCAGTCCAGGGCTTCCTGCGACGACCCCCAGTCCAGAGCCTCCGGCGAGGGTTCCCAGTCCAGAGCCTCTGGTGACGGTTCCCAGTCCAGAGCCTCTGGTGACGGTTCCCAGTCCAGAGCCTCCAACGAGGGTTCCCAGTCCAGAGCCTCCAGGGAGGGTTCGCAGTCCAGAGGCTCCAGCGGGGGTTCGCAGTCCAGAGGCTCCAGCAACGGTGCCCAGTCCAGAGCCTCCGGCGACGGTCTGCAGCCCGGAACCTCCGACGATAGTGCACGGTCCGGGACCTACAGCAACGGTTCGCAGTCCGGAGCCTCCAGTGAGGATCCATGGCCCGGAGCTTCCAGTGATGATCCATGGCCCAGAGCCTCTAGAGACGGTTCCCAGACCGGAGCCTCCAGCAGGGGTGCCCAATCCGGACCCTCCGGCGAAGATCCACTGCAGGTGATGATCCACTGTCCGGAGTCCCCGGCGACAATCTACTGTCCGGAGTTCCCGGCGACAATCTACTGTCCGGAGTTCCCAGCGACAATCTACGTTCCGGAGTTCCCGGCGACAATCTACGTTCCGGAGTTTAAAAATGTAACCTCTTGGAACTGCCGCTCCCGGATCCGAGAGAATTGTCATCAACTGACACTAATTAGCATAACGCAACGGACGAAAAATATTACTAGAAAATATTCATATTCATGAAATCACAAGTGAAATATATTGAAACACAGCATAGCCTTTTGTTAATCACCCTGTCATCTCAGATTTTGAAATTATGCTTTACAGCCAAAGCAAGACAAGCATTTGTGTAAGTTTATCGATAGTCTAGCATAGCATTATGCCTAGCTAGCAGCAGGCAGCTTGTACACGAAAATCAGAAAAGCAATCAAATTAAATAATTTACCTTTGATGAGTTTCGGTTGTTTTCACTCACGAGACTCGCAGTTAGATAGCAAATGTTCCTTTTTTCCATAAAGATTATTTTTGTAGCCAAAATAGCTCTGTTTCTCTTCACGTTTGGCTGAGAAATCGACCGGAAATTGCGGTCACGACAATGCCGAAAAATATTCCAAATTAGATCCATAATATCGACAGAAACATGGCAAACGTTTTTTTATAAACAATCCTCAAGGTGTTTTTCAAATATCTATTTGATAATATATCCACTGGGTCAGTTGGCTTCTTAGTAGGAAAGAGAGAAACAATGGCCGCATTTGTCTATTACGCACAAATCACTCTGAGAGTCACCAGGTGACCACTTACGCAATGTTGTCGCTCACGCTAATTTTTCAAAATAAAAGCCTGAAACGATGTCTTGTGACACTAGACACATTAGGCACATATCCCTTTCACTGCTCAATAGGGACGCATAGGAACGCAGAGGTTTCTAAGTAAGAGTCACTTCCTGATTGGATTTTTCTCAGGCTTTCGCCTGCAATACCAGTTCTGTTATACTCACAGGCAATATTTTTACAGTTTTGGAAACGTTAGATTGTTTTCTATCCTAAGTTGTCAATTATATGCATATTCTATTATCTGGTCCTGAAAAATAGCCCGTTTACTTTGGGAACATTATTTTTCCAAAAATGAAAATAGTGCCCCCTAGTTTCAAGAGGTTAATAGAAGTCAGCCTACATCTGTTCATTTTTTTAAAATAGAAAAAGAACATTTTATTTTCTGTGTTCATAACAAAACTTAAATTACACCAGGGTATGACTTTTGAGGTCTGGGAAAAAATGTTTAAAAATATATATATTTTTGACTGTAGTTTTCCTTTAATTCAGTGAGCATGCCCTACAATGTTGTTTGGTTAGGTTTTCTGTAGCACAGTATGAGCATGTTATGATAATGTATTCAATGATTCTCATTGTGGCTGCCAATGGAATGGGTGGGGTACAAGGCCAACCACACTTCGTATTTTTCAGAGCCCCATGAAATGACACCATATATCCATTCTACAGATCCTACTGAGTATTCCGTACAATACTTTTACTGTGGCATCCAGAATAGTTCTTGCTCTCAGCCAATATGTACAGTATTCCATATACAATGATTCGCATTGGAGGCCTTTAAAATCCCAATTTTATGCACATGTCACTTAAATTTGAACAAATATGAATCACTGTTCATGTTCATACAATTATTTTATATATACATATATCATTAATAAATACAGGTTATTGACTACAATTACGACGGGGACATTTATTTTGAAAAGTGGCTTTCTTTTAGAACCAATTTACATGTTCCTCGGTGCACAAACACACACACAACACAAAACGTGCTATTCCTTGTGGTGCTGGGCCCAGTCAGGTCTTTGAAACATTCACTCACTTAATACAAGGCATTTATGAATCTGTTATGAATGACCAAAGGTGTCTCACTTCAAAATAAGTATTAAGGGACACTACATGAAGTGTCAATAAATAGGTTATTAACGTTCTGCTGATTTATGAAGGTTTCCTCATGATTCACCGGTTACTGTAGCGTGTGACAGGTATTTCAATGGTTGATAGACCAGTATAACTTGCGTTTGAGAGTGTCAGAACCAAGTTGATTCGGAGTAGTCTAACCTTATACTACCGCACCAGGTATTCCTCTTCTGTTCCTATACTGGAGAACAGGGCTTGATTACAATGGTGGCAAAAGAACTGACTGGGCTCATGTCAACCTTCATGTGCCTTAATTTCAAACTCATATATGATCTATCAATATGAATAAATGTTTTTAATTACAAGCCTAGTTTAGCCAAGGAGAAAAACAGGATCATTCCTGGTAATGGAGGGGCTGGACATGCCGAGAGCTGATTCCTGATGATTGGTTTGTCATTTCACAGGCTTCTGCCTATAACAGAAGGGGGGCTTTCCTGATCAGCACAGATATTCTTTGCTAGCGCTGATTTTGGAAAGATATACAGTGCCCTCCGAAATAATTCACACGCCCTTGACTTTTTCCATGTTTTATTAAGTTACAGCCTGAATTTAAATGTATCAAATGTAGATATTTTTTGTCACTGGCCTACACACAACACCCTATAATGTCAAAGTGGAATTATGTTTTCAGCATATTTACTAGAGGAAAAATCAGATAAACCTGGTTCAGTCTGCTATCCACCAGACACCGGGAGTTTAATTCACCTTTCAGAAGGACAGTAACCTAAAACACAAGGCCAAATCAACAGTGGAGTTGCTTACCAAGAAGACATTGGATGTTCCCTAATGGCCGAGTTATAGTTTAGACTTAAATCTACAGTAAAAAAAATACCTGAAAATGGTTATCTAGCAACGATCAACAACCAATTTGACAGAGCTTGAAGAATTTTTAAGATGTGTGGAAAGCTCTTGAAAGCATTCCCAGAAAAACTCACAGCTGTAATCGCTGCTAAAGGTGGTTCTGCAAAGTATTGACTCAGGGGTGTGAATATTTACGTAAATGAGATATTTCTGTATTTATTTTCATAAATTTGAAAAAAATGTAAAAAAACATATTTAATCATGTTTTTTTATTCAGGCAGTAACACAAAACAATTTGAAATAAGTCAAGGGGTATGAATACTTTCAGAAAGCTCTGTAGTTATGGACAACTACTGCAAGTGAGACTAAATGTGTTTGTGTGTGTGTGATGATTGGCAAGGGGGGGAAGGGGACCAACTCACAGTGAGAAAGGACATCCACACACACAGACAATAATAATAATAATAGTAATAGTAATAATGTAACATGGAATGACCCTGGAGAGACGAAGCAGGTACGGGGAGTAAAACATTGAATAAATAACGGACATGGAACGAGACAGGAACATCGTCAGCAAACAGGAAACACAAAGAAAAGACCATCAATGCAGCAGTGGGGAACAGAGCTGAGGAACTGACACATATAGGGGAGGTTATAACAGGTGATGAGTGAGTCACATATAGGGGCGGTTATAACAGGTGATGAGTGAGGCACATATAGGGGAGGTTATAACAGGTGATGAGTGAGACACATATAGGGGAGGTTATAACAGGTGATGAGTGAGTCACATATAGGGGAGGTTATAACAGGTGATGAGTGAGACACATATAGGGGAGGTTATAACAGGTGATGAGTGAGACACATATAGGGGAGGTTATAACAGGTGATGAGTGAGTCACATATAGGGGAGGTTATAACAGGTGATGAGTGAGTCACATATAGGGGAGGTTATAACAGGTGATGAGTGAGGCACATATAGGGAAGGTTATAACAGGTGATGAGTGAGTCACATATAGGGAGGTTATAACAGGTGATGAGTGAGACACATATAGGGGAGGTTATAACAGGTGATGAGTGAGTCACATATAGGGGAGGTTATAACACGTGATGAGTGAGGCACATATAGGGGAGGTTATAACAGGTGATGTGTGAGTCACATATAGGGGAGGTTATAACAGGTGATGAGTGAGGCACATATAGGGGAGGTTATAGCAGGTGATGAGTGAGGCACATATAGGGGAGGTTATAACAGGTGATGAGTGAGTCACATATAGGGAGGTTATAACAGGTGATGAGTGAGACACATATAGGGAGGTTATAACAGGTGATGAGTGAGGCACATATAGGGGAGGTTATAACAGGTGATGAGTGAGTCACATATAGGGGAGGTTATAACACGTGATGAGTGAGGCACATATAGGGAGGTTATAACAGGTGATGAGTGAGTCACATATAGGGGAGGTTATAACAGATGATGAGTGAGGCACATATAGGGGAGGTTATAACACGTGATGAGTGAGGCACATATAGGGGAGGTTATAACAGGTGATGAGTGAGTCACATACAGGGGAGGTTATAACAGGTGATGAGTGAGTCACATATAGGGGAGGTTATAACAGGTGATGAGTGAGACACATATAGGGGAGGTTATAACAGGTGATGAGTGAGTCACATATAGGGAGGTTATAACAGGTGATGAGTGAGGCACATATAGGGGAGGTTATAACAGGTGATGAGTGAGGCACATATAGTGGAGGTTATAACAGGTGATGAGTGAGTCACATATAGGGGAGGTTATAGCAGGTGATGAGTGAGGCACATATAGGGGAGGTTATAACAGGTGATGAGTGAGGCACATATAGGGAGGTTATAACAGGTGATGAGTGAGTCACATATAGGGAGGTTATAACAGGTGATGAGTGAGGCACATATAGGGGAGTTTATAACAGGTGATGAGTGAGTCACATATAGGGGAGGTTATAACAGGTGATGAGTGAGGCACATATAGGGGAGGTTATAACAGGTGATGAGTAAGGCATTGGGAGTCCAATATCGCTGATGAGTGACTCCAGGGAACGCAGGTGTGCATAAAGTATGATAGGAGTGCATGATGCAGGGCAGCCTGGCGCCCTCAAGCGCCGGGGGACAAATAATGTTAACGACAATAATAATGATAATAATAATAATAATAATAATAATCATAATAATAATAATAATGATAATATTAACAGCAATAATAATAACAACAATAATAACAATAATATAAATAATAATGATAATAACAATAATAATAATAATAACAACAACAATAATAATTATTATAGTAATAGAGAAGATAGGAGAGGAGGGAAGGGTCATGCAAGGGTCTTACAAAGCATTCATGTACATGTCTGTGTGTGTGTATGTTCTTGTGTTTGTCTGTGTGTGCATATCGCCTAACCATGTGTGTGTGTGTGTGTGTGTGTGTGTGTGTGTGTGTGTGTGTGTGTGTGTTTTGTGTCCAGTATTCATGCTTTATGAGGACATGTGTCTCCATGCTGTATTACAGGAGTTAATGTGTGTTTGACATTTATTTAGCCTGTGGTGACACAGCAGTGTGGGAGGTATGTAAAGCAGATCTTCACCAGGTAAACCAAGACTTTAGCTCAGATATAGTCTGTTTCTAAGCAGAGGGGACTAGTATGTGTGGGAGTGTGTTTTCTCCACCAAACTAATGCTGATCAATGTTGAGGAACAGTTTTATGAAAGGCACTCTCAAGGCTGCTCTAGAAGAAGCTGTACATTCTGACATGTACGTATGCGTTCTATTGATGTTACAAGTGAGAATGAACCTGATTTTATCAAGTCCCAAGTATTTTATTATGAACAAATCATCAAAATGTTCATAAAAAGTGTTGCTATGAAATGGATTGAATGGAAGTAGGAAACAGGTGTAGTTATAAAGAAGACCAGATGTTTAAATATTAAAATATAACATTATTTTGGAATGTGTACTTGGGCACATCATCAGTGCTGTTGAGTACTGTTCTCTATACTAACTAGAGGTCGACCGATTAATCGGAATGGCCGATTAATTAGTGCCAATTTCAAGTTTTCATAACAATCGGTAATGTGAATTTTTGGACACCGATTATGGCCAATTACATTGCACTCCACGAGGAGACTGCATGGCAGGCTGACTACCTGTTATGCGAGTGCAGCAAGGAGCTAAGGTAAGGTGCTAGCTAGCATTAAACTTATCTTATGAAAAACAATCAATCTTAACATAATCACTAGTTAACTACATATGGTTGATGATATTACTAGTTTATCTAGCTTGTCCTGCGTTGCATATAATCGATGCGGTGCCTCTTAATTTATCATTGAATCACAGCCTACTTCGCCAAACGGGTGATTTAACAACTGCATTCGTGAAAAAGCACTGTCGTTGCACCAATATGTACCTAACAATAAACATCAATTCCTTTCTTAAAATCAATACACAAGTATATATTTTATACCTACATATTGAGTTAATATTGCCTGCTATCATGCATTTCTTTAAACTAGGGAAATTGTCACTTCTCTTGCATTCTGTGCAAGCCGAGTCAGGGTATATGCAGCAGTTTGGGCCGCCTGGCTCATTGCGAACTGTGTGAAGAACATTTCTTCCTAACAAAGACCGTAATTAATGTGCCAGAATTGTACATAATTATAACATAACATTGAAGGTTGTGCAATGTAACAGTAATATTTAGACTTAGGGATGCCACCCCGTTCGAAAACGGTTCCATATTTCACTGAAATAATAAACGATTTGTTTTCTAAATTATAGTTTCCGGATTTGACCATATTAATGACCTAAGGCTCGTATTGCTGTGTGTTATTATATTATAATTAGGTCTATTTGATACAGCAGCCTGACTGAGCAGTGGTAGGCAGCAGCAGGCTCGTAAGCATTCATTCAAACAACACTTTCCTGCATTTGCCAGCAGCTCTTCGCTGTGCTTCAAGCATTGCGCTGTTTATGCCCATCAACTCCCGAGATAAGGCTGGCAATACTATAGTGCCTATAAAACATCCAATAGTCAAAGGTATATGAAATACAAATGGTATAGAGAGAAATAGTCCTATTATAACTACAGCCTAAAACTTCTTACCTGGGAATATTGAAGGCTCATGTTAAAAGGAACCACCAGCTTCCATATGTTCTGAGCAAGGAACTTCTCAAGTGTCAGTTGTGCAGAGGTGAGGACGAGGTCAGGCGCAGGACTCAGAACCGACTAAAATAACATACTTTACTCTGAAAAAATAATCAGCCAAAAAATCCACGCAGGGATAACAACCCTAACACAAAAGACTAACACAAAACCAGGAACAATCACGCACAAAACATAATGAGAACCAGAGGCTAAAATAGGGAAATAATAATAATGTAATGGGAACCAGGTGTGTACAATCAAGACATACCAAATGGAAAAAGAAACGTGGATCGGTGGCTGCTAGAAAGCCGGTGACGACGCCGCCAGAACAAGGAGAGGCACCAACTTCGGCGAAAGTCGTGACAGAACTTAAACGTTAGCATTTTTACATGGCACATACTGCACTTTTACTTTCTTCTCCAATACTTTGTTTTTGCATTATTTAACCCAAATTGAAAGTGTCATTATTTATTTGAGACTAAATAGATTTTATTGATGTATTATATTAAGTTAAAATGAGTGTTCATTCAGTATTGTTGTAATTGTCATTATTACAAATATATAATATTTGTATATATATAAAAATTGTCCAATTAATCGATATTGGCATTTTTCGGTCCTCCAATAATCGGTATCGGTGTTGAAAAATCATAATCGGTCGACCTCTAATACTAACCAACTCCTCTCATTGTTTGAAACCCAACATGGCAACCTATCCCCATAGTAGTGCACTACTTTTGAACCTATAAGGAATAGGTCAAAAGTAGTGCAATACATTGAGAATAGTGTGCCAATTAGGATACTGCCATACATGGTCTGCTTAATATGAAATAAGAGGTGATTTATAGTTAAAACACCCTTCAAAGTGATAAAGGTTTTGTACAATTTCAATCAGTAGTTTTGAAAATAGTGCTCATGTGCCAAACGAAAACCGTGCACAATTGTGTACAACCTTATCAGTTTCTTATGATGTGTTAAGTCCCGTACAAAATGTTAAGAATTTGTAGGTGCTTAATTGAGATCCCGTTTAATCTATTTAATCATATCCATTATTCTTGGATGATCATTGATAGTCTCAACATTAAAATTCTGACAGGAGCCATTGATGGAAATTAATTGAAAGAGTCTGAGTTAAGTGTTATGCTAATTGTTATTAATTGAAGGTTGTTGAAAAGGGAGGAAATTAGATTAAAAGAGAGTTTTTCGCTTACAGTTATTGACACATATCATTTTTCCTAATTTATTAGGTTAAAAGTGTTTGTTTTTCATAGTGAGGTAATAATTATTTCAGTATTGTTATGTTCTGTAAGACTTGCAATAAGCAAATAGTCTCATAGAAAACAATATTGATAAGTTCACTAAGCCTAATTAGCACGTAAGAATTACATTATTGGATTTCATAGCGTTTATTCATGTTGTTCTTTTGAGCAAGCTGTGGCAGAGACATTTGTTTTCAGATAGCATCATTATTAGGCCCCAGCCAATAACAACAAAGGCTTGATATTGTGCCATAAAAATGGTTCAAACACTGTAAACATAAACACATATAACACATTTATTAAATTGCCTACATTAATTGCAACCGTCATTTACTTATGTTTATAATTAAACAATACTGGTACCTATATGGCTCTGTGAAACAGACAAGCACTGAAACAGTGAAACAGCCAAGCAGCCTGACTGAACCCCAAAAGCCTGACTAAACCCCAGCAGCCTGACTAAACCCCAAAAGCCTGACTAAACCTCAGCAGCCTGACTAAACCCTAGTAGCCTGACAAAACCCCAGCAGCCTGACTAAACCCCAGTAGCCTGACAAAACCTCAGCAGCCTGACTAAACCTCAGCAGCCTGACTAAACCCTAGCAGCCTGACTAAAACCCAGCAGCCTGACTAAACCCCTACAGCCTGACTAAACCATTGCAGCCTGACTAAACCCCAAAAGCCTGACTAAACCCCAGCAGCCTGACTAAACCCTAGTAGCCTGACAAAACCTCAGCAGCCTGACTAACCCTCAGCAGCCTGACTAAACCCTAGTAGCCTGACAAAGCCTCAGCAGCCTGACTAAACCCCAGCAGCCTGACTAAACCCTAGCAGCCTGACTAAAACCCAGCAGCCTGACTAAACCCCAACAGCCTGACTAAACTCCAGCAGCCTGACTAAACTCCAGCAGCCTGACTAAACTCCAGCAGCCTGACTAAACCTCAGCATCCTGTCTAAACCTCAGTAGCTTGACTAAACCATAGCAGTCTGACTAAATGGAAAGTTCCCTGAAGATCCAAACAATTCAGAACACTTTTCAGGGAAAGACCATTTCTACTCACAAACACCTTTGTATGTCTGTACTGTTTGCTGAATACAACCAACATTATTGATGGATCTTTGTGTAGGCTTGAGACTGCATTCTTATGGGTTGCTTATTTGTGGTGGATATTTTGAGCTGCCAAGTAGGTGAGGGAGAGGGAGCACAGAAGTTGGGTTGATGCCAAAAGAGACAGGTAAACTCGACAGCCTGCCACATGCTGAGGGTAATAGGGGTCCAAATATGCTATGGGCCACACACACACACACACACACACACACACACACACACACACACACACACACACACATACACACACACACACACACCTACCTAACAAAGGTGGAGCTGACTCAGAACAGAGCAGCACACGTTGCCTGTCATCACCAACATGCATGTCAGTCTGTCCTGGTTGAGGGTTGAAGAGAGATGAACTGCTTCTCTTCTAGTTTTTAATTAGAAATCATAGTCAAATCAAATAACATTCAGCTCAGACACCCATACATACCCCACAAGACATGTCACCAGGGGTCTCTTCAGACACCCATACATACCCCACAAGACATGTCACCAGGGGTCTCTTCAGACACCCATACATACCCCACAAGACATGCCAAAACGAATTCACAGGCAAGGTACAGTTTCATTCCATTTACTCAAGTAAACAGCAAAATTACCTTTAAAAAAATGGTAAACAACTAAGCATGTTTATGTCCGTGTAAAGCCTTTTGATACTGCATAGTTGTGTGCGTGTGTATGTGCTTGCGTGTGGGTGGGTGTGTATGTGCTTACGTGTGCGTGTGTGTGTGGCTGTCCCTCTCTGTGTGTGTGGGCACGCATGTGTTCAACCATGATCAAATATTAAACCAGTCAACTACAGCAAAGTCTAGCCATTGTCCAATGTTTCATTTGATGAGTGTGTAGTGCGTGATTTTAGCACTCAGTTCAACGCTTCCAGTCCTTTGTGGCTTAGGGATTTGATTGGTCATGCAGCAATTGACACATAATTCTGGTACATATTTATATTCATATGAATTAGAATGGTTGCACTTTACACTTCAGTTTCTCAGTTGTACAGATACATTACATAGAATATCAACTCCATGGTGTTATTACATCCAACGTACCACACCAGTAGGTAGCCTAGTGGTCAGAGCGTTGGGCCAGTAACTGAAAGGTTGCTGGATAGAATCCCCAAGCTGATAAGGTAAAAACCTATCGTTCTGCCACCGCGCAAGGCAGTTAACCCACTTTTTTCTGGGCTCCAAAGAAGTGGATGTCAATGATGGCAGCCACCCGCACCTCTCTGATTCAGAGGTGTTTGGTTAAATGCGGACGACACAACAGTGGTAGGCTTGATTACCAACAACGACGAGACGGCCTACAGGGAGGAGGTGAGGGCCCTCGGAGTGTGGTGTCAGGAAAATAACCTCACACTCAACGTCAACAAAACTAAGGAGATGATTGTGGACTTCAGGAAACAGCAGAGGGAACACCCCCCCATCCACATCGATGGAACAGTAGTGGAGAGGGTAGCAAGTTTTAAGTTCCTCGGCATACACATCTTAGACAAACTGAATTGGTCCACTCACACAGACAGCATCGTGAAGAAGGCGCAGCAGCGCCTCTTCAACCTCATGAGGCTGAAGAAATTTGGCTTGTCACCAAAAGCACTCACAAACTTCTACAGATGCACAATCGAGAGCATCCTGGCGGGCTGTATCACCGCCTGGTACGGCAACTGCTCCGCCCTCAACCGTAAGGCTCTCCAGAGGGTAGTGAGGTCTGCACAACGCATCACCGGGGGCAAACTACCTGCCCTCCAGGACACCTACACCACCCGATGTTACAGGAAGGCCATAAAGATCATCAAGGATATCAACCACCCGAGCCACTGCCTGTTCACCCCGCTATCATCCAGAAGGCGAGGTCAGTACAGGTGCATCAAAGCTGGGACCGAGAGACTGAAAAACAGCTTCTATCTCCAGGCCATCAGACTGTTAAACAGCCACCACTAACATTGAGTGGCTGCTGCCAACACACTGACACTGACTCAACATCAGCCACTTTAATAATGGGAATTGATGGGAAATGATGTAAATATATCACTAGCCACTTTAAACAATGCTACCTTATGTAATGTTACTTACCCTACATTATTCATCTCATATGCATACGTAGATACTGTACTCTATATCATCGACTGCATCCTTATGTAATACATGTATCACTAGCCACTTTAACTATGCCACTTTGTTTACATACTCATCTCATATGTATATACTGTACTCGATACCATCTACTGTATCTTGCCTATGCTTCTCTGTACCATCACTCATTCATATATCCTTATGTACATATTCTTTATCCCCTTACACTGTGTATAAGACAGTTTTGGAATTGTTAGTTAGATTACTTGTTGGTTATTACTGCATTGTCGGAACTAGAAGCACAAGCATTTCGCTACACTCGCATTAACATCTGCTAACCATGTGTATGTGACAAATAAAATTTGATTTGATTTGATTTGAAATGCGGAAGACACCTTTCAGTTGAATGCATTCAGTTGAACAACTGACTTAGGTACCACTCTTTCCCCAGTAGGTGTATTGAAGCTGGAATACCATTTGAAAGGAAACACTCTGAAGTTTGTGGAAATGTTAAAATGAATGTAGTAGAATATAACACATTATATCTGGAAAAAGTTCATACAAAGAAAAAAACATTTTTTACCATCATCTTTGAAATGCAAGAGAAAGGCCATAATGTATTATTCCAGCCCAGGTGAAATTTAGATTTTGGCCAATAGATGGCAGCAGTGTATGTGCAAAGTTTTAGACTGATCCAATGAACCGTTGCATTTCTGTTCAAAATTGTGCATCAAGACTGCCCAAATGTGCCTAATTGGTTTATTAATAACTTTTCAAGTTCATAACTGTGCACTCTCCTCAAACAACAGCATGGTATTATTTCACTGTAATAGCTACTATAAATTGGACAGTGCAGTTAGATTAACAAGAATTTAAGCTTTCTGCAAATATCAGATATGTCTATGTCCTGGGGGATTTTCTTGTTACTTACAACCTCATGCTAATCGCATTAGCCTACGTTAGCTCAACCGTCCCATGGGGAACCCACCGATCCTGTAGGTTTTAATGGTGAAGCTGTCATGTCCATGTGCGATAATACAACAACAAGAAGTTACCGCAAACCCAGTTTTTTTTTTACCATGATTGTCGACACCCCAGCTCTGCTTCATCAATGAAAACAATAAGTACGTCGGTGGGTCCGACAGTGGTGCAATTTAATGTATTACTGATTCCATCTCTAAACTGAATTTCTATAGTTTTTCTACACGTTCTTTATCTTCAACAACCATGTCCATCTCGGCAATTCCGTTCTGGTTACCATAGTAATTGTGATCTCTATCAATTCAATTTCCAGCCTGCTTTGAGCCTAGCCTTGATTGTTTAACCTAGTTTAATCGTTGAATGGGCCTTTCTTAAGAACTTGATTTCACTGATGCCCAAGGAGTCTGCATTCAATGACATACATACTGTATCTCCTTCAACAAATCCAAAAACTACATTTACAAAGATAGGATCTTGAACCCTGGAATGAGGAAATTATTTTAGGCTAGTAAGTGAAGGGAAGGCAAGTCAGTCAAGGGATCACAAAAGGGATCAGTTGATATTGAGTTTGATATCCAATTTCTCCTCATACCATGTTGATACATTGTAGAAGTCCCCATTCTGCAAATGAGCTAATTGAATAAGCCATGCTTTGAAGTGTGTGTGTGTGTGTGTGTGTGTGTGTGTGTGTGTGTGTGTGTGTGTCTCAAACAGCATTATTTATACGGTATGTCACAAAAGGAATTATTCAATATCAATCATACTTTAGGCCTGTGTAACATTTAGCTAATTGCTACCCTTATGATAAACTCACTTTGCCTGCTCATCAAGGGAAAAAATGCTGTATCTTTAGTCTTTCTATATAACTCATTTTCATTAACCTCTTGAGCTTACTTGAGACGCAGACGTCCCACCTAGAGCTCTGGAAATGCACATGCGCTACGCTACACGCTAATAGTATTAGTTAAAACGCAAACGTTCATTAAAATACACATGCTTGGTATTGAAATAAAGCTACAGTCATTGTGAATCTAGCCACCGAGTCAGATTTTTAAAATGCTTTTCGGCGAAAGCATGAGAAGCTATTATCTGATAGCATGCAACACCCCAAAAGACCCGTAGGGGATGTAAACAAAAGAATTAGCATAGTCGGCGCTACACAAACCGCACAATAAAATATAAAACATTAATTACCTTTGACCATCTTCTTTCTTTGCACACCTTGATGTCCCATAATCAATACTGGGTCTTTTTTTGGATTAAATCGGTCCATATATAGCCTAGATATCGATCTATGAAGACTGTGTGATAAACGGAAAAAATAGCGTTTCATAACGTAACGTCATTTTTAAAAGTTAAAAATTCAACGATAAACTTTCACAAAACACTTCGAAATACCTTTCTAATGCAACTTTAGGTATAACTACACGTTAATAAGCTATAAAAATCATCAGGAGGCGATGTAAATTCGATAGCTGGCCGTGTGGAAAAATGTCCGGAAAAAAGAAAGACAATGCCTCGGGTTGGTGGTCGGAGAGAATCGGTTCCCTTTGGTCGGATCTACCAAGAATCAAATCAGAATCAAATGAGGAGACTCTATACATCCTGTGGAAGCTGTAGGTACTGCAAGCTCGGCCTCATTTAATACGGTTCACCTTAAACAATTCATGGAAGTGGCGCATGGATATTTTTCCCATCTCCAGTGATCAGATTTTCCTGCGCTTTTCGATGAAACAGACGTTCTGTTATAGTCACAGCCGTGATTTAAACAGTTTTGGAAACGTCTGAGTGTTTTCTATCCACACATACTAATCATATGCATATACTATATTCCTGGCCTGAGTAGCAGGACGCCAAAATGTTGCGCGATTTTTAACAGAATTTCCGAAAAAGTAGGGGGAAGCTTAACAGGTTCATTAACATGCTACTGTTCTGTCCTCACAATGTGTAGGCTACAAAGCTTGGCAGACAGCTTACACTCTTCCCACAAAGAATCAGGAGGCATCGGTACCATTAATAATCGTTTGTAGAATATATTTTGTCTGTAAAACTGTAACAGATACAGAAAGGAGAAAATGTATGAGAAAAAGTCACTATATACATTCAAACAAATGGATCAAAATAAAAACAGCATCTCTATCACGAGTTAGCAACAAGAAAACAAGCCTAGCTAGCCAACATGATAGTGCAGAAACTATGACATTTTACATCAAACAATCTTAGTGTCCATATAACTTAATAGCTATGCGTTTAGCTCTGTCACAAGATATATCTGAACACAAAAAATAGCTAGATACATCCAAAAACCAAACAAGCTAAATTCGTCAAAAAACAATAGCTAGCATTCTAGCACACAATGTTAAGTGAATGGACAATAGTTAGGGCAATTAGTTTGGCATCATCGGAAGGTACAAAACTAGAATAAACAGGTAAAAACATAAATATTCTAGAAACACAATTTGAATTAGCAAAAGCATGTTGTAGTAACTCGATAGTACTTACAGACTTATATTTAATCAACACAAGTTTTCAGCCTTGCTAACATAATTACAAAAGGGTTTTCTAATTAATCAATTAGCCTTTTAAAATGATAATCTTGGATTAGCTAACAGAACTTGCCATTGGAACACAGGAGTGATGGTTGCTAATAATGGGCAACTGTGCCCCCATCTAGATATTCCATAAAAAAACAGCCGTTTCCAGCTAGAGTAGTCATTTACAACATTAACAATGTATACACTGTATTTCTGATCAATTTTATGTTATTTTAATGGACAAAAAAATGGGGTTTTCTTTCAAAAACAAGGCCATTTCTAAGTGACCCAAACATTTTAATGGTAGTGTAGATTCAGCACATCCACTTATTGTTTGGGATACCTTTAAATGTACCTTCAGAGGTCATTCAATTCAATATTCATCAATAATAAAGAAACAGCTTCTGTCTAAAGATTCAAGACTAACAAGGGAAATCCATGAACTAATAGTACAGGTACATAGCAATAAAAACAATACTCAGAGATACAAAATAAGTTAGACGAAAAACAAAAAGAACTGGAGGAATTCATTTAAGAACCATCTAATGTAATATTTTACAAAAATA
This sequence comes from Oncorhynchus tshawytscha, assembly GCF_018296145.1. Taxonomy (NCBI): domain Eukaryota; kingdom Metazoa; phylum Chordata; class Actinopteri; order Salmoniformes; family Salmonidae; genus Oncorhynchus; species Oncorhynchus tshawytscha. The sequence continues at coordinate 27,781,521 of NC_056459.1, forward strand.
AAGCAAACTGGATGGAATATGGAGAAAAATGCACCAAATTCTTCCTAAATCTCCATCACAGGAACGACACCAAAAATATTTTGCAGAAACTCTTTACTAAAAACAGAGTGATCTATGATTCTTTGAATTATATTTTATAATAAGCTACATATTTTAAGCAGATGTTCTCCTTTCCATCTCATCCTCACCCTCTGAATGATGATTATATTTACAAATAATACAAAACAATTGAAAATTAACAAATGTACAGAAAGAACAGTGCAAAGGCCAAATTACAGAAGAATAACTTTTTGAGGCTATTAACTCCCTTCAGTCTGGAAAAATCCCAGGGCTTGATGGCATAAAGGTTGAGGTATATCAAGCCTTTTTTTATATACTCCATCGTTAGCGTTGTATCTACTGCTATAGAAATTGTAGTCTGTCAGGTACTCAGCAGGAAAGTCTGATTTCACTGTTATTTAATCAAGACCCAGATGGCAAATATAAAGATCCAGTCTATCAAAAATCCTGGAGGCCTCTAACACTTCAATGTTGTGATGCAAAAATACTAGCGAAATGCATAAGACTCTGAATTAACAAGGTTTCACCAGGTATTGTTCATCCTGATCAGACAGAATTTGATATAATAGAACAACATGAAACATCTAAGACGCAAGGCCTGGAATTTATAGTGGATTTTGAAAAGACATTTGATAAAGAAATATTGGATTTGATTTGTAAATGCCTGGATTTTTTTCAATTTGGTTATTCTCTTATAAACTGGGTAAAAGTAATGTATAAATAGCGTAATGTATAAATAGCGGTTTATTCTCAGAGAGTTTTGAATTATTAAGAGGAGTCGAACAAGGGTGTCCGCTGTCACCATATCTATTCATTATGGCCATTGAAATGCTAGCTATTCAAATCAGAACAAATAACAACATTAGACGATTAGAAATCCGAAGCTTAAAAACAATGGTGTCCATGTATGCCGATGACACAAGTTTAATATTAAGTCTGCAAGCTAAATCCCTACAGTGTCTCATTGAAGATCTAGATACGTGTTATGCACTCTCTGGATTAAAACATAATTATGATGAGTGTACAATATTATGTATTGGATCTTTAAAAACTTTTACATTACCCTGCAGTTTACCTAAACAATTGGCTGATGGTGAAGTAGACATACTTGGCATTCATATCACAAAATATATACAGTAAATGAGCTCTCCACAATTAATTTCAATAGAAAACTTGTAAAAATAGACAAGATCCTGCAACCACAGAGAGGTGAATACCTGTCTATTTATGAAAAAATTGCCCTGATTAACTTCATAGTCAAATCTCAGTTTACTCACTTACTTATGGTGCTGCCTACTCCTGGTGATTTGTTTTTCAAATCATATGAGCAAAACATATTTTGCTTTATCTAGGATGCTAAACCAGACAAGGCAAAGCATGCATATCTATATAATGAAAATTAACTAGATCGGTTGAGATGATTAAATCTAAAAGCACTAAACCACTCTTTAAAAGCTTCACTTATCCAAAAGTTTTACTTGAACCCGAAATGTTTCTCAGATATATTAATAAGAACAGCTCATCCACTATTTAATAATGGCCTTTTTGCCATTGTGCAGATTGCCATGTCTTATTTTTGATGAATTGAAAATACATATTTTTCAAAGTCTCTCTTTTGCAAAAACTACTTTTTTTCAAATTTCAAATTGTAGCCAGCTACAAGTTATCAGAATTGTATGAGAAGGTCTGCTCAATCCAAGATTCCAACCAATTGATTACAGCATTACCAAAAAAATGGAGGTGGGAGGTGGCAGTGGGAGGAAGTAGGGAACTGGTCTGTCTGCATAATATAAACGATCAAAACGGGCAAAGGAATACACATAGCATAAATAGAAAGATATACCAGATTAATTTGAGGACAAGGATGTTGACAGCTGTGCCATACAGATTGCAACATAGTCGGAAAGGTATTTTTGATGTACAAATTTGTAGTTATAGATTGTGACTACAACTAAATTACTAAGTCTTTGACCACACTGTGTTGTTACTTTCATGAGTAAAAATGTATGCTTCCTACCCTTTAATGCAGCCACAGATGCAGCCACAGACCAAACAAGTTGATCCAGGAAATCAAACACTCTCAATGTTATCTAGACCCAGTGAGGTGATTCAAGAGAGATGTGTTTTATAGAGAAATCATACGTCATCCAGAATCTTGTCTTTTCACACTTATTAATGAAGGGGTTTGTGTTCCACGACCAATAGACCATGCTGGGTGAAAGTACCAGCATCTGTCAAATAATGTACTGCAAATGTCAAAATACAATTTAATACATGCCCCTTTTAAGTGACAATAATACATTTTAAGTTAAATTAAATCAAATACAATTTTATTTGTCACAAGCTTCGTCAACTACAGGTGTAGACTAACAGGGAATTGCTTGCCCTTCCCAACAGTGCAGATTGGAAGAAATTAGAGAAATAATATAAAAGTTATAACATTTAATAATAAAAGTATTAATAAATACACAATGGTTAACAATAACTTGGCTAACGATCCTGGATATATACTTGGTACCAGTACCAAGACGATGTGTAGTGGTATGAGGTAATGCAGGGTAGCCTAGTGGTTCGAGTGTTGGACTAGCAGCTGAAAGGTTGTAAGTTCAAATCCCTGAGCTGACAAGGTACAAATCTGTTGTTCTGCCCCTGAAACAGGCAGATAACCCACTGTTCCTAGGCCATCATTGAAAATAAGAATTTGTTCTTAACTGACTTGCCTAGTTAAATAAAGGTCAATAAAAATATAACCAGGAATAGAGTGACTTGGCAACATTGTATTTGATGAGTCAAGAAGTTAGTGCAAAAAAGTGCCAATGCAGATAGTCCAGTGAGCCATTTGTTTAACTAATCATCTACAGTGGCTTGCGAAACTATTCACCCCCTTGGCATTTTTCCTATTTTGTTGCCTTACAACCTGGAATTAAAAATTATTTTGAGGGGTTTGTATCATTTGATATATACAACAAGGGGGATAAATACTTTTGCAAGGCATTGTAACTATTTAGCAGTCTTATGACTTGGGGGTAGAAGCTGTTCAAGGTCCTGTTGGTTCCAGGTGTTGTCCATTGGAACCACTTGCTGTACGATAGCAGAGAGAACAGTCTATGACTTGGGTGGCTGGAGTCTGACAATTTTTAGGGCCTTCCTCTGACACTGCCTGGTATACAGGTCCTGAATGGCAGGGAGCTTGGCCTCAGTGATGTTTTGGGCCATATTCACCACCCTCTGAATCATCTTGTGGTCAGATGGCAAGCAGTTGCCATTCCAAGCGGGGATGTGGCAATTTAAGATGCTCTCAATGGTGCAGCTGTAGAACTTAATGAGGTTCTGAGGGCCCATGCCAAATCTTTTCAGCCTTCTGAGGGGAAAGAGGCATTATCGAGTGTGGACCATGATAGATCCTTAGTCATGTGGACAATGAGGAACTTGTCGCTCTTAACCTGCTCCACTACAGTGTCTTTGATGTGAATGGGGATGTGCTCTATACTCCTTTTCATTTAGTCCAAGATCACCTCCTTTGTCTTGTGACGTTGAGGGAGAGGTTGTTGTCCTGGCACCACACTGCCAGGTCTCTGACCTTCTGCTTATAGGCTGTCTCATCGTCACAGTCATGGGTGAACAGGGAGTACAGGAGGGGAGTAAGCACGCACGCCTGAGGGGGTCTAGGGTTTCCAGGCATGATGGTGTTGATGTGAGTCATGACCACTCTTTCAAAGCACTACACGGTTTCAGTCGTGACGTTGTATTGATTCATGTGACGACTGCTGTTCATCGAATGATTAACTGTTTATATTTACGTGATTAAATTAATCCGGTCAATGTTAACTCTTTAACCTGGGGCACCATGGTTTCTATTTCCCAAATTATCTCAAAGAATATCGGAATATCGATTTTACAACAGTCACTAATTAACCTCTCTGGGAGCCAAGGAAAATGCACAGCACCAAATTCAAATACATTTCTATAAAACTCAAACTTTCATTAAATCACACATGCAAGATAACAAAGTAAAGCTACATTTGTTGTGAATCCAGCCAACATGTCAGATTTCAAAAAGGCTTTTCAGTGAAAGCAAACAATGCTATTATCTGAGGATAGCACCTCCATAAACAAAGAGAGAAAGACAGAAATTAAAATATAATTAATGCCTTACCTTTGATGAGCTTCTTTTGTTGGCACTCCAATATGTCCCATAAACATCACAAATCCTTTTGTTCGATTAATTCCGTCGATATATATCCAAAATGTCCATTTATTTAGCGCGTTTGATCCAGAAAAACTCTTTCCATATGGCCCTACTTCTTCATTACACAAAGGAATAACCTCAACCAATTTCTAAAGACTGGTGACATCCAGTGGAAGCGATAGGAACTGCAAGAAGGTCTCTTAGAAGTTTGGATTCCCAATGAAACCCATTGAAAAGAGAGTCACCTCAACAACAAAACAATCTGAATGGTTTGTCCTCTGGGTTTTGCCTGCTAAATAAGTTCTGTTATACTCACAGACATGATTCAAACAGTTTTAGAAATGTCCGCGTGTTTTATATCCAAATCTACTAATACTATGCATATCTTATCTTCTGGGGATGAGTAGCAGGCAGTTGAATTTGGGCATGCATTTCATCCGGACGTGAAAATACTGTCACCAAGAAGTTAATTAATTTCCGCCACAGTCTCATCCTGAACATTGCATAATTTGGCATCTGCACAAATCCGTACCACACCAATTGAGTTGATCATGTATGTACTAACAAGCTAAAATGATTACATAATATACACAAACACACAGTCTAGGCTATTGTTCAGAATTTAGTACAATGAAACAGGTCCCTAGCGGGCCAACACAATATAACATGTGTTACACAAAATGTGGATTTAAAAGAGAGAGAAAGCGAGAAAAGCACACTTGCGTACATTTCAAATCAAATCAAATGTATTTACATAGCCCTTCTTACATCAGCTGATATATCAAAGTGCTGTACAGAAACTCAGCCAAAACACCCAAACAGCAAGCAATGCAGGTGTAGAAGCACAGTGGCTAGGAAAAACTCCCTAGAAAGGCCAAATCCTAGGAAGAAACCTAGAGAGGAACCAGGCTATGAGGGGTGGCCAGTCCTCTTCTGGCTGCGTCGGGTGGAGATTATAACAGAACATGGCCAAGATGTTCAAATGTTCATAAATGACCAGCATGGTCAAATAATAATAATCACAGTAGTGGTCGAAGGTGCAACAAGTCAGCACCTCAGGAGTAAATGTCAATTGCTTTTTCATAGCCGATCATTGAGAGTATCTCTACCACTCCTGCTGTCTCTAGAGAGTTGAAAACAGCAGGTCTGGGACAGATGGCACATCCGGTGAACAGTTCAAGGTTCCATAGCCGCAGGCAGAACAGTTGACACTGGAGCAGCAGCACGGCCAGGTGGACTGGGGACAGCAAGGAGTCATCATGCCAGGTAGTCCTGAGGCATGATCCTAGGGCTCAGGTCCTCCGAGAGAGAGAAAGAAAGAAAGGGAGAAGGAGAGAATTAGAGAGAGCATACTTAAATTCACACAGGACACCGGATAAGACAGGAGAAATACTCCAGATATAACAGACGGACCCTAGCCCCCCGACACATAAACTACTGCAGCATAAATACTGGAGGCTGAGACAGGAGGGGTCAGGAGACACAATGGCCTCATCCGATGATACCCCCGGACGGGGCCAAACAGGCAGGATATAACCCCACCCACTTTGCCAAAGCACAGCCCCCACACCGCTAGAGGGATAACTTCAACCACCAATTTACCATCCTGAGACAAGGCCGAGTATAGCCCACAAAGATCTCCGCCACGGCACAACCCAAGGGGGGCACCAACCCAGACAGGAAAACCACGTCAGAGACTCAAACCACTTAAGTGACGCACCCCTCCTAGGGACGGCATGGAAGAGCACCAGTAAGCCCCTGTAATAGGGTTAGAAGCAGAGAATCCCAGTGGAGAGATGGGAACCAGGCCAGGCAGAGACAGCAAGGGCGGTTCGTTGCTCCAGAGCCTTTCTTTTCACCTTCACACTCCTGGGCCAGACTACACTCAATCATAAGACCTACTGAAGAGATTAGTCTTCAGTAAAGACTTAAAGGTTGAGACCAAGTCTGCGTCTCTCACATGGGTAGGCAGACCATTCCATAAAAATTGAGCTCTATAGGAGAAAGCCCTGCCTCCAGCTGTTTGCTAGGGACAATTAGGAGGCCTACGTCTTGTTACTGTAGGGTACATGTAGGTATGTACAGCAGGACCAAATAGGAAAGATAGGCAGGAGCAAGCCCATGTAATGATTTGTAGGTTAGCAGTAAAACCTTGAAATCAGCCCTTGCCTTAACAGGTAGCCAGTGTAGGGAGGCTAGAACTGGAGTAATATGATGAAACATTTTGGTTCTAGTCAGGATTCTAGCAGCCGTATTTAGCACTAGCTGAAGTTTATTTAGTTCTTTATCTGGGTAGCCGGAAAGTAGAGCATTGCAGTAGTCTCAACTAGAAGTAACAAAAGCATGGATAAATTTGTCTGCATCATTTTTGGACAGAAAGTTTCTGATTTTTGCAATGTTACGTAGATGGAAAAAGCTGTCCTTGAAACAGTCTTGGTATGTTCGTAAAAAGAGAGATCAGGGTCCAGAGTAACGCTTAGGTCCTTCACAGCTTTATTTGAGATGACTGTACAACCATCAAGATGAATTGTCAAATTCAACAGAAGATCTTTGTTTCTTGGTACCTAGAACAAGCATCTCTGTTTTGTCCGAGGTTAAAAGTAGAAAGTTTGCAGCCAACCACTTCCTTTTGCCTGAAACACAGGCTTCTAGCGATGGCAATTTTGGGGCTTCACCATGTTTCATTGAAATGTACAGCTGTGTGTCATCCGCATAGCAGTGAAAGTTAACATTATGTTTTCGAATGACATCCCCAAGAGGTAAAATATATAGGGAAAACAATACTGGTCCTAAAACGGAACCTTGGGGAACACTGACATTTACAGTTGATTTTTCAGAGGACAAAGCATCCACACAAACTGATATCTATATACGACAGACAAGATCTAAACCAGGCCAGAACTTGTCCGTGTAGACCAATTTGGGTTTCCAATCTCTCCAAAAGAATGTGGTGATCGATGGTATCAAAAGCAGCACTAAGGACTAGGAGCACGAGGACAGATGCAGAGCCTCGGTCTTACACCATTAATAGGTAATTTACCATCTTCACAAGTGCAGTCTCAGTGCTATGATGGGGTCTAAAACCAGACTCAAGCATTTCATATACATTGTTTGTGTTCAGGAAGGCAGTAAGTTGCTGCACAACAGCTTTTTCTAACATATTTGAGAGGAATGGAAGATTCGATATAGGCTGATAGATTTTAAATTTTCTGGGTCAATGTTTGGCTTTTTCAAGCGAGGCTTTATTACTGCCACTTTTAGTGAGTTTGGTACACATCCGGTGGATAGAGACACATTTATTATGCACAGGAAGCAGCTCTTTCAGTAGTTTAGTTGGAATAGGGTCCAGTATGCAGCTTGAAGGTTTAGAGGCCATGATTATTTTCATCATTGTGTCAAGAGATATAATACTCAAACACTTGAGTGTCTCCCTTGATACCAGGTCCTGGCAGAGTTGTGCAGACCCAAGACAACTGAGCTGTGGAGGAATCCGCAGATTTAAATAGGAGTCCGTAATTTGCTTTCTAATAATTATGATCTTTTCCTCAAAGAAGTTCATGAATTTATTACTGCTGAAGTGAAAGCCATCCTCTCTTTGGGAATGCTGCTTTTTAGTTATCTTTGCGACAGTATCAAAAATAAATTTCGGCTAATAGGATGATCGAGCAGCAGTGAAGGCTCTTCGATACGATACTGCACGGTACTGTCTTTCCAAGCTAGTCGGAAGACTTCCAGTTTGATGTGGCACCATTTCCGTTCCAATTTTCTGGAAGCTTGCTTCAGAGCTCGGGTATTTTCTGTATACCAGGGAGCTTGTTTCTTATGACAAATGTTTTTAGTTTTTAGGGGTGCAACTGCATCTAGGGTATTGCACAAGGTTAAATTGAGTTCCTCAGTTAGGTGGTTAACTGATTTTTGGGTAGGCAGAGGGAGGTAGGCAGAGGGAGTCTGCAAGGGCATCAAGGAATCTTCGGGTTGTCTGAGAATTTATAGCACGACTTTAGATGCTCCTTGGTTGGGGTCTGAGCAGATTATTTGTTGCGATAGCAAAAGTAATAAAATGGTGGTCCGATAGTCTAGGATTATCAGGAAAAACATTAACATTTATTCAATGGGACAAAACTAGGTCCAGAGTATGACAGTGGCAGTGAGTAGGTCCAGAGACATGTTGTAAAAACCATTAAGTCGATGGCTCCGAAAGCCATTTGTAGTGAGTCTGTGGACTTTTCCATGTGAATATTAAAGTCACCAAAAATTAGAACATTTTCTGCCATGACTATAGGTCCGATAGGAATTCAGGGAACTCAGTGAGGAACGCTGTATATGGCCCAGGAGGCCTGTAAACAGTAGCTATAAAAAGTTATTGAGTAGGCTGCATAGATTTCATGACTCGAAGCTCAAAAGACGAAAATGTCTTATTTTGTTGGTAAATTGAAATTTGCTATCAACTCCGGACCGTAGATCGTCGCCGGGGACTCCGGACCGTAGACCGTCGCCGGGAATTCCGGACCGGGAACTGTCACTGGAGGCTCCAGACCATGGATCGTCACAGGAGGCTCTGAGCCATGGATCATCACTGGAGGCTACAGACCATGGAGCTTCACTGGAGGCTTCGGGCCATAGATTGTCACTGGAGGGTCCGGGCCATGGATCGTCACTGGAGGCTCCGGACCATGGATCGTCACAGGAGGCTCTGGGCCATGGATCATCACTGGAGGCTACAGACCATGGAGCTTCACTGGAGGCTTCGGGCCATGGATCATCACTGGAGGCTTTGTGCGTGGAGCAGGCACAGGACGTACCAGGCTGGAGACACACACTGGAGACCGGGTGACTGGGGCTGGCACAAGATATACTGGACCGTGGAGGTGCACTGGAGGTCTGGAGCGTAGAGCTGTCACAGCGTGTCCTGGACAGATGCCCACTTTCGCACGGCAAGTGCGGGGAGCTGGCACAGAACACACCAGGCTGTGGATGCGCACTGGAGACACTGTGTGTATCACTGCAAAACATGGTGTCTGACCGGTCACATGCTCCCCACGGTGAGTACACGGAGTTGGCTCTGGTTCAAACCCTGGCTCCGCCAACCACCCCATGTGCCACCCCAAAAAAATGTTTTGGGGCTATCTTGGTCGCAAACCCCGGTTGCGTCATTGTTCCTCCCTCGCTGCCTCCGTCTGCTCCCATGGAAGGCGATCTTTTCCGGCCAGGATCTCCTCCCACGTCCAGGATCTCTTACCGTCCAAGATCTCCTCCCATGTCCAGGATGTCTGCTCCTCCTGGCCACGCTGCTTGGTCCATTTTTGGTGGGATCTGTTACGCTCAGTGATGGAAGGATTGGACCAAGGTGCAGCGTGGTAGGCGTACATTTTCAATTATTAAATGAACACCGAAAAAACAACAAATACGAAACGTAACGTCTAGTAGGACTAAACAGCACAGTTACAAATACAAGCTCCCACACTGTACAGGTGGAAAAAGGCTGCCTAAGTATGATCCCCAATCAGAGACAACGATAGACAGCTGCCTCTGATTGGGAACCATGCCCAGCCAGCAAAGAAATAGAAAACATAGATTGCCCACCCTAGTCACACCGTGACCTAACCAAATAGACAATTAAAAGGATCTCTAAGGTCAAGGCATGACAAGTTTGATGGATTTTCATATGCTGCATTTGCCATAGGCATTGCGTTTATGTTTTTGTTGGTGACACTTTGATATCTCAATTATTTTGCAGCTGTTTAAGTCTAACAAAAATGTGTGAGTTTGAGCATGTGCCAGTTAGGCATATGGATTTAAGAAAATTATCAGTACAAATAAGATAAAAGCTCATGGTCACTCAGTAATAAAATCCCCACTCATGGTGTTCTTAAAATAAACTACAATTTATCCCTTCTAAACTCCTCGTGTTATTGTTCATCATACTGATCAAAATCTTGTTTCATGTAAGATTAACACAAGTGGGCCTTTCATTGCTCAATCTAATTCCTGCTGATAAAACTGACACATGCTGAAACTTCCACACTTTTGGTAGACTTAAAACAGCTGCAAATAATCTAGATATCAAATGTCACCAATAAAAACGTATCAATAGACCTATAGCAAATGCAACATATGGCATTCACTTTCACATGCAAATAGCACTTTTTTTGTAGTGTTCAAAGCATGCCATTCCATTTCTTTTCAAACTCGATGCAGCCTAATCAGTCCTCCATGACAACAACATGATAAACAACAGAGTAGGCAAATAAAACCTTCATTTTTGGGTTAAGCTCAGGTTAAACTATTTGGCTAATCTATATTTCCTATTTTTGAAGACCAAGAGCTAAAACATTAATTGGAATGACTGGAAATCTGACTTTTTTTAAAATATAAAGATCTGTCCTAATTGCATTACTATGTGTATTATAGTCTCACGTTGCCATACCTCCAAAATCATGTAGTTGCCAGTGCTCCCTTGGAGGTCTGGAGAATTTTGTATTGCAAATACGGTTTGAATGGTCTGCTGGGAGATTTTGATTTGATGTTGCATTTAAAGAACACTC
>NC_056459.1:27797314-27827314 GCF_018296145.1 Oncorhynchus tshawytscha
ATGACATTGACAGCTCTCTATTCCTAACAATAAATGACATTGACAGCTCACTGTTTATTACTATAAATGACCTTGACAACTCACTGTTTATTAACTATAAATGACCTTGACAGCTCACTGTTCCTAACTATAAATGACCTTGACAGTTCACTGTTAATTACTATAAATGACCTTGACAGCTCATTGTTAATTACTATAAATGACCTTGACAACTCACTGTTAATTACTATAAATGACCTTGACAGCTCACTCTTCCTAATTATAAATGACCTTGACAGCTCACTCTTCCTAATTATAAATTACATTGACTGCTCACTGTTTATTAACTATAAATGACCTTAATAGCTCACTGTTCCTAACTATAAATGACCTTGACAGCTCACTGTTTATTAACTATAAATGACCTTGACAGCTCACTGTTTATTAACTATAAGTGACCTTGACAGCTCACTGTTTATAACTATAAATGACCTTGACAGCTCACTGTTTATAAACTATAAATGACCTTGACAGCTCTCTGTTTATTAACTATAAATGACCTTGACAGCTCACTGTTCCTAACTATAAATGACCTTGACAGCTCACTGTTTATTAACTATAAATGACCTTGACAGCTCACTGTTTATTAACTATAAATGACCTTGACAGCTCGCTGTTTATTAACTATAAAACCTTGACAGCTCTCTGTTCCTAATTATAAATGACCTTGACAGCTCACTTTTCCTAACTATAAATGACAATGACAGCTCACTGTTCCTAATTAGAAATGACATTATCTCTCTCTCTCTCTCTCTCTCTCTCTCTCTCTCTCTCTCTCTCTTTCTCTCTCTCTCTCTTCTCCCTAATTTGTATATTTTCTCTTTCACTCTCCTCTCCTCTATCGTTCTCCCATCCTCTCCTCTTTCTTTCTCCTCTCCTCACTCTACCTCATTCTCATTTTGTAGCTTGGGGAACAATTATTTCAGCTTTTTTATATTGTCATGCAAATGTTCCTGCTTTCTTAAGTGCAGGCCTCTGAGGCCTTTTGAGTGTGACTCCTACACAGTACATCAGGTTCTGCTTTGATTGTACGCATTCATGATGATCACACTTCTCTGAAAGGAGCTAAAGGAGATACATACTCAATGAGATGATGTCACAGGAGGCTGCTGAGGGGAGGACGGCTCATAATAATGTTCAGAATGGAGCAAATGGAATGGCATCAAACACATGGTAACCATGGAAACCATGTGTTTGATGAATTTGATACAATTCCACTCACTCTGCTCCAGTCATTACAGTTTTTTACAATCACTTTGGCACTAATTTCGGAACCTTGATATCATTTTTCAAAAGTCTAGACACAAAACTCATAATCAATGATCAAAATGCAAATGTTTAAAAACTCTTAACACTTTTTCAATTGCTTGGATACAATACACATAAAGCTAAGATCATTTGTTCATTGAACTAAAGTCACCTGTTCAAAATGACACAACTTAATTAACAGTAAAGTATTACCATTTCAAAATGCATCTCAGATGACTCTCTATTCATTTCATTACAATGATGTAACTATCAATTGATACAACTGCTCAAAATGATAAGTAACTATTGCGTTACTCTTAATGCATAGCTTTACGGAAACTGACAAACAATATTCCATGTTTAGATCATGAAAGTTTCAGGATAACGAGATCCATTGACACCAATTACCGTGGAACATGAACCAATCGGACTACATTATCTATGGATGTAATATTTCATCATCATTCTTTATCAGACACTGCTTCTATGGTCCCATGTACCACTTTTCCAGACCATGTTTTCAGATTTGACATTACTGTACACTTTATTAGGTACACCTATCTAGTACTGGGTAGGACCTCCTTTTGCCTCCACAACAGCCTGAATTATTCACGGTGTTGTACGTTAAGAGATGCCCTTCTGCACACCACTGTTTTAAACAGCTGTTATTTGAGCGTTTGTGGCCTTTCTGTTAGCTTGAATGAGTCTGGACATTCTCCTCTGACCTCTCTCATTAACAAGGTGTTTTGCCCACAGAACTGCCGCTCACTGAATGTGTTTTGTTTATCACACCATTCTCTGTAAACTCTAGAGACTGTAGTGTGTCTCTGTAAACTCTAGAGACTGTAGTGTGTCTCTGTAAACTCTAGAGACTGTAGTGCGTAAAAATCCCGGGAAGGCAGCTGTTTCTGAGATGCTGGAATCACCATGAGTGGCTTCAACAATCATACCACGGTCAAAGTTGCTTAGATTACTCATCTTGCCCATTCTAATGTTTGGTCGAACAACATCTAAAGCTCTCTACTCTATATACTCTGTATATTGAGTTGCAGGCAGCCACATGATTTGCTGTTTGAATGTAACCGTCTTTGATGAGCTAAATCACGTCTGTAGAGCTGATGACATGACCTACGTCACTGTGTGGGATAATGTCAGGTTCCACCATGCTCAGAATGGTGCAAGCATGGTTTCAGGACCCTCCACAATTTACCCCCCTGTACTTACCCCCAAACTCTCATTTCCTTAACCCGATTGAGGGATTTTTCTCCACATGGAGGTGGAAGGTATATGATAGGCGCCCTCACGAACAAGGCACCCTTCTCCAGGCCATGGATGACGCATGCAATGACATCACGGCAGACCAGTGTCAGGCCTGGATTCGCTATGCCCGAAGATTCTTCCCAAGATGTTTGGCTAATGAAAACATCTATTGTGATGTGAATGAGAACCTGTGGCCAAATCCACAAGCAGGGTTGATGGAAAATAGAAGTACAGTAATCAATCTTTTGTTTTGCTCTTTACAGTAAGCCAGGTGAGGAACACTGCAGTGATGTTTTACAGTAAGCCAGGTGAGGAACACTGCAGTGACGTTTTACAGTAAGCCAGGTGAGGAACACTGCATTGATGTTTTACAGTAAGCCAGGTGAGGAACACTGCATTGATGTTTTACAGTAAGCCAGGTGAGGAACACTGCAGTGATGTTTTACAGTAAGCCAGGTGAGGAACACTGCAGTGATGTTTTACAGTAAGCTAGGTGAGGAACACTGCAGTTAAGTTTTACAGTAAACCAAGTGAGGAACACTACAGTGATGTTTTACAGTAAGCCAGGTGAGGAACACTGCAGTGATGTTTTACAGTAAGCCAGGTGAGGAACACTGCAGTGATGTTTTACAGTAAGCCAGGTGGGGAACACTGCAGTGATGTTTTACAGTAAGCCAGGTGAGGAACACTGCAGTGATGTTTTACAGTAAGCCAGGTGAGGAACACTGTAGTTAACTTTTACAGTAAGCCAGGTGGGGAACACTGCAGTGATGTTTTACAGTAAGCCAGGTGAGGAACACTGCAGTGATGTTTTACAGTAAGCCAGGTGGGGAACACTGCAGTGATGTTTTACAGTAAGCCAGGTGAGGAACACTGCAGTGATGTTTTACAGTAAGCCAGGTGAGGAACACTGCAGTGATGTTTTACAGTAAGCCAGGTGAGGAACACTGCAGTTAAGTTTTACAGTAAGCCAGGTGAGGAACACTGCAGTGATGTTTTACAGTAAGCCAGGTGGGGAACACTGCAGTGATGTTTTACAGTAAGCCAGGTGAGGAACACTGCAGTGATGTTTTACAGTAAGCCAGGTGAGGAACACTGCAGTGATGTTTTACAGTAAGCCAGGTGGGGAACACTGCAGTGATGTTTTACAGTAAGCCAGGTGAGGAACACTGCAGTGATGTTTTACAGTAAGCCAGGTGAGGAACACTGCAGTTGACCTTTTTAACTGTCTTTTCTTTTTGTAGCTAATTATGTTTGCTTTTGATTCAAAGAAACCAATGTTTCGTCAATAAATTTCATTTTTTGTTCAATGATTCCGCTGTGTCTGTAGTATTCTCTCAACTACTCCTTTTACAGAGATGTATTTATGTGTAGTAGCATAATGAAACATATTTTGTACTACCATATTTAATGATTGTATGAACAACTACACAGTGAAACTATCGGTATCTTGTGTGTGGGTGATCTAAATGAATGGTCCTATGGTATTTCATGATAAATGAGTTATTTGAACAAATGATACTGCAAGTGCAAGGTGTCTTTAACAATATGAATGCACAATGCAATGTTTTGAACATTGGACAGCCTGTGTTACAAGTGATGACCGTTTTGAGTTGTGTCTAGAGTTTTGAAAAATGACCACGACGTTCTGAAATTAGTGCCAAAGTTATTGTTAACTGTAACACGAGCTCAGTTAGGGTGCCCCCACCCTCCTGTGGATCATGTGATTACACATTGCCTTGCACATGACCTTCTAATAAGAAAACAGGAACATTTGAAAAACATTGAAAAAAAGGTTGAAAAACATCATGCACTTATTCCATCCACCCGTTTTCTACCAGACGTCGGCTGGGACCAGGCATCAGGCTGGACATTTCTAACACACAGCGTATGTGGTGTGTGTGTATGTGCCATCAATATGCTTTCATGTGTGCGTTTGTGTGCGTGTGTGTGTGTGCGTGCATGTGTGTGTGTGTGTTGGAGTGTCAGTGTAGTATGTGTGAGTGTGTAGGTAAAGTATAGAGCATAGAGCCAGTGCAGTGGAGGGGAATCAATGCAAAACAATTAAGATTTTAAAAAATCATAATAATGGGGGTATTTAGCAGTCTTATAACTTGGGGGTAGAAGCTGTTCAGGAGCCTTTTGGTCACAGACTTGGCGTTCCTGTACCGCTTGCCATGGGGAAGCAGAGAGAACAGTCTATGCATTGGGTGGCTGGAATCTTTGATATTTTTAAAACCTTCCTTCCTTGAATGGCCCAGCAAGAGCCTGGACATGAACCCGATTGAACATCTCTGGAGAGACCTGAAAATAGCTGTGCAGCAGCGCTCCCCATCCCAACCTGAAAGAGCTTGAGATGATCTGCAGAGAAAAATGGGAGAAACTCCCCAAATACAGGTGTACCAAGCTTATAGCGTCACAGGCAAGAAGACTTGAGGCTGTAATAGCTGCCAAAGGTGCTTCAACAAAGTACTGAGTAAAGTGTCTGAATGCTAATGTAAATTTGATAGTTCAGGTTTTTATTTTTAATACATTTGCAAAAATTTCGAAAAATCTGTTTTGCTTTGACATTATAAGGTATTGTGTGTAGATTGTGATCATTTTTAGAATAAGGCTGTAACGTAACCAAATGTGGAAAAAGTCCAGGGGTCTGAATACTTTCCGAATGCACTGTAGAACTTTGTTCTAAAGCTGTATCCATACCCATTGGATACAGTGATCACAGTATAGTGGTTATATCCAGGAAAGCCAAAGTTCCAACAGCTGGGCCTAAAACAGTGTATAAGACATCATACAACATATTTTGCTGTGACTCTTATGTGTGTGATGTAAAAAAAAATATTTGTTGGTCTGATTTGATTATTATAGAGCATCCAGACGCTGGACTTTAATTCATGAAAAATTGCTTCTTCCCATTATTGATAAACATGCACCTGTTAAGAAACTGACTGTTAGAACTGTTAAGTCTCAATGGATTGATGAGGAATTGAACAACTGTATGGTTGAAACAGATGGGGCAAAAGGTGTGGCTAATAAGTCTGGCTGCACATCTGACTGGCTGTCTTTCTGCAAATTGAGAAATTATGTGACTCAACTCAACAAAAAGAAGAAGAAAATGTATTATGAAGCCAAGATCAATGATATAAAGAACTATAGAAGAAAACTTTGGAGAATTTTAAATGAAATCATGGGCAGAAAGACAAATTCAACTCCATCTTTCATCCAATCAGATGGCTTATTCATCACAAAACCATTTGATGTTGGCAATTATTTTAATGATCACTTCATTGGCAAAGTGGGCAAATTTAGGCAGGAAATGCCAACAGTGAACAGTGAGCCATCGTACTCGTATAAAAAAAAAACTAATAATGAAAGAAAAACATTGCAAGTTTGAATTTTGTACAGTTAGTGTGGGAGAGGTGGAAAAATTATTGTTATCAATCAAGAATGACTAACCTGGCACTGACAACTTAGATGGAAAGCTACTGAGGATGGTAGCTGACTCTGTAGCCACTCCTATCTGTCATATCTTTAATCTGAGCCTAGAGGAAAGTCTTTGTCCTCAGGCCTGGAGGGATTTTTCCAACAGTTTGCCAAGATTTGGCTGTTAGAACCAGTAAAGGCCGCTTTATCATTCTTGGGTAGCAGAATTACTTTGGCTTGCCTCCAGGCCTGAAGACAAAGACTTCCCTATCGGCTCAGATTAAAGATACAACAGATATGAGTGGCCATAGAGTCAACAGTTTGGGTAAATCGAAAGTTACATTACTGGTTATAATTTTGGACAGGTAACTAGTAACTGTAGCAGATTACATTTAGAAAGTAACCTACCTGCCCTGCAAATAAAGATGGTTAAAATGTAAATAAATGTTCTGGAATAAAAGACAATAGGAATATTTGAGATGAAAGGTCTCAAACCATATAATAATGGGGGCAGGTAGCCTGATGGGTAGGAGCGTTGGTCCAGCAACTGAATCCCCCAGCCCACAATGTAAATACATGTTGTTCTGCCCCTGTGCAAGGCAGCTAACTGCCAACAACAACTGTTCCCTGGGCGCTGATGTTGATTAAGACAGTCCTCCGCACCTTTCCGATTCCGAGGGGTTGGGTTAAATGCGGAAGACAAATTTCAGTTGTACAACTGACTGACTAGGTATCCCCCTTTCCCTTAAAATAGTACAGTTTTCTCTTTTCTAAATCTCCTTAACTACCATATTAGCCTCCATATTTTCCATTTCTCCTGCTATACACAAAGTACATTTATTTTTTTATTTTACCTTTATTTAACTAGGCAAGTGAGTTAAGAACAAATTCTTATTTTCAATGACGGCCTAGGAACAGTGGGTTAACTGCCTGTTCAGGGGCAAAATGACAGATTTGTACCTTGTCAGCTCGGGGATTTGAACTTTCAACCTTTCGGTTACTAGTCCAACACTCTAACCACTAGGCTACCCTGCCGCCCCATTTCAATGTCACATGTGAAATCCACCCTTGAAATATCCAACTCGCTATTGAACATGTACTGTAGGTCATATTAAGAATATGATGACTGTACAGTTAGCGTGGGAGAGGACTGTGAGAGAAATAAGCATGGCTGATTGATTTGGTCATTTATAGTTATACCAGGGAGTATTCCAAGCTGAATGGTAATTTAACTGTTTAAAGCTGCAATCCTTAATTTAAATATTTACAGTGGCTCCCCCGCCACAGTTTCAGAAAAAAATGCTGAGGGCAAGGGCTCGAGAAATGCCACCATTCTCAAGTCCTCTCCTCGCACTACATAATTTTTATCTTGGAGCTAGGGGAACCATTTTTTCAGCTTTTTTATATTGTCACGCAAATGTTCCTGCTTTCTTAAGTGCAGGCCTCTGAGGCCTTTTGAGTGTGACTCCTACACAGTACATCAGGTTCTGCTTTGATTGTACGCATTCATGATGATCACACTTCTCTGAAAGGAGCTAAAGGAGATACATACTCAATGAGATGATGTCACAGGAGGCTGCTGAGGGGAGGACGGCTCATAATAATGTTCAGAATGGAGCAAATGGAATGGCATCAAACACTTGGTAACCATGTGTTCGGTGTATTTGATACAATTCCACTCACTCTGCTCCAGTCATTAACATGAGCTCGTTCTCCCCAGTTATGTTGCCACCAGCCTCCTGTGGATTATGTGATTACACATTGCCTTGCACATGACCTTCTAATAAGAAAACATTACAATTTACATGAGGACTTAGCCTGTCAGCATTCATCACGAACGTAACAAGTTGGTAGGTCATGTTTGTACTAAATATGGGTCAGTGTCAAGCAGCTGTTGGCTGCAGATGAAAACAGAGGCTTGATGAGAGTGGATAAGTGAGGTGACTAGGAGAAATACTAACCAGAGGGAAAAACATCATGCACTTAATCCATCCACCTGTTTTCTACCAGACGTCGGCTGGTACCAGGTATCAGGCTAGACATTTCTAACACACAGTTTCTCTACCAAGCATCAAATCAAATTTTACTGGTCACATGCACCGAATACAGCAGGTGTAGACTTTACAGTGAAATGCCTACTTATGAGCCCCTTCTCAACAGCGCAGAGTTAAAAAGTAAGACAAACAGTTTCAAACAAAAAAAAGGATAGGAAAAAAGGATAGGATAAAACTGTTGAGGCTATATACAAGAAGTAACGGTACTAAGTTACAGTTTTTTCCAACTGCTTATGCACAAAATCTTTTCATGTAACACGATTTTCTCACTTAAAGTGCATAACTACACACCAAATATCCAAAACCATAAGCTATTTCTCAGCCTTTGACTCAGTTGTCAATTGCATAAAACACTTTTTTTCAAAACACTACACACAATTCTCTGCCTAAAACACAAAAATCTAACAGGAAGGGACTTGCTTTCCTTTTCCAAACACAACCAATCAAAATGCCCAACTTGAGTCGATTTACAGTGGCGTCCATAATTCGAACCTTCAGAAATGAGAACAGGTATGCAACATTATAATGACTATTTTAGCATCACAGTAATGTACTGTAAAATACGTATGACTGCATAGTATTGCATACACATTTGTAACTCTAAGCCATCCATTTACTGCACTGCATTGAATGAATGAGGTTGGTTATCATGCTGTACTACATTTTTTTGTACATTGTTTACAGCTCCTATGCTGAACACATACTGTGTTTGAATTCTGTACAGAGTGGAAAGGCAAAGACATCATGGAGGACGAGGACACTTGTTTACAGATGTACAAGAGACTGCAATTATAAATATGGTTTTGGCCAACAATGCAATTAGGATTCGAGAGATAAGAGAGCATATCTTGAAGAATGACACCATATTTAACAACATCAATGCTGTAAGCCTGTCGACCATACAACGCATCCTCCAACGGCACCGAGTGACGATGAAACAACTTTACAAGGTGCCATTTGAGAGAAACTTTGACAAAGTCAATAATATGCGACATGACTTTGTAGAGGTATGTTTGCAACACTACTTCCAGTACTTCAGACCATATTTACTCATCTGTATATCCTTTTGTCTGTTACAGAGAGTATTGGAGCTGGATGCCCATGTAATTCACCATGAATTTATTTATGTGGATGAGGTTGGCTTCAACCTCACCAAAACCAGGCGCCGCGGAAGAAATGTAATAGGACAGAGGGCATTTACCAATGTCCCCGGACAGTGTGGGGGTAATATAACTATGTGTGCTGCCATCACTAAAAAACGGGGTCCTCCATCACAATGCCACACTGGGTCCGTACAACACCGGCCATATGCTCACTTTTCTGGATGCAATTTACACAATGATTGTCCCTGATCCAGATCAGGAGCCTGCTAGATTTGTGGTTTTATGGGACAATGTTAGTTTTCACCGGGCTGTTCTGGTCCAAAACTGGTTTGCCACCCAGCCACAATTTGTAGTTTTGTACCTTCCCCCATATTCAGCTTTTCTAAATCCCATAGAGGAATCCTTCTCAGCCTGGCGCTGGAAAGTGTATGATCGCCAACCCTATGTCCGCATGCCGCTTCTCCAGGCAATGGAGGACGCATGTGGGGACATAGAGGTTGCCTTTGTCCAAGGTTGGATACGCCATGCTAGGAGATACTTCCCTCCATGTGGGGACATAGAGGTTGCCTCTGTACAAGGTTGGATGAGCCATGCTAGGAGATACTTCCCTCCATGTTTGGCAAGAGAAAACATATCTTGTATTGTATTGTGGCCAGACCCAGGCCGGAGAAGAGATGAAGGGTAGCTAGCTAGCCGTTTCACATCCGTTACACTCACCCCCCTTTTGACCTCCTCTTTTTCCACAGCAACCAGTGATCCGGGTCAACAGCATCAATGTAACAGTATAGACTTTAAACCGTCCCCTCGCCCATACCCGGGCGCGAACCAGAGACTCTCTGCACACATCAACAACAGTCACCCACGAAGCATTGTTACCCATCGCTCCACAAAAACCGCAGCCCTTGCAGAGCAAGGGGAACAACTACTTCAAGGTCTCAGAGCAAGTGACGTCACCGATTGAAAAGCTATTTAGAGCGCACCATCGCTAACTAGCTAGCCGTTTCACATCCGTTACACAAGCAGAATTTCGAGACCTCCTTAATATTAGAGATTGCGCACCGGCTGTTGTTAATATAGAGACACCATCATCCCTGATCTTACTGAATCTGACGTTCTGTCCTGCGAATGCATAGAAAGAACAGCTAGATTCATATTATTTATGTCTTTGTTCAGCCGTGACTCAGAGAAGCATAATATATTACAGATCTTAATTTCCCGTTGATAGGATAGCCTTGAACGGAGCTCATCCAGTTTATTTTCCAGTGATTGCATATTCCCCAAAAGGACAGGGGGTAGAGACGATTTATTAGAGATGGACCAGGTATCAGCCTGGACATTTCTAACACAGCTCCTCAACCAAGGACCATGGATCAGCTAGGGTTCTTACAGTGACCGCATCACCGCCCCACAGACGGTCATGAGTCATAACGACATGACGTTTAGTCACGGTAATTCGGCTTCTTCAAAATCTAATGCTGCTGATGGTCATTAGTAACCTATCAAACGCTCTAAACTGCCCGGATCACAACACTCTATTGTCACTCTAATTACTCTGACATCAATGCGTTTTTATTAAAGGCTATGCAATTGCGTGAGAAAAGAGAGTTATCATGGCTTCAATTAAGAAGAGGAGGATCCCATCAGCTTTTCATAGGCTAGGTGTACTACATTTATTTCTCAACTTTCCTAATATTAAGCACATTACCTCACTTTACAACAGGAGTATAGCCTACCTAGCTGGCATAAAAATGAACCACAGGAAAAGTGTCCTCCATTCGTTATTTAAGTGCAGAGATGACATTTCCCCCCCCCTGCCACTGTTTCGAGACTAAATCAAATCAAAACAAATTTCACAGGCTAGTTGAGAACAAGTTCTCACTGCGACCTGGCCAAGATAAAGCATAGCAGTGTGAACAGACAACAACACAGAGTTATACATGGAGTAAACAATAAACAATTAAGAACTTGTGAATTATATATTATCACTTGTGAATTGATGCCCAGCTTGTGTGCAGAAAGGAAAGAAACAGGGCAAGCCGTCTTTAAATCATAGTCAAACACCTCATGTAGCCTAGCCTATAGGCTTATATGTTTTGATAAGGTTTAAATCACAACTAAAGTGGCCAAATAACTTCTTAAAATGAAGAACATTAATCCGCTTTACAAAGAGTTTCGAGCCTAACTGGCATAAATAAGCAGCGTGTGAGTTTCAAGTTTGGGGAAGATCATTTTCACCATAAAAATGTACCTTTATAATAAAAACATACATGCATAATCGCATTTGAGAACACTTTTGAGATGGTGTTTTACCGCTAATTGATTGAATTTTGCAACAGTAGTGCTTACAGCCTGCTGCCGTGTGTGCATTGCTGTGCTTGTAATGTGGTGAAATAGCCTAATAGTTGATCAACATTTTAACCAAAGGTTCTGATCTGTTGCATCAGCCTCATTGCTTTTAAAGGTTTTTTGATGCTAGTGGTTATATTAATTCAGGATCTCTCACATCCCACAACTGTCCCAGACTATGTCTGGAATATGTATTTCTCGCACAGAATAGAATAGGTCAAATTCTGTACTATTGGGGATAGTAGATTAACATAGGCTAGTGCTTTCACTGTTTGTTAGACCTACTCATCTTGTTGGCTGACAAAATGTACATGTGGACAGTTCTTCTAACATCTCCAATATATGTCTTGGAATTTGATAAGGACGACAGTTGAGTCCCCTATGTGTCTGTCTTCACTTATAGCCTGTGAGAAATACCCAATCACGTGACGGGCATTGGCTAATAAGAATTGAAATATCTGAGAGAGCCATATGAGTGAGAGGTGCTTCAGAGCACCTAGCCAGAAGAAGGGAATTATAATTATTACATTCAGCCCAAGGCCACTGGCCACAAAAGCCCTGGATTTTTTTAGTGGTGCCACCGCGAAATTCAAGGAATTTCCAAGTACTTGTCAAATTGTGAATGAGAGACTGATGAAGTGTGTACAGCCTGTGCAAAAAAATTAAGCAGAGTTCATGCCTTTTCATGCACATTATTTACAATCATCATTAGAGTCACATCATGCAGCCTTAGAATGTATAAAAAAATCATAACATATAGCCCAACGTTTGTAGAACAACTAAAGTTGCATCAGTAACTAAATTAAGCATATAGGAGGACCTGTTTCTTTGTTAACTGCTCAACACACATGTGCACACTCCCTCAAATTGTTCGGAGAAAATATAATATATATATTTTTCAGCTATGTTCAATTGAATTCTCCACACTATAAAATAATAGAAAACAATGCCAAGGAGTTACTGTATAAGAAAATCTTGTCTGCTAAATGAACTAGTGTAGCCCACAGCCATATGGCATAGCCATATCATTGCCTAACATAAGGACAACTCAGAGTATGCTATTCTGTTATTCTGAAATAAACTACATTTTCTTCTAAAATAAATAATGGATTTAATGTGATGGTGTAGGCTATATTACATGGATTTATTAGACATTTTAACATGTAGATGTCTGCATCAGTGGCCTGTAGGCTATGCGTGGAAGACAGGAAATGCTAAATGTGTTTATGTTAATTAACGGTCAATTACCGTTAAACCGGCAGTTATTTGCTTGACAATTACCGGCTGACAAAATGTCATGACCGCCAGAGCCCTAGTATCAGCCTGGACATTTCTAACAACAGGCCCACTGGGCTAAACATGGACCAGCCCATCTGGCGTCTTCCCAAAGTTCACAATGGCTATTTTGTATGTGTTCTCAAGGCCTACCTCATGCTAGCTTTAAACATACATGTTTATTAAATGGTCCAGTTGGTTAATCTTTCTAAGCCCATGTGGTTTATCCTTCAAACCAATTAATGGATGTACTGTAATATTGTCACGCCCTGACCATAGAGAGCTTTTTATTCTCTATGTTGGTTAGGTCGGGGTGTGACTAGGGTGCGTCACCTAGGTGATTTATATTTCTATGTTTGCCTGGTATGGTTCCCAATCAGAGGCAGCTGTTTATCGTTGGGGATCATATTTAGGCAGCCATTTCACCTGTGTCCCAAGCCCGGTACAGTCCGGAACCTCTGGCAATGATCTACGGTCCGGAGACCCTGGCGATGACACATGGTCCGGTTCCTCCGGTGACGATCCGGAGCCTCCGGCGACGATCCACGGTCCGGTTCCTCTGGCGACGATCCACGGTCCGGAGTCCCCGGCGACGAACTACGGTCCGGTTCCTCCGGTGATGATCCGGAGCCTCCGGCGACGATCCACGGTCCGGTTCCTCTGGCGACGATCCACGGTCCGGAGTCCCGGCGACGAACTACGGTCCGGTTCCTCCGGTGATGATCCGGAGCCTCCGGCGACGACCCACGGTCCGGTTCCTCCGGTGACGATCCACGGTCCGGAGCCCCCGGCGACGATCCACGGTCCAGAGCCCCCGGTGACGATCCACGGTCCGGAGCCCCCGGCGATGATCCACGGTCCGGAGCACCCGGCGACGATCCCCTCCCCAGAGTCGCCATTGAAGATGACGTATCCGCGAGCGGAGTGGGTAATTCACCCCGCACCGGAGCCGCCCCCGACGGTAGATGCCCACTCAGACCTTCCCCTATTGAGTCAGGTCCGCACCGGTCGGAGTCCGCACCTTTTGGGTGGGGTACTGTCATGCCCTGACCATAGAGAGCTTTTCTCTATATTCTCTAAATTGGTTAGGTCGGGGTTTATTTATTTATTTATTTATCCATTATTTTACCAGATAAGTTGACTGAGAACACGTTCTCATTTGCAGCAACGACCTGGGGAATAGTTACAGGGGAGAGGAGGGGGATTAATGAGCCAATTGTAAACTGGGGATTATTAGGTGACCGGTGTGACTAGGGTGGGTCATCTAGGTGATTTAAATTTCTATGTTGGCCTGGTATGGCTCCCAATCAGTAGCAGCTGTTTATCGTTGTCTCTGAATGGGGATCATATCTAGGCAGCCAATTCTCCTTTGTGTTTTGTGGGATCTTGACTATAGATAGTTGCCTGTTAGCACTATTGTTAGCTTCACGTTTCGTTTGAGATTATTGTTTTGTTTTGCTGTGACTTTCACTTAGTAATAAAAAGATGTGGAACTCTAAGTACGCTGCGCCTTGGACCAATCATTATGACGAACGTGACAAATATGTACATTAACATTCAAGTGCACTGCTAGGTTCTCCTGCTGGGTGTTCCTTGATCTTCAGTCAGATCCTTATCAGTTCTACAGTATCTGTGTGAATCATAAGATTACTACTGGTGCCTCAAGTGACTCTTGAAGATATATACAGTAGAGTTCCATTATAGTCAAGAACTTAAGAGCCATCGATGTACATCTCTTCACACCAATATTATAGACGAGGTCATACATACTGTACAGCTGGATGGAGAACAAAACAAGTCTAGCAAGATGAGGGCCTCCCTGATTCAGCTGCAACAGATATATGATAGAAAGATGGTGTTCGGAAATAGGGAAAGAGAGAGAGAGAGAGAGAGAGAGAGAGAGAGAGAGAGAACTAGATTGTATTTATCTAGCACTTTATAGAAATACACATTTAGTCTAGATTGTGAAAAAACAGGATGTGTAATAATGTTTGTGAATATGAATGCATCCCAAATGGCCCCCTACTCCTAACACAGTGCGCTACTTTTGACCAGACTCATCTAGCTATGCCCTCAGAGCAGCCCAGCTGGCTGTTGTGTTCTCTGACATTTTCAATCTCTCCCTATAGCTCAAGCCTTTATACCCACCTGCTTCAAGATGTCCACTATCATCCCTGTGATAACTGAACTGAATGACTAGCACTCACTTCCATCATCACGGAGTGCTCTGAGAGGCTAGTCAAAGACCACATCACCTCCTCCCACCCAAACACACTCAACCCTCTCCAATTCGCCTACCGCCCTGAGAGATCCACGGCTGACGCAATCACCATTGCACTGCACACTGCCCTCACCCACCTGATGTTCATCGACTACAGCTCAGCCTTCAATACCATAGTGCCCTATAAGCTCAGTACAAAGCTCACAGGCCTGGGTCTGAACTGCTCCCTATGTAACTGAGTCCTGGACTTCCTGATGGGACGCCTCCAGGTGATGAAGGTAGGCAACTTTATCCTGTACATGAGGACATGAGTGCGTACTCAGAGCATAATGTCAGGCTGCCTCCGCCTGGTACGGCAACTCCACCGCCGCGGACCGCAAGGCTAGGATCTCAAGGCTCTTCAGAGGGTTATACATTTAGCCGAAACGCTCGATTGGGTGCACACTGCCTGACCTACAGGACACCTACAACACCAGGTGTGGCAGGAAGGCCAAGATCACCAGGGACCCCAGCCACTCAAGCCATGCCCTGTTCTCCCCACTTCAATCACTCAGACGCGGGCAGTACCAGAGCATCATGGACCCCCCACACACACACACCCTTAACTCTCACTTACCTTACCTGCTACTCCCCCGATGGACAACTCTCACTGCTCCAGTTATTAATATGTATATTATTACTTTTTAGTTTTTATTTCACTCAATGTTCATACTGCTGCTCCCCTATGGTCATTCCCCCCACCCCTCAATGTTCATACTGCTGCTCCCCTATGGTCATTCCACTCCACCCCCTCAATGTTCATACTGCTGCTCCCCTATGGTCATTCCACTCCACCCCTCAATGTTCATACTGCTGCTCCCCTATGGTCATTCCCCCCACCCCCTCAATGTTCATACTACTGCTCCCCCTATGGTCATTCCCCCACCCCTGCTCCCCCTATGGTCATTCCACTCCACCCCCTCAATGTTCATACTGCTGCTCCCCTATGGTCATTCCACTCCACCCCTCAATATTCATACTGCTGCTCCCCCTATGGTCATTCCACTCCACCCCCTCAATGTTCATACTGCTGCTCCCCCTATGGTCATTCCCCCACCCCTCAATGTTCATACTGCTGCTCCCCCTCTGGTCATTCCCCCACCCCCTGCTCCCCCTATGGTCATTCCCCCACCTCCTGCTCCCCCTATGGTCATTCCACTCCACCCCCTCAATGTTCATACTGCTGCTCCCCTATGGTCATTCCACTCCACCCCCTCAATGTTCATACTGCTGCTCCCCTATGGTCATTCCACCCACCCCTCAATGTTCATACTGCTGCTCCCCTATGGTCATTCCCCCTCACCCCCTCAATGTTCATACTGCTGCTCCCCTATGGTCATTCCCCCCACCCCCTCAATGTTCATACTGCTGCTCCCCCTATGGTCATTCCCCCCACCCCCTCAATGTTCATACTGCTGCTCCCCTATGGTCATTCCCCCCACCCCCTCAATGTTCATACTGCTGCTCCCCCTATGGTCATTCCACTCCACCCCCTCAATGTTCATACTGCTGCTCCCCTATGGTCATTCCACCCCACCCCTCAATGTTCATACTGCTGCTCCCCTATGGTCATTCCCCCCACCCCCTCAATGTTCATACTGCTGCTCCCCTATGGTCATTCCACTCCACCCCCTCAATGTTCATACTGCTGCTCCCCTATGGTCATTCCACCCCACCCCCTCAATGTTCATACTGCTGCTCCCCCTATGGTCATTCCACCCCAGCCCCTCGACAGTCTTTACTCTGACTCTGATGTATTTATCCATCACTGTTACAGTGGTTGTCACGTAGAGTAGGCCAGATGGCTAAACTGGATAACCTAACCTCTATAAAAATAAAAAGATGGCGGAACCGCAAAAGTTCTTCTGTGCAAAGGTGTTTATTTACAAGTGATTCCGGAACAGAAAATAACAGTACTGCCATCAACGTCTACCTTATGGGACAGCTTAACAACAATGCTGCCCCATCCACAGCTCAATCCAAAAAATCCCCCTTAGAGACTGGAGAGAGGCTCCTTTTGTAGGGCTAGCCCCTCCCCTCAGAACAATTAACCCTAATTAATTAATCAATTAACAATACAAACCTACATTTTCCATGAACTAAACATACTAAAGGATATACATTGCAACACGGTTTTAAACAATATCACAACATAACATGTACAACATTACATCATTACTGACAATATCTTTCAATATGCCCATATGCATTAATGAGCCATTTGGGACAGGCACTATAAAGCCAACCCAATTCCCTTAGCTCGGGTCCTTTTCCAGCATACCCAGAAGCTACAGAGATGGAGAGAGAGGAACAGAACAAACAAACAATGCGCTCATTCACAACATTGATAAGTATAATAATTATTGTATCTCTCAAATATGAACATTGACAAGTGTGAAATGCATGCACCAAGACAGAAGTTAAATTGTGTGTCGACCCACATTGTTAACTTATGGTATAATGGCGCAGGGAGGAGTGATGAATATGTGTGTGCGTTAAAGAACCAAATGCTGCCCGCGGCCAGTGACGGACTTCTACGTCACAGTGGTATTATGTAGTTCTATTGTTGTTTTTTTAACCATTTTCATTATTTTATTTCACTATTCCTGCGTGTTGGAGCTGGAATCACATCTGCAACCCTGTGCATGTGACTATTGTTTTGGCCCTGTCCGGGGGTGTCCTCGGATGGGGCCACAGTGTCTCCTGACCCCTCCTGTCTCAGCCTCCAGTATTTATGCTGCAGTAGTTTGTGTCGGGGGGCTAGGGTCAGTTTGTTATATCTGGAGTACTTCTCCTGTCCTATTCGGTGTCCTGTGTGAATCTAAGTGTGCGTTTTCTAATTCTCTCCTTCTCTCTTTCTTTCTCTCTCTCGGAGGACCTAAGCCCTAGGACCATGCCCCAGGACTACCTGACATGATGACTCCTTGCCGTCCCCAGTCCACCTGACCGTGCCGCTGCTCCAGTTTCAACTGTTCTGCCTTATTATTATTTGACCATGCTGGTCATTTATGAACATTTGAACATCTTGGCCATGTTCTGTTATAATCTCCACCCGGCACAGCCAGAAGAGGACTGGCCACCCCACATAGCCTGGTTCCTCTCTAGGTTTCTTCCTAGGTTTTGGCTGGGTTTCTGTACAGCACTTTGAGATATTAGCTGATGTACGAAGGGCTATATAAAACATTTGATTTGATTTGATTTTAAAGAATTGGAATCGGAATCTGGGCCAAGGTCAAAAGTAATGCACTATATATTGGGTATTGGGTGCCATTTTAAACACAGCCTATTACTGGAGCTGGGAGTCGACGAAACTCCCTGACAGTCTCCTGACAACCCGGATAAGTGGACCTATGTGGACCCAGATGCAACGTTTGCCTGACAATGCAAGTCAATACAACACAGTTGATCTACCAATGTGAATGTCGATACGCTGCTGTCATTCACACTGTATCAATCTGGTCAGGTGACGGCAACAATCGGGTCAGATGACAACAATGTATTCAGAAGACAGCAACAATCTATTCACATGACAGCAACAATTTTGTCAGATGACAATAACAATTTAGTAAGATGACAGCAACAATCTAGTCAGATGACAGCAACTATCTAGTCAGATGACAGCAACAGCAGTAGTATCATACTGTGACAAGCAGAAGAAGCTGTCTTCTCTGGGATAGTAGTAGCAGTTCATATGTTAAGCTAGTCTTTGGTTCCCAAGGCTTGTAGTGTTAACCCACATAAATATATATCCTATAACAGGGGTAGGTAACCCTGGTCCTGGAGTGCTGCAGGCACTTCATGTTTTTGATTTAAACCACCGGGAAGACCATGTGCATTGAATTTAGGTAATCACTGTACTGATGAATTAGCTCAGTCAGGTGTGGTGCCTAGTTGGAACAAAATCCTGCAATAGGCCTACCTGTGGCATTCCAGGAACAGGGTTGCCTACCCCTGTCATACTCGTTTAGCCTCCAATTTATATCTTAATAGTACCATACTGAGCCTTACTGAGCCAACACTTGACATATATGCTCATGTCAGTGCAATATTTGCTAAAAAAATAAATAGTTTCATGGATGCATCTCAGGAGACCATTCTTAATATAAACTGATCATGATCCAGCAAAGCCTTGGCTCAGTGTTCATCTTGTGAGGTCACTCGTATCCATCGGCTACCCAAAGGTATCAGTTGCTTGGTAACAAGACGGAGAGAGCTCACTCTTCTCAGCCCACCAACTTCAAAGCAGTCCTCTAGTATTTGACCAGTTATTACGTTCATGTTATTAGTTCTACGTAATGGAAGGTGTTATCAGGATGTTTAAGATCAATCTGCGATCCAATTGCGCATGCTTTTTAAATGAAGGATACTGGGGCTGTGATTGCCCAGCCCCACCCCCACCATAGAGACCCTTCTCTTCCTTGTGTGGAAGGTGGTGGTGGAGAGGGGAAATAATGATAGGAGAGGAGAGGAGAGGAGAGGAGAGGAGTAGTGAAGGAGAGGAGATGTGGAGAGGAGCGGGGAGGGGACGTGAGAGGAGAGGAGAGCAAGTGGAGAGGAGAGGAGAGGAGAGGAGTAGTGAAGGAGAGGAGATATGGAGAGGAGCGGGGAGGGGACGTGAGAGGAGAGCAAGTGGAAAGGAGAGGAGAGGAGAGGAGAGGAGAGGAGAGGAGAGGAGAGGAGTAGTGAAGGAGAGGAGAGGAGATGTGGAGAGGAGCGGGGAGGGGACGTGAGAGGAGAGGAGAGCAAGTGGAGAGGAGGAGGAGAGGAGAGGAGAGGAGTGGAGGAGAGTAGAGGGGAGAATGTGAGAAGGTGAGAGGAGAAGTGGAGAGGAGTGGAGCGGTGAGGGGATGTGAGAGGAGAGGATGTGGAGTGGAGAGGAGAGATGAGACGGGAGTAGGTGTAGAGGAGAGGAAAGGGGAGGAGGGAGAGATGAGGAGAGGAGAGGAGAGGAAAGGGGAGGAGAAGAAAGGGGAGGAGGTGAGAGGAGGGAGAGATGAGAAGAGGAGAGGAGAGAATGTGGAGAACCAACACAGTCCATGTGAATGGGTGTTCAATGAGATGGGAGGGGAAGAGGAGAATATAGATGCCACCCAGCAAATAGTGAGGTTTGTGTGGGTGGGGAGAGGAGATTTACACAAACACACATACACACAATTATGCTGCGGTCACAGTCACAAGTGCTTTTAATGACAAATAGGAACGTCATCACAGGGTTCAGACAGCCAAACCAAAAACAGCTGGTACCTTAAATGATCCTTTCTGCTCTCTCGCTCTTTCTTTTTCCTTCTTAATTTAATACAGCCTCATGTACAAATCACAAAATTTCGCTACAGTATCCTGCTGTTCCTGTACTTAAACCAGCTATTGCGTCATGCTGCAGCTTGCGGTTGAATGAAAATTACAGAAAAAATTGCACACAATAAGTGAACATGTTATAGGCTCTGTGAGTGGACTTGAAAAGAATGTGATTTATCTCCAACAAAAGACTTTCTCTCTCTCTCTCTCTCTCTCTCTCTCTCTCTCTCTCACTCTCTCTCATCAAAAAAGACCCACACCTAAAGACCCACAAAAGACCCAAGACCCACATCTAAAGTTAATCATCTTTTCCCAGAGGTGAAGGTGTATTGACAATCTCACCTCAATACACTGCCAACCATGCCTCCAAAATACCTTCTCGTTTGCTTTTCCTCCTTCCTCTCCAATCTTTCCATCTTCTCTATCCTTCCTTCCCACTCCTCTATACATATTTTACTGGAGAGAGGAGAGGAGAGGAGGTGGAGAGTCGACACTGTCCAAGTGAAGGGGGGTTCAAGGAGATGGGAGGGGAGGAGGGACACCGAAGCATCCAGAGACACCATAGCATCCACTCGAAATGTCCTTTGGAGATCATTCCAAACATAGGGTGCAATGAAACCGAAGGCTGATTTACCTAACCATGTAGACACCAGAGGAGTCTCCAGAGTGAACCAACCCTGTTATTTACCTAACCATGTAGATACCAGAGGAGTCTCCAGAGTGAACCAACCCTGTTATTTACCTAACCATGTAGATACCACAGGAGTCTCCAGAGTGAACCAACCCTGTGAACAGGTTTGATAACTTGAATTTTAAATCTTAACAGTGAAGTTAGGTAAGTTGGAAGGTTCATATTCAACAGGGTGGGGGTGGGGGTGGGGGGATGGGAGGAGAGGATATGAGGGGAGGAGAGTGTGGATGCTACCCATTGAAGGGTGAGGTTGCATTGGTGAAGAGAGGGAGAAGAGAGGAGATTATGTGAGGGGAGGAGAGTAGAGTATTACACAGTAATACTATATAGTATATAGTATTTAGAACATACTGTTCTGTAAAAAAACGAATGCAGTAAGCAACACATATCAACATCCTACTCATCCATACTGTGAAGGTGTCATCTAATGTGCAAACACAGTTGTTCCCGGCCCTTTGTACATTTTTGCAGAGCGAATCCCCTATCCTGAATATCCGCTGTTGCCAAACGTGAGTGTGAAAAGACAATTACCTTCCTAACCAGTGTGCAACAAATTCTACTTGATGCAAAGCCAAAATTAGCATGAAATCCTGGCATTTAAAACATACACTAATTTCGACATTTCACATACTGTACAGTAAAACATTCTATTTTCGCATTCCCAAAAAGAAGCCTCTTTAGAATGCAAGTGTGGGAATAAAGCCATGGCCAGGGTGACGTGAGAGAGGGGGAGAACGAGAGAAAATTAAAGACAAGGAGAAAGTTGGAGGTGCTTATAGAGCCTACAGAGCTTACAGAGGAGAGAGGTGAGGATGAAGAGAAAGAGACCATCAGAGGAGACAGGTGGAGATAAAGAGAAAGAGAGTGTTGTGGAAAAATTCTTACACAGGGACACTCAAAGTCAATCTTAAATGAATCATTGTTTATTGTCAGTGTGCTGGAGAGGTGCTGCACCATAGTACACATGTCAATCAGGAGCTCTTCATGGGCAGACCCAGCAGTTGTCTTATATATGGCTATACACAGACAAGTTATATTTGCATGATTTAGCATAATTAATTCATCATTACCGTTTTGTTTAATTCATGTGACCGACCAATACTGGTTCATAACATGTGACAGACCAATACTGGTTCATAACATGTGACAGACCAATACTGGTTCATAACGTGACAGACCAATACCTCACAAGGCTTCTCCTCTCTAAGCTGAGACCTTGAAACTGAGATTTCTTTGTTTGTTCTCAAAACAAAGTTGATTGTTCTCAAAGCACAGACTGGGCGTAATGCCAAATTGCAGCAACTGTGATTTGTACAGTCAGCCACTTGCATAAACACAGAAATTGGTTATAGAACAGCACATGAATTGAACTCATAAAGAGAAAGAGAGCATCAGAGGAGGCAGGTGGGGATAAAGAGAAAGAGACCATCAGAGGAGACAGGTGAGGACAAAGAGACCATCAGAGGAAACTGGTGAGCATAAAGAGAAAGATACCATCAGAGGAGACAGGTGGGGACAATGAGATAGAGACCATCAGAGGAGACAGGTGGGGACAAAGAGAAAGAGACCATCAGAGGAGACAGGTGGGGACAATGAGAAAGAGACCATCAGAGGAGACAGGTGAGGATAAAGAGACCATCAGAGGAGACAGGTGGGAACAATGAGAAAGAGACCATCAGAGGAGACAGGTGGGGACAAAGAGAAAAAGAACATCAGATGGGACAGGTGGGGATAAAGAAACAATCAGAGGAGACAGGTGAGAACAAAGCGAAAGTGACAATTAAATCAAATCAAATGAAATCAAATTTTATTTGTCACATACACATGGTTAGCAGATGTTAATGCGAGTGTAGCGAAATGCTTGTGCTTCTAGTTCCGACAATGCAGTAATAACCAACAAGTAATCTAGCTAACAATTCCAAAACTACTACCTTATAGACACAAGTGTAAGGGGATAAAGAATATGTACATAAAGATATATGAGTGAGTGATGGTACAGAGCGGCATAGGCAAGATACAGTAGATGGTATTGAGTGCAGTATATACATATGAGATGAGTATGTAAACAAAGTGGCATAGTTAAAGTGGCTAGTGATACATGTATTACATAAAGATGCAGTAGATGATATAGAGTACAGTATATACATATACATATGAGATGAATCATGTAGGGTATGTAAACTTTATATTAGGTAGCATTGTTTAAAGTGGCTAGTGATATATTTGACATAATTTCCCATCAATTCCCATTATTAAAGTGGCTGGAGTTGAGTCAGTGTGTTGGCAGCAGCCATTCAATGTTAGTGGTGGCTGTTTAACAGTCTGATGGCCTTGAGATAGAAGCTGTTTTTCAGTCTCTCGGTCCCAGCTTTGATGCACCTGTACTGACCTCGCCTTCTGGATGATAGCGGGGTGAACAGGCAGTGGCTCGGGTGGTTGTTGTCCTTGATGATCTTTATGGCCTTCCTGTGACATCGGGTGGTGTAGGTGTCCTGGAGGGCAGGTAGTTTGCCCCCGGTGATGCGTTGTGCAGACCTCACTACCCTCTGGAGAGCCTTACGGTTGTGGGCGGAGCAGTTGCCGTACCAGGCGGTGATACAGCGCGACAGGATGCTCTCGATTGTGCTCTCGATTGTGCCCGTCAGGAAGTCCAGTACCCAGTTGCACAGGGCGGGGTCGAGACCCAGGGTCTCGAGCTTGATGATGAGTTTGGAGGGCACTATGGTGTTAAATGCCGAGCTGTAGTCGATGAACAGCATTCTCACATAGGTATTCCTCTTGTCCAGATGGGTTAGGGCAGTGTGCAGTGTGGTTGAGATTGCATCGTCTGTGGACCTATTTGGGCGGTAAGCAAATTGGAGTGGGTCTAGGGTGTCAGGTAGGGTGGAGGTGATATGGTCCTTGACTAGTCTCTCGAAGCACTTCATGATGACGGAAGTGAGTGCTACGGGGCGGTAGTCATTTAGCTCAGTTACCTTAGCTTTCTTGGGAACAGGAACAATGGTGGCCCTCTTGAAGCATGTGGGAACAACAGACTGGGATAGGGATTGATTGAATATGTCCGTAAACACACCAGCCAGCTGGTCTGCGCATGCTCTGAGGGCGCGGCTGGGGATGCCGTCTGGGCCTGCAGCCTTGCGAGGGTTGACACGTTTAAATGTTTTCCTTACGTCGGCTGCAGTGAAGGAGAGTCCGCATGTTTTAGTTGCGGGCCGTGTCAGTGGCACTGTATTGTCCTCAAAGCGGGCAAAAAAGTTATTTAGTCTGCCTGGGAGCAAGACATCATGGTCTGTGACAGTGCTGGTTTTCTTTTTGTAATCCGTGATTGACTGTAGACCCTGCCACATGCCTCTTGTGTCTGAGCCGTTGAATTGAGATTCTACTTTGTCTCTATACTGACGCTTAGCTTGTTTGATTGCCTTGCGGAGGGAATAGTTACACTGTTTGTATTCGGTCATGTTTCCGATCACCTTGCCCTGATTAAAAGAAGTGGTTCGGGGTTTCAGTTTCACGCGAATGCTGCCATGAATCCACGGTTTCTGGTTTGGGAATGTTTTAATCGTTGCTATGGGAACGACATCTTCAACGCACGTTCTAATGAACTCGCTCACCGAATCAGCGTATTCGTCAATGTTGTTGTCTGACGCAATACGAAACATATCCCAGTCCACGTGATGGAAGCAGTCTTGGAGTGTGGAATCAGATCGGTCGGACCAGCGTTGAACAGACCTCAGCGCGGGAGCTTCTTGTTTTAGTTTCTGTCTGTAGGCAGGGATCAACAAAATGGAGTCGTGGTCAGCTTTTCCGAAAGGAGGGCGGGGCAGGGCCTTATATGCGAGGATTGAGGTGAGGATAATGAGACCATCAGAGAATTAAGATGAGGGTAATGAGACCATCAGAGGAGAAAGGTGAGGACAATGAGAAAGAGACCATCAGAGGAGACAGGTGGGGATAAAGAGACAATGAGAGGAGACCGGTGAGGACAAAGAGTAAGAAACAATTAGAGGATTGAGCTGAGGATAATGAGACCATCAGAGAATTAAGATGAGGGTAATGAGACCATCAGAGGAGAAAGGTGAGAACAATGAGAAAGAGATCATCAGATGAGACAGGTGGAGATAAATAGAAAGAGACCATCAGAGGAGACAGATGAGAATAAAGAGACCATCAGAGGAGACGGGTGAGGATAAAGAGACCATCAGAGGAGACAGGTGAGGATAAAGAGACCATCAGAGGAGACAGGTGAGGACAAAGACACTATCAGATTAGACAGATGAGGATAAAGAGACCATCAGATGAGACAGATGAGGATAAAGAGAAAAATACCACCAGAGGAGACAGGTGGGGACAATGAGAAAGAGACCATCAGAGGAGACAGGTGAGGATAAAGAGACCATCAGAGGAGACAGGTGAGGACAATGAGAAAGAGACCATCAGAGGAGACAGGTGGGGACAATGAGAAAGAGACCATCAGAGGAGACAGGTGAGGATAAAGAGACCATCAGAGGAGACAGATGAGGACAAAGACACCATCAGATTAGACAGATGAGGATAAAGAGAAAAATACCACCAGAGGAGACAGGTGGGGACAATGAGAAAGAGACCATCAGAGGAGACAGGTGAGGATAAAGAGACCATCAGAGGAGACAGGTGAGGACAAAGCGACCATCAGAGGAGCCAGATGAGGACAAAGAGACCATCAGATTAGACAGATGAGGATAAAGAGACCATCAGATGAGACAGATGAGGATAAAGAGAAAAATACCACCAGAGGAGACAGGTGGGGACAATGAGAAAGAGACCATCAGAGGAGACAGGTCAGGATAAAGAGACCATCAGAGGAGACAGGTGAGGACAATGAGAAAGAGACCATCAGAGGAGACAGGTGGGGACAATGAGAAAGAGACCATCAGAGGAGACAGGTGAGGATAAAGAGACCATCAGAGGAGAGAGGCGAGGACAAAGCGACTATCAGAGGAGCCAGATGAGGACAAAGAGACCATCAGATGAGACAGATGAGGATAACGAGAAAGCGACCATCAGATGAGACAGGTGAGGATAAAGAGAAAAACCATCAGATGAGACAGGTGGGGATAAAGAGACCATCAGAGGAGTCAGGTGAGGACAAAGAGAAAGAGACAATTAGAGGATGGAGGTGAGGATAATGAGACCATCAGAGGAGAAAGGCGAGGACAATGAGAAAGAGACCATCAGATGAGACAGGTGGAGATAAAGAGAAAGAAACAATCAGAGGAGACAGGTGGGGACAAAGAGAAAGAGACAATTAGATGAGACAGGGGAGGATAAAGAGACCTTCAGAGGAGACAGGTGAGAATAAAGATACCATCAGAGGAGACAGGAGGGGACAAAGAGAAAGAGAACATCAGAGGAGACAGGTGGTGACAATGAGAAAGAGACCATCAGAGGAGACAGGTGAGGATAAAGAGACCATCAGAGGAGACACGTGAGGAGAAAGAGAACATCAGAGGAGCCAGATGAGGACAAAGAGACCATTAAAGGAGACAGATGAGGATAAAGAGACCATCAGATGAGACAGATGAGGATAACGAGAAAGAGACCATCAGATGAGACAGGTGAGGATAAAGAGAAAAAGACCATCAGATGAGACAGGTGAGGACAAAGAGAAAGAGACAATTAGAGGATTGCGGTGAGGATAATGAGACCATCAGAGGATTGAGGTGAGAATAAAGAGACCATCAGAGGAGACAGGTGGGGACAAAGAGAAAGAGAACATCAGAGGAGACAGGTGGTGACAATGAGAAAGAGACCATCAGAGGAGACAGGTGAGGATAAAGAGACAATCAGAGGAGACAGGTGGTGACAATGAGAAAGAGACCATCAGAGGAGACAGGTGAGGATAAAGAGACCATCAGAGGAGACAGGTGAGGACAAAGACACTATCAGATTAGACAGATGAGGATAAAGAGACCATCAGATGAGACAGATGAGGATAAAGAGAAAAATACCACCAGAGGAGACAGGTGGGGACAATGAGAAAGAGACCATCAGAGGAGACAGGTGAGGATAAAGAGACCATCAGAGGAGACAGGTGAGGACAATGAGAAAGAGACCATCAGAGGAGACAGGTGGGGACAATGAGAAAGAGACCATCAGAGGAGACAGGTGAGGATAAAGAGACCATCAGAGGAGACAGATGAGGACAAAGACACCATCAGATTAGACAGATGAGGATAAAGAGAAAAATACCACCAGAGGAGACAGGTGGGGACAATGAGAAAGAGACCATCAGAGGAGACAGGTGAGGATAAAGAGACCATCAGAGGAGACAGGTGAGGACAAAGCGACCATCAGAGGAGCCAGATGAGGACAAAGAGACCATCAGATTAGACAGATGAGGATAAAGAGACCATCAGATGAGACAGATGAGGATAAAGAGAAAAATACCACCAGAGGAGACAGGTGGGGACAATGAGAAAGAGACCATCAGAGGAGACAGGTCAGGATAAAGAGACCATCAGAGGAGACAGGTGAGGACAATGAGAAAGAGACCATCAGAGGAGACAGGTGGGGACAATGAGAAAGAGACCATCAGAGGAGACAGGTGAGGATAAAGAGACCATCAGAGGAGAGAGGCGAGGACAAAGCGACTATCAGAGGAGCCAGATGAGGACAAAGAGACCATCAGATGAGACAGATGAGGATAACGAGAAAGCGACCATCAGATGAGACAGGTGAGGATAAAGAGAAAAAGACCATCAGATGAGACAGGTGGGGATAAAGAGACCATCAGAGGAGTCAGGTGAGGACAAAGAGAAAGAGACAATTAGAGGATGGAGGTGAGGATAATGAGACCATCAGAGGAGAAAGGCGAGGACAATGAGAAAGAGACCATCAGATGAGACAGGTGGAGATAAAGAGAAAGAAACAATCAGAGGAGACAGGTGGGGACAAAGAGAAAGAGACAATTAGATGAGACAGGGGAGGATAAAGAGACCTTCAGAGGAGACAGGTGAGAATAAAGATACCATCAGAGGAGACAGGAGGGGACAAAGAGAAAGAGAACATCAGAGGAGACAGGTGGTGACAATGAGAAAGAGACCATCAGAGGAGACAGGTGAGGATAAAGAGACCATCAGAGGAGACAGGTGGGGACAAAGAGAATGACACCATCAGAGGAGACCGGTGGTGGCAATGAGAAAGAGACCATCAGAGGAGACAGGTGAGGATAAAGAGACCATCAGAGGAGACACGTGAGGAGAAAGAGAACATCAGAGGAGCCAGATGAGGACAAAGAGACCATCAAAGGAGACAGATGAGGATAAAGAGACCATCAGAGGAGACAGGTGGGGACAAAGAGAAAGAGAACATCAGAGGAGACAGGTGGTGACAATGAGAAAGAGACCATCAGAGGAGACAGGTGAGGATAAAGAGACCATCAGAGGAGACACGTGAGGAGAAAGAGAACATCAGAGGAGCCAGATGAGGACAAAGAGACCATTAAAGGAGACAGATGAGGATAAAGAGACCATCAGAGGAGACAGGTGGGGACAAAGAGAAAGAGACCATCAGAGGAGACAGGTGGTGACAATGAGAAAGAGACAATCAGAGGAGACAGGTGAGGATAAAGAGACCATCAGAGGAGACACGTGAGGAGAAAGAGACCATCAGAGGAGCCAGATGAGGACAAAGAGACCATCAGAGGAGATGGATGAGGATAAAGAGACCATCAGATGAGACAGATGAGGATAACGAGAAAGAGACCATCAGATGAGACAGGTGAGGATAAAGAGAAAAAGACCATCAGATGAGACAGGTGAGGACAAAGAGAAAGAGACAATTAGAGGATTGCGGTGAGGATAATGAGACCATCAGAGGATTGAGGTGAGAATAAAGAGACCATCAGAGGAGACAGGTGGGGACAAAGAGAAAGAGAACATCAGAGGAGACAGGTGGTGACAATGAGAAAGAGACCATCAGAGGAGACAGGTGAGGATAAAGAGACAATCAGAGGAGACAGGTGGTGACAATGAGAAAGAGACCATCAGAGGAGACAGGTGAGGATAAGGAGACAATCAGAGGAGACAGGTGGGGACAAAGAGAAAGAGACAATTAGATGAGACAGGTGAGGATAAAGAGACCATCAGAGGAGACAGGTGAGAATAAAGAGACCATCAGAGGAGACAGGTGGAGACAAAGAGAAAGAGACCATCAGAGGAGACAGGTGGTGACAATGAGAAAGAGACCATCAGAGGAGACAGGTGAGGATAAAGAGACCATCAGAGGAGACAGGTGGGGACAAAAGAATGAGACCATCAGAGGAGACTGGTGGTGGCAATGAGAAAGAGACCATCAGAGGAGACACGTGAGGACAAAGAGACCATCAGAGGAGACATATGAGGATAAAGAGACCATCAGAGGAGACAGGTGGGGACAAAGAGAAAGAGACCATCAGAGGAGACAGGTGGTGACAATGAGAAAGAGACAATCAGAGGAGACAGGTGAGGATAAAGAGACCATCAGAGGAGACACGTGAGGAGAAGGAGACCATCAGAGGAGCCAGATGAGGACAAAGAGACCATCAGAGGAGACAGATGAGGATAAAGAGACCATCAGATGTGACAGATGAGGATAATGAGAAAGAGACCATCAGATGAAACAGGTGGGGATAAAGAAACCATCAGAGGAGACAGGTGAGGATAAAGAGACCATCAGAGGAGACACGTGAGGAGAAGGAGACCATCAGATGAGACAGATGAGGACAAAGAGACCATCAGAGGAGACAGATGAGGATAAAGAGACCATCAGATGAGACAGATGAGGATAACGAGAAAGAGACCATCAGATGAGACAGGTGAGGATAAAGAGAAAAAGACCATCAGATGAAACAGGTGGGGATAAAGAAACCATCAGAGGAGACAGGTGAGGACAACGAGAAAGAGACAATTAGAGGATTGCGGTGAGGATAATGAGACCATCAGAGGATTGAGGTGAGGATAATGAGACCATCAGAAGAGACAGGTGGGG
>NC_056459.1:27832314-27929814 GCF_018296145.1 Oncorhynchus tshawytscha
TGTCTCTGGACCAACTCACTGCCACAGTCATACGCTGGACCTAGTTTTGTCCCATGGAATAAATGTTGTGGATCTTAATGTTTTTCCTCATAATCCTGGACTATCGGACCACCATTTTATTATGTTTGCAATTGCAACAAATAATCTGCTCAGAC
The DNA here is from genome assembly GCF_018296145.1 of Oncorhynchus tshawytscha. NCBI lineage: Eukaryota > Metazoa > Chordata > Actinopteri > Salmoniformes > Salmonidae > Oncorhynchus > Oncorhynchus tshawytscha. The sequence goes on from NC_056459.1 coordinate 27,832,470, forward strand.
CCCAACCAAGGAACATCAAAAGTCGTGCTATAAATTCACAGACAACACAAAGATTCCTTGATGTCCTTCCAGATTCCCTCTGTCTACCCAAGGACGCCAGAGGACAAAAATCAGTTAACCACCTAACTGAGGAACTCAATTTAACCTTGCGCAATACCCTAGATGCAGTTGCACCCCTAAAAACTAAAAACATTTCTCACAAGAAACTAGCTCCCTGGTACACAGAAAATACCCGAGCTCTGAAGCAAGCTTCCCGAAAATTGGAATGGAAATGGCGCCACACCAAACTGGAAGTCTTCCGACTAGCTTGGAAAGACAGTACCGTGCAGTACCGTAGAGCCCTTACTGCTGCTCGATCATCCTATTAATCTAACTTAATTGAGGAAAATAAGAACAATCCGAAATTCCTTTTTGATACTGTCGCAAAGCTAACTAAAAAGCAGCATTCCCCAAGAGAGGATGACTTTCACTTTAGCAGTGATAAATTCATGAACTTCTTTGAGGAAAAGATTATGATTATTAGAAAGCAAATGACGGACTCCTCTTTAAATCTGCGTATTCCTTCACAGCTCAGTTGTCCTGAGCCTGCACAACTCTCCCAGGAACTAGGATCAAGGGAGACGCTCAAGTGTTTTAGTACTATATCTCTTGACACAATGATGAAAATAATCATGGCCTCTAAACCTTCAAGCTGCATACTGGACCCTATTCCAACTAAACTACTGAAAGAGCTGCTTCCTGTGCTTGGCCCTCCTATGTTGAACATAATAAACGGCTCTCTATCCACCGGATGTGTACCAAACTCACTAAAAGTGGCAGTAATAAAGCCTCTCTTGAAAAAGCCAAACCTTGACCCAGAAAATATAAAAAACTATCGGCCTATATCGAATCTTCCTCTCAAAAATTTTAGAAAAGGCTGTTGCGCAGCAACTTACTGCCTTCCTGAAGACAAACAATGTATACAAAATGCTTCAGTCTGGTTTTAGACCCCATCATAGCACTGAGACGGCACTTGTGAAGCTGGTAAATGACATTTTAATGGCATCGGACCGAGGCTCTGCATCTGTCCTCTTGCTCCTAGACCTTAGTGCTGCTTTTGATACCATCGATCACCACATTCTTTTGGAGAGATTGGAAACCCAAATTGGTCTACATGGACAAGTTCTGGCCTGGTTTAGATCTTATCTGTCGGAAAGATATCAGTTTGTCTCTGTGAATGGTTTGTCCTCTGACAAATCAACTGTAAATTTTGGTGTTCCTCAAGGTTCCGTTTTAGGACCACTATTGTTTTCACTATATATTTTACCTCTTGGGGATGTTATTCGAAAACATAATGTTAACTTTCACTGCTATGCGGATGACACACAGCTGTACATTTCAATGAAACATGGTGAAGCCTCAAAATTGCCCTCGCTAGAAGCCTGTGTTTCAGACATAAGGAAGTGTATGGCTGCAAACGTTCTACTTTTAAACTCAGACAAAACAGAGATGCTTGTTCTAGGTCCCAAGAAACAAAGAGATCTTCTGTTGAATCTGACAATTAATCTTAATGGTTGTACAGTCGTCTCAAATAAAACTGTAAAGGACCTCGGCGTTACTCTGGACCCTGATCTCTCTTTTGAAGAACATATCAAGACCATTTCAAGGACAGCTTTTTTCCATCTACGTAACATTGCAAAAATCAGAAAATTTCTGTCCAAAAATGATGCAGAAAAATGTATCCATGCTTTTGTCACTTCTAGGTTAGACTACTGCAATGCTCTACTTTCCGGCTACCCGGATAAAGCACTAAATAAACTTCAGTTGGTGCTAAATACGGCTGCTAGAATCCTGACTAGAAACAAAAAAATTGATCATATTACTCCAGTGCTAGCCTCTCTACACTGGCTTCCTGTCAAAGCAAGGGCTGATTTCAAGGTTTTACTGCTAACCTACAAAGCATTACATGGGCGTGCTCCTACCTATCTCTCTGATTTGGTCCTGCCGTACATACCTACACGTATGCTACAGTCACAAGACGCAGGCCTCCTAATCGTCCCTAGAATTTCTAAGCGAACAGCTGGAGGCAGGGCTTTCACCTATAGAGCTCCATTTTTATGGAATGGTCTGCCTACCCATGTCAGAGACGCAAACTCGGTCTCAACCTTTAAGTCTTTACTGAAGACTCATCTCTTCAGTGGGTCATATGATTGAGTGTAGTCTGGCCCAGGAGTGGGAAGGTGAACGGAAAGGCTCTGGAGCAACAAACCGCCCTTGCTGTCTCTGCCTGGCCGGTTCCCCTTTTTCCACTGGGATTCTCTGCCTCTAACCCTATTACAGGGGCTGGGTCACTGGCTTGCTGGGGCTCTCTCATGCCGTCCCTGGAAGGGGTGCGTCACCTGAGTGGGTTGATTCACTGATGTGGTCATCCTGTCTGGGTTGGCGCCCCCCATTGGGTTGTGCCATGGCAGAGATCTTTGTGGGCTATACTCAGCCTTGTCTCAGGATGGTAAGTTGGTGGTTGAAGATATCCCTCTAGTGGTGTGGGGGCTGTGCTTTGGCAAAGTGGGTGGGGTTATATCCTTCCTGTTTGGCCCTGTCCGGGGGTGTCCTGGGATGGGGCCACAGTGTCTCCTGACCCCTCCTGTCTCAGCCTCCAGTATTTGTGCTGCAGTAGTTTATGTGTCAGGGGGCTAGGGTCAGTTTGTTATATCTGGAGTACTTCTCCTGTCCTATTCGGTGTCCTGTGTGAATTATCTAATTCTCTCTTTCTTTCTCTCTCTCGGAGGACCTGAACCCTAGGACCATGCCCCAGGACTACCTGACATGATGACTCCTTGCTGTCCCCAGTCCATCTGACCATGCTGCTGCTCCAGTTTCAACTGTTCTGCCTTATTATTGTACGACCATGCTGGTCATTTATGAACATTTGAACATCTTGGCCATGTTCTGTTATAATCTCCACCCAGCACAGCCAGAAGTGTTCTGGCCACCCCACATAGCCTGGTTCCTCTCTAGATTTCTTCCTAGGTTTTGGCCTTTCTAGGGAGTTTTTCCTAGCCACCGTGCTTCTACACCTGCATTGCTTGCTGATTGGGGTTTTAGGCTGGGTTTCTGTACAGCACTTTGAGATATCAGCTGATGTACGAAGGGCTATATAAATCAATTTGCTTTGATTTGATTTGATTTGAGAGAGAGAGAGAAGGAAAAAAAGAAAGATAGAGAGAGAGAGAAGGAAAGAAAGATAGAGAGAGAGAAGGAAAGAAAGAGAGAGAGAGAGAGAGAGAGAGAGAAGGAAAGAAAGATAGAGAGAGAGGGAGAGAGAGAGAGAAATAAAGAGATTGTGACAGGAGGAGGGAGATGGAGGAATAAAATATAACTAGGAATGGGGGAGAAAGGGGGAGGTGAAGTGAGGGCCGGAGTTGAGTGACGTACTGATCTCCCCCATAGGGTCATGAAAGCAGGGGTTAGCTGAATGAGAGGGGCCAGAGCTGTACCTGTCCTAACCAGAGAATGGAAATGTGTCTAAGTGGAGGACAGAGGAGACAAATGCAGCCCACACTAAATTGAAATAGACTTTGGACAAGTTTAAGAATGTTCTCCTTTCTCACACAGAGTTTAATCGTATCTGTGTTTAATTATTGTGTTCCTAATTACCTTCTTTCTTCTTCGACTCTAATTACTGGACTAAAACGACAAATTAAGGCAAACGCAATTACAACTAAAAGTGTTAATAAAACTTAATGTAATTTAAAGTGATAAAGACGCACGCTTGTATACTTTGTGATAATCCCATGTGACTATGTGACTTTGTTTATTCTCTATAATTTCTTCATTCTTAACTACAACAAATTAAACCACAAATTAAACCACTACAGTGTAACCATGAATCCTACACTCTTTACATACATCCTGTCAACAATGACCTACCTCTCCAATAATGACACACAGAGTATTACACTATATATACAAAAGTATGTGGACAACCCTTCAAATTAGTGGATTTGGCTATTTCAGTACAAATGAGTACAAAGTCATGCAATCTCCATAGCCAAACATTGGCAGTAGAATGGCTTTACTGAAGAGTTTAGTGACTTTCAACGTGGCACAGTCATAGGACGCCACCTTTCCAACAAGTCAGTTTGTCAAATTTCTGCCCTGCTAGAGTAGCCCCAGTCAACAGTAAGTGCTGTTATTGTGAAGTGGAGATGTCTAGGAGAAACAACGGCTCAGCTGCAAAGTGGTAGGCCATACAAGCTCACAGAACCGGACCGTCGAGTGCTGAAGCACGTAGCACGTAAAAATTCTCTGTCCTCGGTAGCAACACTCACTACCAAGTTCCAAACTGCTTCTGCAAGTAACTTCAGCACAATAACTGTTTGTCAGGAGCTTCATGAGATGGGTTTCCATGGCTGATCAACCGCACACAAGCCTACAGTATGTAAGATCACCATGCGCAATGCCAAGCGTCGGTTGGTAGAGTGGAATGCTCGCCGCTGTTGGACTCTGGAGCAGTGGAAACGCTTTCTCTGGAGGGATGAATCACCCTTCATCATCTGGCCGTCCGATGGATGAATCTGGGTTTCGCGAATGCAAGGAGAACGCTACCTGCCCTCATGCATGGTGCCACCTGTAAAGTTTGGTGGATGAGGAATAATGGTCGGGGCTGTTTTTCATGGTTCGGGCTAGGCCCCTTAGTTCCAGTGAAGGGAAATCTTAACTCTATAGCATACAATGACATTCTAGACGATCATGTGCTACCAACTTTGTTGTAACAGTTTGGGGAAGGCCCTTTCCAGTTTCAACATAACAATGCATAACTTGACTGGCCTGCACAGATCCCTGACCTCAACCCCATCGAACACCGTTGGGATGAATTGGGACGCTGACTGTGAGCCAGGCCTAATCGGCCAACATCAGTGCCCGACCTTACTAATGCTCTAATGGCTGAATGGAAGCAAGTCCCCATAGCGGCGGCAGGGTAGCCTAGTGGTTACAGCGTTGGTCTAGTAACCGGAAGGTTGCAAGTTCAAACCCCCGAGCTGACAAGGTACAAATCTGTCGTTCTGCCCCTGAACAGGCAGTTAACCCACTGTTCCTAGGCCGTCATTGAAAATAAGAATTTGTTCTTAACTGACTTGCCTAGTAAAATAAAGGTAAAAAAAAAATAAAAATAGCAATGTTCCAGCATCTAGTGGAAAGCCTTCCCAGAAGAGTGGAGGTTGTTATAGCAGCAAAGAGGGGACCCAATCCATATTAATGGCCATGATTTTGGAAAGAGATGTTCAACGAACATACTTTTGGTCATGTAGTGTATGTTCAGCTACATTATCTGTTTTTATGCTATAGACCTGTTTTGGAAAGCAAACTTTTTTGTCGTTGTCAAAAAAGATCTATCCACTTCTCAATCCATAAAGTAAAGTTCAGTTTCTGATGGTTCAGTAAAGTTAATGGTTAGCTGAGCTGTTTAATGCAACAGAACACATACTAATTGGTGAGTGGCTCTGTGTTCCGTTTTGAGGTTCCAAAGGTTTGGTTCAGCTCCATGGTTCCGAGACAGAATTATGGTTAAATCTGACAGAATGGATGAGGGAAATCAATGTAGAATGTAAAGTGTGGGTGGGTGGGAAACGGCAGCTGGTTGTGAATAACAGACGCTGAGCATTGTGTTTGTGTGTGTGTGCCATTTTCCCACACAATCAATATGATTTGTTGCTCAACTCAAACCCAATTCTTCCAACATGTCATACATTGTAATTCAAAGAAGGCTGTGTAGTCAACGGCTCTTGTCAAAGCAAGCCTTTCTCTACGACTTGTGTTGTGTTTTTCTTACAGTGCAACTATCCTTTCTTTAAAATATTCTCTCCATGGTATGTCTACTGCTTTTATCTGACTTTAGATTGTGTGTTTTTCTTCTAGTCTATCTCTCATTATTTCAAAAGTGTGAAATTTTAACCTAATAAGATTGTTTGGTAGAAATGTCGAAAAAAAAAAACCATTTCAAGTGTAATAATTAACCATGGATTCAAAAGACTAAATATATTATTGCTAGATAATGAGATATTTCATTGAAGACTAGGTGCTTCCTAAAATCCTCTATGCCTCACTATTAATTTGATGTCATTTTTTTTCTCTTAAATGTGTTAGGGATTCCATTTTCTTAAGGCATTAACTTTTCTCAAGCTGTTTAATAGCATATTAAAATAACATGCTCCATCAACTAGACTTTAATAATTATGACTGCTCTCTTCTCTCCCTTTGGGCTTTAGAAAAGCATGATCTTATCAGCATATTGAGAAATAGGAATTAAGTGTATTTTTAATTGAAAGATCCAAAGTCAAGAAAATTGCTTCATATTGGAGAAGACATATGGTCAGTGTCCTCACTAGATTCTGCTATTCATTATTATAAAGGACGTATTACTGGAATTGTTTAACTTTAAAATATGTCTTAAGTATCATTTATAATATGTCAACGATTGGGGAATAAGGAAAAGCAGTATTTTTTTATTTTATTTAACCTCTATTTAACTTGGCAAGTCAGTATGTTCTTCTCTTTTTTAGAATGTTTTGTCATGACGACAGCATTGGTACTTTTCAGACTCACTCCCTCAACACTGCTCATTACCGTCACCCATTGACACCAGTGGGGAGCAATATGGCTTCGCTCTTTCTTATTATGGTAGGTCATATGAAGGATACCAAGAGTGTTGCGTGACTCGCATGGACACAAACAGAGAGACACACACACACACAAGCACACACAGGCTCAGGGTGTTAATAACAAACCTCGGTCTGTGGGCAAGCTGGGTGGTTGATGGCAGAGAATGACAGTGGTTACAGTACTTTGCAGAGGGAGATGGGCAATATACACACACACAAACACACTGACACATGAATGCAGACTACAGGAACGCCTGCACGAAAGCACACAGACACACACACACACTGCTCGTTATGGTTATGTTATGCCTGTCTCCTAGCCGTTAACGATGTCATTCTGTATTTAGAACATGAGAGCCAGGCTCAACAGCCTGTTGCAGAGGCTGCCGAGGTTTGGGTCAATTGAATCCCAGCTTGATGTCTGTCATGAGGACTTTTTCATACATCCTCATAAATGCATGTGTTTTTCTAAAGGATATAAAAGAGGAGAGGAGAAACAGGAGAGGAGGGAGGGAGGGAAAGAAAGAGAGAGAGGGAGCATGAGATTATACCACTGAACATAATGGTGGCTATGTATACATCTCTCTACAAACTCTGTACTCATTCATTTTATCAATGTATGGCTTTAATTATCAGCGAATATGCATATAACTCCAGCATACCATTCATCACCGGAGGTCGGGTCAGCAGCATGACAGTAATGACTCATTAGACTGTATTACATGGTTCATTGATGTGATTTAGGCCCACTGCGGCTGAACGAGGCCTGATAAAACGCAGTGTCAGAAAAGTCCTTATCAGTGCTTCTATTTAATAATTGAGGCAGACAGATACACACACACACACACACACACACACACACACACACACACACACACACACACACACACACACACACACACACACACACACACACACACACACACACATACATACACACATAAGCACGCTCATACAATTACACACACACACACACACACAAGCACGCTCATACAATTACACACACACACACACAGTTTTGTATTGCTATCCTTGTGGGGACCTAACTCCTAACCTTAACCTTAATTCTAACCCTAACCCAAATTGTAACCCTAGGCCTAAAACTAACCACCTCCACCTTCCTGGTGGAGACCTGAAAAATGTCCCCACCTGTCCGAATTGTCCTTGTTTTACTATCTTTGTGTCACGACTTCCGCCGAAGTTGGTCCCTATCCTTGTTTGAGCGACGTTCGGCGGTCGAAGTCACCGACCTTCTAGCCATCGCTGATCCTCTTTAAATTTTCCTTTGGTTTGTCTTGTCTTCCATCACACCTGGTTCCAATCCCATCAATTACATGTTGTGTATTTAACCCTCTGTTCCCCTTCATGTCTTTGTCGGTGATTGTTTATTGTAAGTGTTTGTGCTCGTCTGTCCTGGTGTGCGGAAGGTTATGTACCCATTATTTCATTGTTCTGTTTTCCGGTGGATTTTCTGTCATTAAACTGTGCCGTTTGGAAACAAAGTTTTTGCTCTCCTGCGTCTGACTTCTCTGCCGCCAGTTCGCACCCCTTACAGAATCACCGACCAGACAATGGAGTCAGCAGGAGCAGGTACCCCAGGTATAGGGGTGGAGGAGAGCGTCCGGGAGCACGCAGCAATGCTCCAACATCTTGAAACCGCCATTGACCGTGTTGTCCAGACAATGGACCACTGGGAGAGACAGGGAGTTCTTCCAGCGACTCCACCAGCACAACCGGGCTCTCCTCTGAGCGCCCCTCTTCCTCCTGGTCCCAGTGGGATTCTTCTCTCCCAGCCCCAGCAATACGACGGAAAGGCTGCGACCTGCCAGGGGTTCCTTCTTCTACTGGACCTATACCTGGCCACCGTCCACCCCGCTCCATCGGGCCATGAGAGGGTGTCCGCCCTCATCTCTTGCCTCACCGGGAAAGCCCTGGAGTGGGCCAACGCCGTGTGGAGAGAGGGAGACTCCAGTTTGAGGAGTTCACCTCTTGAGCACCTCTTCCATCTGAGGCAGGAGACGATGAGCGTCCAAGAGTTCGCCCTCACACATGCACCCACACTTCAATTCAAAGATTGTAACATTTAGATGAATAGAAAGGGAATGAGTACAGGATTTTTTATTCAGGGCAAAAGTTTATATAGGTACTCTTCTGTCTCTCTATATCTATCACTTTATCTCCAGCTCCCATCTCTCTCTTACTCTCTCTCTGTATTAAACACGTATCCACCTACTTTAGGCTTTGAATCCCATTCTCCCCAGTCTCACTGGTGGACCTCTGACGTGTAAGACAAGAGGAGGGATTCAGTTACCATGTCTTCCTAGGAGAACTGCTGTGATTAGTGTATTCTGTTACATGTTCTGCTATACGCACAGAACCAGTTTTCCATGTAAATTAAACATGTCTTACTAGTGTAGTGGGCAACCATTACAGTTAGTTCCTGTTGGGAAGATCACCGCCATCAAAAGTAATCGGGCCATTAAATATTCACCACGTAGAGAAGAATAAGACTGCAAAGAAGAAAGGGAATGGGAGAGAGAGAAAGAAGAGGGGAGGTGAATTTAACTCACGTTGAGAAATATTTCTAATAACATTGGGAGAGACAATGTTTAGGACAATGTCTCTCTGTTACCGCAGGGTGTTTCAAAGACAACCTTTCACTGATCGGGGATAAAATACAGAATCTCCTGCGTCTGCAATCTTGATTTCGGGAACACTGCCGTGAAACGTATTTTTCTGTGTGTATAATCATTTTTTTATAATTTCTCCTTTTTTTTCTTTCTGATCCTTTCTTTCTCTCGCTCGCAATCGAAAGAAAACCTATCGTTAGCAATGTCTGAGAATCTACACTCAAAAATATATGGCGTATCTGGTGCCGTGAGGATGGTAAAATTCAGAGGTCATACATTGGCTCCCCAGTCTACTCCCAGACGAGGCTTAAAAGGAAGGGTTCAAGGGTCAATGTCGTCATGTGATTCAGAGGAAAACAAAATGGAAAACAAATATATGACCAATATAATCACCAATGTGATTCTGCAGATGCTTTAGAGGAGAGGAGACAGGGGTTAATGCTTACTCAGTGTGAATACTTTCCATTATGGAAAATCCTGCTTGGGCCTCGTATCTTCCTTTCCTCTATTCCTCTTAGAAGATTAGAAGATATCCACCTTGTTTCAGGTCCTAAGAAACTTTTGAGTATTTTCAATTTTTTCATGTTATTTCTCACATTATTAGCCCAGAACGTTCTTTGCAATATTACATACAGCCGGAAATATCAGAGAGAAATCAGAGAGGCAGTAACTCACCAGTATTTCGACAAGGAATACAACTTTCCTGAATTGGATCCTTTGATCGTACCTTCCAAGGCGATTTTACCTATCCCAGAGGCTGCTCCAAGGTATTCGGAATGAACTTTTAGGCCGACTCAGGAGGCGTACACACCATTTACCGCTTCTGAGTATGTTACTAGCTAATGTTCAGTCCTTGGACAATAAAGTTGACGAGCTCAGGGCGAGGAGCTCCTTCCAGATAGACATTGGGGATTGGAACATAGTCTGTTTCACAGAGTCATGGCTCTCTCCGGGTATACTGTCCCTGTTCATACAGCCAGCTGGGTTTTCAATACATCGTGCGGAGAGGAATAAAGAACTCTCCGGAAGAAGAAATATGGAGGTGTATGTTTCATGCTTAACTACTCATGGTGTGATTGTGGTAATGCACAGGAACTCAAGTCCTTTTGTTCACCTGACCTAGAATCCCTAAAAATCTAATGCTGACCACATTACCTCCCTAGAGGATTTTATTTTGTTATCATCACAGCCGTGTATATACCCCTCAAGCCGAAACCACAACAGCTCTCTAGGAACCTTGTGCAAACTGGAAACTGGATATCCCGAGGCCTCATTTATTATAGCTGGGGACTTAAATGAAGAAAATCTGAGGAAAGCGCTACTGAAGATCTATCAACACATCACCTGCAGTACAAAACTCTCAACCATTGTTACTCTCTCTTCTGGGATGGCTACAAGGCCCTCCCCCAACCTCCCTTGTGCAAATCAGATGACGACTCCATTTTGATACTCCATTCCTATAGGTAGAAAATCAAACAGGAAGTACCCATGCTAAGGCCTATTCAATGCTGGTCTGACCAATTGAAAACAAATGATTCAAGACTGTTTTGAACAAGCGGACTGGGACATGTTCCGAGTTGTCTCTGAGAATAACATTGAAGTATACACACAGTGACTGAGTTCATCAGGAAGTGTATAGGGGATGTGGTTCCCAATTGTAACGACTAAAACCTATCCAAACCAAAAACTGTGGATAGATGGCAGCATTCACGCAAAACTAAAAGTGCGAACCTCCACATTTAACCACGGTATGGTGACTGGGAATATCATCAAATATAAACAATAAAGTTATGCCCTCCGTAAGGCAATCAAACAGGCAAAACGAGGACTGTGAGCTCTCATTCTCCGTGGCCGATGTGAGTAAGACATTTAAGCGTGATAACCCTGCCAAGGCTCAGAATGCATCCCTAGCTGCGTCCTCAGAGCATGCGCAGAACAGCTGGCAGGAGTGTTTATGGACATATTCAATCTCCCCTGTTAAAGCCTCAAGTCTTCTTGGGTATTTCTCCCATTCTTCCTTGCAAATCCTCTCAACATCTGTCAGGTTGGATGGGGAGCATCGTTGCACAGCTATTTTCAGGTCTCTCCAGAGATGTTCCATTGGTTTCAAGTCTAGGCTCTGGCTGGGCCACTCAATGACATTTAGAGACTTGTCCCAAAGCTACTCCTGTGTTGTCATGGCTGTGTGCTTAGGGTCATTGTTCTGTTGGAAGGTGAACCTTCACCCCAGTCTGAGGTCCTGAGCACGCCAGAGCAGGATTTCACCCAGGATCTCTTTTTACTTAGCTCGGTTCATCTTTCCCTCGATCCTGACTAGCTCCCCAGTCCCAGCAAATGAAAAACATCCCCAAAATATGATGCTGCCACCACCATGCTTCACCTTGTGGATGGTGCCAGGTTTACTCCAATCGTGAACCTTGGCATTCAGGCCAAAGACTTTAAACTTGTTTTCATCAGACCAGAGAATCTTGTTTCTCATGGTCTGAGAGCCATTTAGGTGTCTTTTGGCAAACTCCATGCGGGCTGTCATGTGCCTTTTACTGAGGAGTGGCTTCCGTCTGGCCACTATACTATAAAGACCTGATTGGTGGATTTCTGCTGAGACTGTTGTTCTTCTGAAAGGTTCTCCTACCTCCAAAGAGGAACTCTGGAGCTCAGTCAGAGTGATCAGCAGGTTCTTGGTCACCTCCCTGACCATGGCCCTTCTCCCCCGATTGCTCATTTGGTCTTGGTGGTTCCAATCTTCTTACATTTAAGAATGATGGAAGCCACTGTGTTTTTGGGGACCTTCAATGCTGCAGACATTTTTTGGTACCTTTCCCCAGATCTGTGCCTCAACAGAATCTTGTCTCGGAGCTCTACAGACAATTCCTTTGACCTCATGGCTTGGTTTTTGCTATGACATACACTGTCAACTGTGGGACCTTAAATAGACAGGCGTGTTCCTTTCCAAATTATGTCCAATCATTTTAATTTACCACAGGTGGTCTCCAATCCAGTTGTAGAAACATCTCAAGGATGGTCAATGGAAACAGGATGCAGTTGAGCTCCATTTCTGGTCTCATAGTAAATGGTCTTAAAACTTACGTAAATGACGTATTTATCTTTATATTTGTAATACATATTTCAAGAATTTATTAAACACAGTTTTTGCTTTGTTATTATGGGGTATCGTGTGTACAGTAGATTGATGAGGAAAATGTTTTATTTAATCAATTTTAGAATAATATACACTACCAGTCAAAAGTTTGGACACACCTACTCATTACAGGGTTTTTCGTTATTTGTACTATTTTTACATTGTAGAAAAATAGTGAAGACATCAAAACTATGAAATAACATATGGAATCATGTAGTAACCAAAAAAGTGTTAAACAAATCAAAATGTAATGTATATTCGAGAGTCTTCAAATTAGCCACCATTTGCCTTGATGACAGCTTTGCACACTTGGCATTCTCTCAACCAGCTTCATGAGGTAGTCACCTGGAATACATTTCAGTTAACCTCTCTGGGATATGTGGGACGGTAGCGTCCCACCTTGCCAACAGCCAGTGAAATTGCAGGCCACCAAATTCAAACCAACAGAAATCCCATAATTAAAATTCCTCAAACATACAAGTATTTTACACCATTTTAAAGATACACTTGTTGTAAATCCATCCACAGTGTCCAGTTTCAAAAAGGCTTTACAATGAAAGCACACCAAATGATTATGTTAGGTCCGTACCTAGTCACAGAAAAACACAGCCATTTTTACAGCCAAAGAGAGGAGTCACAAAAAGCAGAAATAGAGATAAAATTAATCACTAACCTTTGTTGATCTTCATCAGATGACACGCATAGGACTTCATGTTACACAAAACATGTATGTTTTGTTCGATAAAGTTCATATTTATATCCAAAAATCTCAATTTACATTGGCGCGTTACGTTCAGTAATGTTTTGCTTCCAAAACATGCAGTGATTTTGCAGAGAGCCACATCAGTTAACAAAAATACTCATCATAAATGTTGATGAAAATACAAGTGTTATGCATGAAACTTTAGATAAACTTCTCCTTAAGAGTTCAAGGCACACTTAACCAGCATGGCTTCCACAGCATTCTGCATCGATACGCCATCCCATCTTGTTTGTGCATAATGGGACTATCATTTGTAATTAAACAGGAAATGACCTAACAAACCTTCAGGCTGTGTAAGGGCTATTTGACGAAGAAGGAGAGTGATGGAGTGCTGCATCAGATGACCTGGAATCCACAATTAACCAACCTCAATCCAGTTGAGATGGTTTGTGATGAGTTGGACTGTAGAGTGAATGAAAAGCAGCCAACAAGTGGGAACTCCTTCAAGACATTTGGAAAAGCATTCCAGGTGAAGCTGGTTGAGAGAATGACAAGAGTGTGCAAAGCTGTTACTACTTGATTCCATATGTGTTCTTTCCTTGTTTTGATGTCTTGGCTATCATTCTACAATGAAGAAAATAGTACAAATAAAGAAAAACCCTTGATGAGTAGGTCTGTCCAAACTTTTGACTGATAGATATTTGATTTAGCAGCTTGAATAAAGTTACTGGCCTTGTCCGAACTCTGTCATACATAGTACTTACTAAAACGACATACTGTGTTCTAAGTACTACACTCTATTTAGAACATACTGTTTGGTATTAACGAAAGCAGCAAGCAACAAATTTCAACATACTAAAAATGTGTCATGTTCAATAGCGTTGATTCGCTCCATTCATTGAATTTGGTAAAACATGTCCTCTTATCTGATTATCAGCTGATTACCAGCTGTTGTCAAACACATGTGAGTCTAGAAAGATTTTCTTCCTCAAAACTGTGTAGCCAATTCTACTAGATGAAAAGCCTAAATGAGTAAGACATATTGGCATTTAAAGGATATTCAATTTAGTGTCTTCTGTGTTCAGCAGTGCATGCTTTATTTGAACAACATTTCAATTCCAGGTAGATTCCCATAGTACTTCCACGCACCTTTAAAACTGACAACAGTTCAATCCCAGGTGGATCTTTGCCAGGAATTTCACTAAACTCTCCCGGCAAAGCAGCTGTTTCATAGGCGTAGAGAATTTATGTTTGTCTCCTTTTCAGGTCCAGAGAGGCTGACTGACAGACATACAGGCAGCAGCATAAATGAGAAAGGTTAATAGATGACAGGAGACATGAGCATGTTTTTGCCTGTGGAAGCATGTATACATATGCTCACTGAGTTGCCCCATTTAACATTAACGTGACTGAGAGAATCTCTGAACACTGAGCAACAGTAATCAAAAAACCTGCTTTTACTAACTGACCAGAGACAGAAAGAGACAAAACCATCGGAGGGAGAAAATAATCCATTTATGGTATTACCAAAAAATAGCAATGTGATCAAAGACTGGAATTTACCTTTGGCTTGCTCTAATGTAATTACGGAAGAGATAATGCAATCACTCTGGCAAGCAGAGTGGGTGGCGGCAGGGAGTGACAGTGGTTACGCTGCAGAAATAGATAGGCATTACATACACATACAGTGGGGCAAAAAAGTATTTAGTCAGCCACCAATTGTGCAAGTTCTCCCACTTAAAAAGATGAGAGAGTCCTGTAATTTTCATCATAGGTACACTTCAACTATGACATACAAAATGAGGGAAGAAAATCCAGAAAATCACATTGTAGGATTTTTAATTAATTTATTTGCAAATTATGGTGGAAAATGTGTATTTGGTCACCTACAAACAAGCAAGATTTCTGGCTCTCACAGACCTGTAACTTCTTCTTTAAGAGGCTCCTCTGTCTGTCCTCCACTCGTTTCCTGTATTAATGGCACCTGTTTGAACTTGTTATCAGTATAAAAGACACCTGTCCACATATCCCACAGAGGTTAACTGAGTGTTACTGTGGATCACGGCTTACATTGGCAACAATCTATGCTCATTGTTCGATAAGGGTTCAATTGCGTTACTACTCTGTTTATGGAATTGACGTAGTCTATGCTGGTCAAAGGTTATAGGTTGTTATCAATAAACATCACAAGGGTGTCAATGTTACATTTGCCTGTTTGGGGGAAAGATGACTCCCAGCTCAGCTGCAAACATTGAAACCTGTGTGCAACAGCAAAACAACTTTTACAATTATTTCATTTTAATATGATCACCAACTGAAGAGGACAGTCAGAACTACTAATTTCTGATATTTCCATGGGAAACCATTGTGCATATGTAGTATGGCTGTCAAACGATTAAAACAATTCATGAAGGTGAATGCATGGTATTCTGTAGTTCATTACCAGGTCCAATGTCAAAATGTGGCGCTAATTTAATTAAGATGTTTCATTTTAAAACTCATCATTGTGTTGTAGGAAATGTAGAATATATTTTGATCATAAGGGAAGAAAACTCAAAATAATCTCTATTTTAAGGCAATAACTACAGATCAGGTAGGTTAGAGTACATATTAATATCATACAGATATTAGATCTAGCTTATGCTACTTCTTAAACATGTTCACAAGGTGCTGCTACTAGAATTGGGATACTTTGTTTAACCCTAAAAGTGCCAACAGGGGTACATTTTGAAACCATTTTTTTTATCCTTCTGAAATTTTAGGACTTTGTCAAGCAACTAGTTACCTAAAAACAAAACACAAAAAACTATATACACCACGATTTCTGTGTTAATATAAGGACTTTAAAAAAGTGTACTTTTACACAAGTGGTGTACGGATACAATTTTGACTCAGTAGTGCACTTTGTGATAATTTGGCAGAGAGGTAGATGCATGTACCCTGAATGTTTCCTGTACCCTGAACAGATACAAATCTGGGGTGGCTCCATATCTGTATATTTTCAGAGTAAATGCATCGACCTTTGTGCCAAATTTGGTGCTTTTATCACAAAGTGTAAATACACATTTAGCTTTCAGTCAATATCTCTATACCAGGTTGAGAGTAAAATCTTTCAGATGCAACTGGAACTGAGTTGATAGACCATAGCATTCCAAAGTGTGATTGCACCGGTGCCCATATCGCCTATACTACCTATATCGGTGGCCATTTTAGATCATACATTTTTTTTAAATGGAACTAATTCAACATTATTGAGAAACAACCTATTTTCAGATTAAACTGTTGAATAGAACACCGAATGTCAATGTCATTGCATAACTTAAAGTAACGTCTATCCCAACATCTGAGGTAGAAGATATTTAGATGAACACAGGCTTTAGCGCCCTCCTCCTGAATAACCTGAAGCAGTGCTCTGGATGTTTCACCCTTTTGATGCCCCGCCCCCCTCCCCCATTTTCTTACATTGTCCAACCATCAGAACATACAGTGTATATTGAAAAATATGCAAAAAACTATGTTTTATTCTCGGTCACAATTGTGACTGATGGGAACATACAGTGTTCTACATATATTCAAATGAAAAGACACATACTGCTTTTCCTATGCCTGTAACGGCTCTCGTTGGTAGTAGGAAGAGTAGACCAAAGCGCAGCGTGGAAAATGTTCATGATTATTTTATTCAAAAAAACACTCAAACAAAATAACAAAAGCGAAAACAAAGGCGCACAGTTCTGTCAGGCTAAGACACTAAACAGAAAAAACAAGATCCTACAACCTAATGGTGGGGAAAAGGGCTGCCTAAGTATGGCAGATAGACAGCTGCCTATGATTGGGAGCCACACTCGGCCAAAAACAAAGAAACAGAAGACATAGAATTTCCCACCCGAGTCACACCCTGACCTAACCAAACAATAATAAGGATCTCTAAGGTCAGGGCGTGACAATGCACCAAAATATATATACCTCAGCCCACTTACCCATACATCTAAACACAATTACCCACACACCCCAGCCCTGTTATCCCATGCCCTAACACTAACATCCACATGCCAATACCCTAATGATGATAGAATCAAGTACCGATACACCCGTATCCTAGCCGTAATTGCCCTATTTGTTACTCATAGACCTCTGTTCATTTGCCCACACACCTTATCCCTGTTACTTACCTATGTCAGCCCTGTTACCCACTTTCCTTCCACAGCACATTGACCAGTGTTACCTAGTGTTCAGTGTTACATTTCTAGTGTTTATTCAGGTGTTAACGCTGTAAGTGTTAAATGAACACTAATTGGTATAAAATAACCCCAGTGTTAGGGTTAATAACCCTTTTTTAACCAAAACCACGCCCATCACTATAATATTTACCAGCATGTTCTATTGCAGAATCTATCTGGAAGCGCTGGACAGGAGGGAGACTCTGGAAGCGCTGGACAGGAGGGAGACTCTGGAAGCGCTGGACAGGCGGGAGACTCTGGAAGCGCTGGACAGGTGGGAGACTCTGGAAGCGCTGGACAGGCGGGAGACTCTGGAAGCGCTGGACAGGCGGGAGACTCTGGAAGCGCTGGACAGGCGGGAGACTCTGGAAGCGCTGGACAGGCGGGAGACTCTGGAAGCGCTGGACAGGCGGGAGACTCTGGAAGCGCTGGACAGGCGGGAGACTCTGGAAGCGCTGGACAGGCGGGAGACTCTGGTAGCGCTGGACAGGCGGGAGACTCTGGAAGCGCTGGACAGGAGAGAGACTCTGGAAGCGCTGGACAGGAGGGAGACCTGGAAGTGCTGAACAGGAGGGAGCACCTGGAGGGAGGAGACTGAGAAACAGCCTGGTGCGTGGGGCTGCCACAGGAGACCTGGTGCGTGGAGGAGGCACCGGATGGACTGGACGGTGGAGGCGCACTGGAGGTTTCGAGCACCGAGCCTGCACAACCTGTCCTGGCTGGATAATCCCTGTAGCCCGGCAAGTGTGGCGGGGTGGAACAGACCGCACTGGGCTGTGCTGGCGAACCGGGGACACCGTGCTTAGGGCTGGTGCTATATAACCCAGGCCGAGGAGACGCACTGGAGACCAGATGCGCTGAGCCGGCTTCATTCCTCCTGGCTCGATTCCCACTCTAGTCTGGCTCATACGAGGAGCTGCGATCTAGCGCACCGGGCTATGCCTGCGCACTGGGGATACCGTGCGCCTAACGGCATAACACGGTGCCTGCCCGGTCCACCTCTCGCCACGGTAAGCATGGGGAGTTGGCTCAGGTCTCCTACCTGACTTAGCCACAATCCCCGTGTGCCCCTGCCCTCCCAAGACATTTTAGGGGCTGCCTCTCGGGCTTCCTTGCCAGCCGTGTTCCCTCAAAGTGCTGGCTCCCTTTACCTGCTGCCTCCACTCACCTGGCTGCCTCCACCTGTTCCCATGGGAGGCGATCCCTTCCAGCCAGGATCTCCTCCCATGTGTAAGAACCCTTCCCGTCCAGAATGTCCTCCCATGTCCATGAGTCCATTCCACGCTGCTCCTGGTTACCACGCTGCTTGGTCCTTTTTTTGGTGGGTAGTTCTGTAACGGGTGTTGTGGGTTGAAGAAGGTGAAGAGGACCAAGTTGCAGAGTTGTACATGTTCATGGTAAATTTCATAAAGAAACTGAATACTAGAACAAACAAACAACAAAGCGGAACAAACGAAGCAGTTCTGTCTGATGCAGACACACAAAGACAGAAAACAACTACCCACAAACACCAGGTGGGAACAGGCTACCTACGTATGGTTCTCAATCAGAGACAACAATTGCCAGCTGCCTCTGATTGGAAACACATAGAAATACAAACATAGAACAAAACATAGAATACCCACCCACATCACACTCTGACCAAACTAAAAAATAGAAACATACAAAGCAATCTACGGTCAGTGCATGACACTCAGTATTGCTTTAACACTGAATACTTTGCTGTGCATGAAGCAATTCCCAAGTCACCAACAGTAAACTATATCTAGCTGTTCGCTGTGCACCCAAACCCTGTTATTTGGCTATCTTAATGGTTGTAAGAACACTGACATGGTGCTAAGAACACTGACATGATGCTAAGAACACTGACATGATGCTAAGAACACTGACATGGTGCTAAGAACACTGGGGTGGTAAGAACACTGACATTGTGCTAAGAAAACTGACATGGTGCTAAGAACACTGACATGGTGCTAAGAACGCTGACATTGTGCTAAAAACACTGACATGATGCTAAGAACACTGACATGGTGGTAAGAACACTGACATGGTGCTAAGAACACTGACATGGTGCTAAGAACACTGACATTGTGCTAAGAACACTGACATGATGCTAAGAACACTGACATGGTGGTAAGAACACTGACATGGTGGTAAGAACACTGACATTGTGCTAAAAACACTGACATGGTGCTAAGAACACTGACATGATGCTAAGAACACTGACAAGATGCTAAGAACACTGACATGATGCTAAGAACACTGACATGGTGCTAAGAACACTGGGGTGGTAAGAACACTGACATTGTGCTAAGAACACTGACATGGTGCTAAGAACACTGGGGTGGTAAGAACACTGACATTGTGCTAAAAACACTGACATGATGCTACGAACACTGACATGGTTCTGAGAACACTGACATGGTGCTAAGAACACTGACATTGTGCTAAAAACACTGACATGGTGCTAAGAACACTGACATGGTGCTAAGAACACTGACATGGTGCTAAGAACACTGACATGGTGCTAAGAACACTGACATGGTGCTAAGAACACTGACATTGTGCTAAAAACACTGACATGATGCTAAGAACACTGACATGGTGCTAAGAACACTGACATTGTGCTAAAAACACTGACATGATGCTAAGAACACTGACATTGTGCTAAGAACACTGACATTGTGCTAAAAACACTGACATGGTGCTAAACACACTGACATGGTCCTACGAACACTGACATGGTGCTAAGAACACTGGGGTGGTAAGAACACTGACATTGTGCTAAAAACACTGACATGGTGCTAAGAACACTGACATGGTGCTAAGAACACTGACATGATGCTAAGAACACTGACATGGTGCTAAGAACACTGACATTGTGCTAAGAACACTGGCATGGTGCTAAGAACACTGACATGATGCTAGAAACACTGACATGGTGCTAAGAACACTGACATTGTGCTAAGAACACTGGCATGGTGCTAAGAACACTGACATGATGCTAGAAACACTGACATTGTGCTAAGAACACTGACATGGTGCTAAGAACACTGACATTGTGCTAAGAACACTGACATTGTGCTAAGAACACTGACATTGTGCTAAGAACACTGACATTGTGCTAAGAACACTGACATTGTGCTAAGAACACTGACATTGTGCTAAGAACACTCACATTGTGCTAAGAACACTGACATTGTGCTAAGAACACTGACATTGTGCTAAGAACACTGAAATTGTGCGATGAACACTGGCATGGTGCTAAGAACACTAGCATGATACCATAGCCTCAGGAAGAAGGGGTGCTGAGGTTGCTTCAGCACTTCCAGATATATCAAATAAGAAAAATATATTTGTATTTTTAAATATATATATATATATATATAAATGTGTGTACCAGGCCTTTATTACTCCTGTATGAGCAGAGAAAAATACTGCTCTGCTGAACGACTAAAACATGTTTTTACTTTTGTAATTATGGGGTATTGTTTGTAGATGGATGAGAGACCCATCTATTTAATCAATTCAGGCTGCAACACAACAAAAAGTGGAATAAGTCAAAGGGTATTGATTATTTCTTATTAAGGCACTGTACGTGGCTATGTTTAAATATTTTGATAAAGCAGGTCTACCCTTGGGGCCGTTCAGTAAAACTCCATAAACCAGGTTTACCATTGTGCAAAAGATAATAAACAAACATATTGACATGAAATATGCATTAAATTGTTACACTAATTCAGTTTATGGGCCTCTATACATGTCCAGTTCCCCTTGTTTAGCTGTCAAAATCACTGATTTAAACACATGTAAAGGATAAATGGTAATGATTAAATAATCTGTAAGATCATCTTGATCAAGTATATCCATAACACAACTCAATTTCAAACTCCAGAGAAAGATTATAATCTGCTATGATTATATAACAAATTAGTGCCATTGTATTTTCTTATATCATGAGCATAATGGATTCACAGTATTTAAAATGAAGGCACAACCTGTATGTAAAATAGACCATTCAAACATGATATTGACAAGTGAAATATTTTTAAATGTTTGATTTTTAGCTGTTGCAATTCAGTCATCTGGTGCCAAATTCGTCTGTAAAAGTTGTAGATTTATGCTTGTGGTTTTATGACCATTTCTCTTTTATTATATGAAACTTCTCTAAATCATACTAGACAACTTATTCATGAATAATATATGACAGTTGTTGAGAAGTACAACTTTAACTTCTCTGGAACCTGTTAAGGACAAACATTGTTTTTTCACTATTGTGACCAATGGGATGAAGTGAGTTAATTAAAATAGATATGCTGTCCATTGAATATCTATGTTATCTATCATTTCCCTCACATACTGATTACCATTAAGACAACTCATATCAGAAAATGTGATCAGTTTACAGAAATCAACGCATATTACCTTCTATCAATTAATCAACCAATTAATACATTAATGATTGAGACAAACTATCACTGTGAATATGTGTAGATTTTCAAAAGCTGTTTCAACCTGGCGTAGTCCATCAAATTCACATCATATAATGTATTTTTGCAGCCTTAGATTATCCAAATCAAACCACAGATAGTCGTTTCTGGCATTCAAGGTGTTTTCACATTGTCATCTTGGATCACCTAGACCCTTAGAAATCATAATGTTTTTTGCTCCCTCCCTCCCTCCCTCCCTCCCTCCCTCCCTCCCTTCCTCCCTCCCTCCCTCCCTCCCTCCCTCCCTCCCCCTCCCTCCCTCCCTCCCTCCCTCCCTCCCTCCCTCCCTCCCTCCCTCCCTCCCTCCCTCCCTCCCTCCCTCCTCCCTCCCTCCCCCCCCTCTCTCCCTCTCTCTGGTCTCTCCATCTCTTGACAGGGTAGTGTTATAGGTACTTAGTAATTTCTTACCACACTCAGTTGACAACCACAGTACTTCACAGTGGGCCTAGCGGTGCATAACTACAAACCATCAATTACTCAAGTTCACTTTATCAGCCACCGTAATTAAACATTGCCCACTAGTGTGCGTGTGCGCGTGAGTGTGCGTGCATGCATGCGTGCATGTGTGTGTGTGTCTGTCTGTGTATGTATGAGTGCGTGGGGAGTATACTGACCCATCTCCTTAAAAATCCCTGATAATCAACCTAAGCCCCTCTTCCCAAGGTTATTTTATTGCTTCATCAAAAGAGCGCACAGATATGCACACACACACACACACACACACACACACATACGGAAGGATCTAAAGCATGTGCATGGAAAAAATGGGGATTCTGGTAATGTCCTGTGGCATTTGCATTTGCGACGTGTAGAATGAATATCCCTCGCTTCAACCTTTCTCTGTTCTAGAAAATAGAAGAACTATGTAAGTGGGCCACCATTCCCTACACAACAAAACTTTTAGAGATTAAACATAATCACACGCACACACACAAACACATGTATACACACACACGTACACACTCAGAGAATACCATGTCAATTATATTGTGTGACCTAGCCATGTCCACAGCACAATTACAAAGAGTGCATTACTTTTATCAGTAGAACTGGCATATAGCCAGCAATGATTAAGCCATGCAGATAAATGGAATCGAGAGGGAATAGAGATGTAATAAATAGGGAATAGAGATGGAATAGAATAGGGACGGGGGCTATAAAACAATTTAAGTAAAATAAAAAATATAGGACAAAACACACATCACGACAAAAGAGACACCACTACACAAAGAGAGACCTAAGACAAGAACATAGCATGGCAGCAACACATTACAACACAGCATAGTAGCAACACAACATGACAACAACATGGTAGCAACACAACATGGTAGCAGCACAAAACATGGTACAAACATTATTGGGCAAAGACAACAGAACAAAGGACAAGAAGGTAGAGACAACCATAGATCAGGGGAAGCAGCCACAACTGCTTGATTGAATCTTTGAATATTTGAATAAAGAGATTGAGATAAAACTGTTCAGCTTGAGTGTTTGTTGCAGCTTGTTCCAGTCGCTAGTTGCAGCGAACTGGAAAGAGGAGCGACCTAGAGATGTGTGTGCTTTGGGGACCTTTAACAGAATGTGACTGACAGAACAGGTTTTGTATGTGGAGGATGAGGGCTGCAGTAGGTATCTCAGATCGGGGGGAGTGAAGCTTAAGAGGGTTTTATAAATAACCATCAACCAGTGGGTCTTGCGACGGGTATACAGAGATGACCAGTTGACAGACGAGTATTGAGTGCAGTGATGTGTCTTATAAGGAGCATTGGTGGCAAATCTGATGGTCGAATGGTAAAGAACATCTAGCCGCTCGAGAGCACCCTTACCTGCCAATCTTTAAATTACGTGTCCGTAATCTAGCATAGTTAGGATGGTCAACTGAATCAGGGTTTGTTTGGCAGCTGGGATGAAAGAGGAGCTATTACGAGAGAGGAAACCAAGTTTAGATGTAACTTTTTTTAAAAGCCTGCAGCTTTTATATGTGCTGAGAGAAGGACAGTGTACCATCTAGCCATACTCCCAAATACTTGTATGAGGTGACGACCTCAAGCTCTAAACTCTCAGAGGTAGTAATCACACCGGTGAGGAGATGGGCATTCTTCTTACCAAACCACATGACCTTCGTTTTGGAGGTGTTCAGAACAAGGTTAAGGTCAGAGAAAGCTTGTTGGACACTAAGAAAGCTTTGTTGTAGAGTGTTTAACACACAATCTGTGGAGGGGCCAGCTGAGTATAAGACTGTATCTGCATATAAATGGATGAGAGAGCTTCCTACTGCCTGAGCTATGTTGTTGATGTAAATTGAGAAGAGTGTAGGGCCTAGGATCGAGCCTTGGGGTACTCCCTTGATGACAGGCAGTGGCTGAGACAGCAGATGTTCTGACTTTATACACTACACTCTTTGAGAGAGGTCATTAGCAAACCAGGCCAATGGATCCTCAGAGACACCAATACTTCTTAGCCGGCCCACAAGAATGTAATTTTCTACCGTACCAAAAGATTTGGCCAAGTAAAAATAAAAATAGTAGCACAACATTGCTTAGAATCAAGGGCAATGGTGACATCATTTAGGACCTTTAACGTTGCATAGACACATCCATAACCTGAGCGGAAGCCAGATTGTATACCAGAGAGAACACTATAGAGATCAAGAAAGCCAGTCAGTTGATTACTGACAAGTTTTTCCAACACTTTTGAAAAACAGGGCAACATAGAAATTGGCCAATCTCCACCTTTAAATAAATGATGCACAGTGGCTGCATTCCAAGCAATAGGAACCTCCCCAGAGAGAACAGACAGATTTTTAAAAAGGGTCTAAACCATCTGCCCAAATGTTTTTTTGGGGTCAAGTTTAAGGACCTCCATTAGCACCTCGGACTCAATGACCGCCTGCAGGGAGAAACTTTGTAACGGGGCAGGGGAAAAAGAAGGAGGCACATCGGGGCTCGTCTCGTTAGAATGTGTGGCAGATGAGGAAATATTGGACGGCAAGGAAGCATGGCTGAGTCAAATAGGAATCCTGACTTAATGAAGTGGTGATTAAAGAGCTCAGCCATGTACTCCAGTAACAAGCACAACATCAACATTAAGGGACATGGGCAGCTGTGAGGAGGAGGGGTTAGACCCACAGAGAGAGAACTGCTCTATAAAGTAGCTAACTTTGGTCTTTCCGAATAGCTTGATAAGAGAATAAAGATGGAATAGAGATGGAATAGAGACTGAATATAGATGGGAAAATGCCTATTAGAGAGGGAATAGAGATGGAATAAAGACTGAAGACAGAGGGAATAGAGATAGAAGGCAGAGGGAATACAGAGGGAATAGAAATGAATGGAGAAGGAATAGAGATGGAATAGAGAGGGATTAGAGATTGAACAGTAAAAGGGAATAGAGAAGGAATACAAATGTAATAGAGATTTAATAGAGATTGAATAGAGATCAAATAGAGATGGAATAGAGTGGGATTGGAGATGGAATAGATATGGAATAGAGAGGGATAAGATATGGAGTAGAGAGGGAACAGAGAGAGAATAGAGATGGAATATAAATGGAATAGAGAGGGAATAGAGATGGACTATAGATGAAGTAGAGAGGGAATAGAGGGGGAATTGATAAGGAATAGAGAGGGAATAGAGATGGAATGGAGATGAATGGATAGGGAAAATAGAGTGATTATAGGTGGAATAGTGAGCGAATAGAGAGGAAATAGATAGGGAAAACAGAGGGAATAGAGATGGAATGGGAAGGAAAATAGAGATGGAGTAGAGAGAGATTAGCGATGGAAAAACGAGGAAATAGAGAGGGAATAGAGATGAAATGGAGAGGGAATAGAGATGCAGATTCAAAAGAGAGATAATATAGATGGAATAGAGGTGGAATAAAGGTGGAATAGAGAAGGAATAGAGAGAGAATAGAGATGGAATAGAGGTGAAATACAGGTGGAATAGAGAGGGAATAGAGAGGGAATAGAGAGGGAATAGAGAGAGAATAGAGAGAGAATAGAGATGGAATAGAGGTGGAATAAAGGTGGAATAGAGAGGGAATAGAGAGGGAATAGAGATGCAATAAAGATTCAAAAGAGAGATAATATAGATGGAATAAAGGTGGAAAACAGGTGGAATAGAGAGGGAATAGAGAGGGAATAGAGAGAGAATAGAGATGGAATAGCCTATACTTTGAACTACAGCGGAAACACCTGATTGAGTCATTCTGATTATTATTGTTGCAGAACAAAATGTTTGGATAAAATATACTTATTTAGTCTTGCAATGCAACAGTGATTGAGAACATTGTCATTTGATGAAGTGTTTTCTAAAATATGGGTTTCATTATATATCTCTCACTAATCACAGTGACCTTCCCTCCTCCCACTTCTTTCAAACATCACAGACTAGCGTGATTACCTGCTACCCACTTCTCCTTCTCCATCCTTCTCCATATCTCCATCGCTCTATCCCTGTTCCATCTCCCCATCTCTGCTCCGTCCTTCATCTCTCCATCCCTCTCTGCCTGCTCCATCTCTCAGCCCTCTATCCCTGCCCCATCTCTCCATCCATCTATCCCTGCTCCATCTCTACATCCCTCTATCCCTACTCCATCTCTCAGCCCTCTATCCCTGCCCCATCTCTCCATCCCTCTATCCCTGCCCCATCTCTCCATCCCTCTATCCCTACTCCATCTCTACATCCCTCTATCCCTGCCCCATCTCTCCATCCCTCTATCCCTACTCCATCCTCAATCTCTCCATTCCTCTATCCCTCCCCCATCTCTCCATCCCTCTATCCCTACTCCATCCTCCATCTCTCCATCCCTGCCCCATCTCTCCATCCCTCTATCCCTGCCCCATCTCTCGATCCCTCTATCCCTGCCCCATCTCTCCATCCCTCTATCCCTACTCCATCTCTCCATCCCTCTATCCCTGCTCCATCTCTCCATCCCTCTATCCCTGCCCCATCTCTCCATCCCTCTATCCCTACTCCATCCTCAATCTCTCCATTCCTCTATCCCTGCCCCATCTCTCCATCCCTCTATCCCTACTCCATCCTCAATCTCTCATTCCTCTATCCCTGCCCCATCTCTCCATCCCTCTATCCCTACTCCATCCTCCATCTCTCCATCCCTGCCCCATCTCTCCATCCCTCTATCCCTGCCCCATCTCTCCATCCCTCTATCCCTGCCCCATCTCTCCATCTCTATCCCTGCCCCATCTCTCCATCCCTCTATCCCTGCCCAATCTCTCTATCCCTCTATCCCTGCCCAATCTCTCCATCCCTCTATCCCTGCCCCATCTCTCCATCCCTCTATCCCTGCCCCATCTCTCCATCCCTCTATCCATGCCCCATCTCTCCATCTCTCTATCCCTGCCCCATCTCTACATCCCTCTATCCCTGCCCCATCTCTCCATCTCTCTATCCCTGCCCCATCTCTACATCCCTCTATCCCTGCCCCATCTCTCCATCCCTCTATCCCTGCCCCATCTCTACATCCCTCTATCCCTGCCCCATCTCTCCATCCCTCTATCCCTGCCCCATCTCTCCATCCCTCTATCCCTGCCCCATCTCTCCATTCCTCTATCCCTGCCCCATCTCTCCATCCCTCTATCCCTGCCCCATCTCTCCATCCCTCTATCCCTGCCCCATCTCTCCATCCCTCTATCCATGCCCCATCTCTCCATCTCTCTATCCCTGCCCCATCTCTACATCCCTCTATCCCTGCCCCATCTCTCCATCTCTCTATCCCTGCCCCATCTCTCCATCCCACTATCCATGCCCCATCTCTCCATCCCTCTATCCCTGCCCCATCTCTCCATCCCTCTATCCCTGCCCCATCTCTCCATCCCTCTATCCCTGCCCCATCTCTCCATCCCTCTATCCCTGCCCCATCTCTCCATCCCTCTATCCCTGCCCCATCTCTCCATCCCACTATCCATGCCCCATCTCTCCATCCCTCTATCCCTGCCCCATCTCTCCATCTCTCTATCCCTGCCCCATCTCTACATCCCTCTATCCCTGCCCCATCTCTCCATCCCACTATCCATGCCCCATCTCTCCATCCCTCTATCCCTGCCCCATCTCTACATTCCTCTATCCATGCCCCATCTCTCCATCCCTCTATCCCTGCCCCATCTCTCCATCCCTCTATCCCTGCCCAATCTCTCCATCCCTCTATCCCTGCCCCATCTCTCCATCCCTCTATCCCTGCCCCATCTCTCCATCCCTCTATCCCTGCCCCATCTCTCCATCCCTCTATACATGCCCCATCTCTCCATCCCTCTATCCCTGCCCCATCTCTACATTCCTCTATCCCTACTCCATCCTCCATCTCTCCATCCTCCTATCCCTGCTCCCACACATAGGCGCACTGCTCTCCTCTACCCCAGTGGACATGAAGTCTGACTGATGAATGGTAACGGCATGTGCACAGAGATATGACTTCATGTGACTTCAATGAAATGCTGCCAGTCACCTCAGGTGTAGATAGGGCAGGATGAGTTGGTTCATTCTGACCATGGATAATAGACTATGTTGAATGGCACAATATTCCCAATATAATATATATATATATATTTAATTGGGCAAGTCAATTAAGGACACATTCTTATTTTCAATGACATCCTAGGAACAGTGGGTTAACTGCCTTGTTCAGGGGCAAACGACGAGCTCAGGGATTTGATCTTGCAAACTTTCAGTTAATTGTCCAACACTATAACCACTAGGCTACCTACCGCCCTACGGGGTTGCATTGTTGGATAACCTATCATCCCTCTATTGGTTAAAGTTATAGTACACACGGACACCCATGTTGGATCACTATCTTGCATTGATGCATTTACTAACACCTTCCTAGTATCCTTTTTTCTTTACAAAATTCAGAAAAGGTGTAACCTTTAAAGCGGTTTTATATCGGAAAGCCACATAACGGTAGATGAGTACGTTATGGTGATTTAGATAGAGATGCTTCTGGGCTGGGGAACTGAATTAATTGTGTTTTGTAATATTCAAAGCTGTGGGCAGAGGGGTCTAGAGAGAGAGAGCTGGGTTTAGTGGACTGGAGAGGAATCTGGGAAGAGAGTAATCGAGAGGATGTTAGAGAAAGGGAGAGAAAGAGAGGACTGGAGAGAAAGCTGGGAAGAGAGGACTGGAGAGAAAGAACTGGGAAGAGAGGACTGGAGAGAAAGAGAGGGGAAGAGAGGACTGGAAAGAAAGAGAGGACTGGAGAGAACGAGCTAGGAAGAGAGGACTGTAGAGAAAGAACTGGGAAGAGAGGACTGGAGAGAAAGAGAGGACTGGAGAGAAAGAGCTAGGAAGAGAGGACTGGAGAGAAAGAGAGGACTGGAGAGAAAGAACTGGCAAGAGAGGACTGGAGAGAAAGAGAGGACTGGAGAGAAAGAACTGGCAAGAGAGGACTGGAGAGAAAGAGCTTTGAAGAGAGTATTGGAAGAGAGGACTGGAGAGAAAGAACTGGGAAGAGAGGATTGGAAAGAAAGAACTGGGATGAGAGGACTGGAGAGAAAGAGAGGACTGGAGAGAATGTGAGGACTGGAGAGAAAGAACTGGGAAGAGAGGACTGGAGAGAAAGAGAGGACTGGAGAGAAAGAACTGGGAAGAGAGGACTGGAAAGAAAGAACTGCGAAGAGAGGACTGGAGAGAAAGAGCTGGGAAGAGAGGACTGGAGAGAAAGAACTGGGAAGAGAAGACTGAAGAGAAAGAGAGGACTGGAGAGAAAGAACTGGCAAGAGAGGACTGGAGAGAAAGAGAGGACTGGAGAGAAAGAACTGGCAAGAGAGGACTGGAGAGAAAGAGAGGAATGGAGAGAAAGAACTGGCAAGAGACAACTGGAGAGAAAGAACTGGGAAGAGAGGACTGGAGAGAAAGCTGGGAAGAGAGGACTGGAGAGAAAGCTGGGAAGAGAGGACTGGAGAGAAAGCTGGGAAGAGAGGACTGGAAAGAAAGCTGGGAAGAAAGGACTGGAGAGAAAGAAGTGGGAAGAGAATACTGGAGAGAAAGCTGGGAAGAGAGGACTGGAGAGAAAGAACTGGGAAGAGAGTACTGGAGAGAAAGCTGGGAAGAGAGGACTGGAGAGAAAGGTGGGAAGAGAGGACTGGAGAGAAAGCTGGGAAGAGAGGACTGGAGAGAAAGAGAGGGGAAGAGAGGACTGGAGAGAAAGAGAGGGGAAGAAAGGACTGGAGAGAAAGAGAGGGGAAGACAGGACTGGAGAGAAAGAGCTGGGAAGAGAGGACTGGAGAGAAAGCTGGGAAGAGAGGACTGGAGAGAAAGAGAGGACTGGAGAGATAGAGCTGGGAAGAGAGGACTGGAGAGAAAGAACTGGGAAGAGAGGACTGGAGAGAAAGTTAGGGGAAGAGAGGACTGGAGAGAAAGAGAGGACTGGAGAGAAAGAGCTGGGAAGAGAGGACTGGAGAGAAAGAGAGGACTGGAGAGAAAGAGAGGAATGGAGAGAAAGAACTGGCAAGAGAGGACTGGAGAGAAAGAGAGGAATGGAGAGAAAGAACTGGCAAGAGACAACTGGAGAGAAAGAACTGGGAAGAGAGGACTGGAGAGAAAGCTGGGAAGAGAGGACTGGAGAGAAAGCTGGGAAGAGAGGACTGGAGAGAAAGCTGGGAAGAGAGGACTGGAAAGAAAGCTGGGAAGAGAGGACTGGAGAGAAAGAAGTGGGAAGAGAGTACTGGAGAGAAAGCTGGGAAGAGAGGACTGGAAAGAAAGCTGGGAAGAGAGGACTGGAGAGAAAGAGCTGGGAAGAGAGGACTGGCAAGAAAGCTGGGAAGAGAGGACTGGAGAGAAAGAACTGGGAAGAGAGTACTGGAGAGAAAGCTGGGAAGAGAGGACTGGAGAGAAAGCTGGGAAGAGAGGACTGGAGAGAAAGCTGGGAAGAGAGGACTGGAGAGAAAGAGAGGGGAAGAGAGGACTGGAGAGAAAGAGAGGGGAAGAAAGGACTGGAGAGAAAGAGAGGGGAAGACAGGACTGGAGAGAAAGAGCTGGGAAGAGAGGACTGGAGAGAAAGCTGGGAAGAGAGGACTGGAGAAAGAGAGGACTGGAGAGATAGAGCTGGGAAGAGAGGACTGGAGAGAAAGAACTGGGAAGAGAGGACTAGAGAGAAAGTTAGGGGAAGAGAGGACTGGAGAGAAAGAGCTGGGAAGAGAGGACTGGAGAGAAAGAGAGGACTGGAGAGAAAGAGCTTTGAAGAGAGGCCTGGAGAGAAAGAACTGGGAAGAGAGGACTGGAGAGAAAGAACAGGGAAGAGAGGACTGGAGAGAAAGAGCTGGGAAGAGCGGACTGGAGAGAAAGAACTGGGAAGAGAGGACTGGAGAGAAAGAGAGGGGAAGAGAGGACTGGAGAGAAAGAGAAGACTGGAGAGAAAGAGCGGGGAAGAGAGGACTGGAGAGAAAGAACTGGGAAGAGAGGACTGGAGAGAAAGAACAGGGAAGAGAGGACTGGAGAGAAAGAGCTGGGAAGAGCGGACTGGAGAGAAAGAACTGGGAAGAGAGGACTGGAGAGAAAGAGAGGGGAAGAGAGGACTGGAGAGAAAGACAAGACTGGAGAGAAAGAGCTGGGAGGAGAGGACTGGAGAGAAAGGATTGGGAAGAGAGGACTGGAGAGAAAGAACTGGGAAGAGAGGACTGGAGAGAAAGAGCTGGGAAGAGCGGACTGGAGAGAAAGAGCTGGGAAGAGAGGACTGGAGAGAAATAGAGGGGAAGAGAGGACTGGAGGAAAAGCTGGGAAGAGAGGACTGGAAAGAAAGAGAGGGGAAGAGAGGACTGGAGAGAAAGAGAGGGGAAGAGAGGACTGGAGAGAAAGAGAGGGGGAGAGAGGACTGGAGAGAAAGAGAGGGGAAGAGAGGACTGGAGAGAAAGAGCTGGGAAGAGAGGACTGGAGAGAAAGAGCTGGGAAGAGAGGACTGGAGAGAAAGAGAGGACTGTAGAGAAAGTGCTGGGAAGAGAGGACTGGAGAGAAAGAGCTGGGAAGAGAGGACTGGAGAGAAAGAACTGGGAAGAGAGGACTGGAGAGAAAGAGAGGGGAAGAGAGGACTGGAGAGAAAGAGAGGACTGGAGAGAAAGAGCTGGGAAGAGAGGACTGGAGAGAAAGAACTGGGAAGAGAGGACTGGAGAGAAAGCTGGGAAGAGAGGACTGGAAAGAAAGAGAGGGGAAGAGAGGACTGGAGAGAAAGACCTGGGAAGAGAGGACTGGAGAGAAAGAGAGGGGAAGAGAGGACTGGAGAGAAAGAGAGGACTGGAGAGAAAGAGCTGGGAAGAGAGGACTGGAGAGAAAGAGAGGACTGGAGAGAAAGAGCTTTGAAGAGAGGCCTGGAGAGAAAGAACTGGGAAGAGAGGACTGGAGAGAAAGAGAGGGGAAGAGAGGACTGGAGAGAAGGAGAAGACTGGAGAGAAAGAGCTGGGAAGAGAGGACTGGAGAGAAAGAACTGGGAAGAGAGAACTGGAGAGAAAGAACAGGGAAGAGAGGACTGGAGAGAAAGAGCTGGGAAGAGCGGACTGGAGAGAAAGAACTGGGAAGAGAGGACTGGAGAGAAAGAGAGGGGAAGAGAGGACTGGAGAGAAAGACAAGACTGGAGAGAAAGAGCTGGGAGGAGAGGACTGGAGAGAAAGGATTGGGAAGAGAGGACTGGAGAGAAAGAACTGGGAAGAGAGGACTGGAGAGAAAGAGCTGGGAAGAGCGGACTGGAGAGAAAGAGCTGGGAAAAGAGGACTGGAGAGAAAGAGAGGGGAAGAGAGGACTGGAGAGAAAGAACTGAGAAGAGAGGACTGGAGAAAAAGAGAGGGGAAGAGGGGACTGGAGAGAAAGAGAGGACTGGAGAGAAAGAATTGGGAAGAGAGGACTGCAGAGAAAGAGAGGGGAAGAGAGGACTGGAGAGAAAGAGCTGGGAAGAGAGGACTGGAGAGAAAGAGAGGGGAAGAGATGACTGGAGAGAAAGAACTGGGAAGAGAGTACTGGAGAGAAAGAGCTGGTAAGAGAGGACTGGAGAGAAAGAGCTGGGAAGAGAGGACTGGAGAGAAAGAGAGGGGAAGAGAGGACTGGAGAGAAAGAGAGGACTGGAGAGAAAGAGCTGGGAAGAGAGGACTGGAGAGAAAGAACTGGGAAGAGAGGACTGGAGAGAAAGAACTGGGAAGAGAGGACTGGAGAGATAGAACTGAGAAGAGAGGACTGGAGGGAAAGAGCTGGGAAGAGAGGACTGGAGAGAAGGAGAGGGGAAGAGAGGACTGGAGGAAAAGGTGGGAAGAGAGGACTGGAAAGAAAGAGAGGGGAAGAGAGGACTGGAGAGAAAGAGAGGGGAAGAGAGGACTGGAGAGAAAGAGAGGGGGAGAGAGGACTGGAGAGAAAGAGAGGGGAAGAGAGGACTGGAGAGAAAGAGCTGGGAAGAGAGGACTGGAGAGAAAGAGAGGGGAAGAGAGGACTGGAGAGAAAGAGACTGGGAGAGAGGGGACTGGAGAGAAAGAGAGGGGAAGAGAGGACTGGAGAGAAAGAGCTGGGAAGAGAGGACTGGAGAGAAAGAGAGGGGAAGAGAGGACTGGAGAGAAAGAGAGGACTGGAGAGAAAGAGAGGGGAAGAGAGGACTGGAGAGAAAGAACTGGGAAGAGAGGACTGGAGAGAAAGAGAGGGGAAGAGAGGACTGGAGAGAAAGAACTGGGAAGAGAGGACTGGAGAGAAAGAGAGGGGAAGAGAGGACTGGAGAGAAAGAACTGGGAAGAGAGGACTGGAGAGAAAGAGAGGGGAAGAGAGGACTGGAGAGAAAGAGCTGGGAAGAGAGGACTGGAGAAAAAGAGAGGGGAAGAGAGGACTGGAGGAAAAGCTGGGAAGAGAGGACTGGAAAGAAAGAGAGGGGAAGAGAGGACTGGAAAGAAAGAGAGGGGAAAAGAGGACTGGAGAGAAAGAGAGGGAGAGAGGGGACTGGAGAGAAGGAGAGGGGAAGAGAGGACTGGAGAGAAAGAGAGGGGGAGAGAGGACTGGAGAGAAAGAGAGGGGAAGAGAGGACTGGAGAGAAAGAGCTGGGAAGAGAGGACTGGAGGAAAAGCTGGGAAGAGAGGACTGGAGAGAAAGAGAGGGGAAGAGAGGACTGGAGAGAAAGAACTGGGAAGAGAGGACTGGAGAGAAAGAGAGGGGAAGAGAGGACTGGAGAGAAAGAGAGGGGAAGAAAGGACTGGAGAGAAAGAGAGGGGAAGAGAGGACTGGAGAGAAAGAGCTGGGAAGAGAGGACTGGAGAGAAAGAACTGGGAAGAGAGGACTGGAGAGAAAGAGAGGGGAAGAGAGGACTGGAGAGAAAGACAAGACTGGAGAGAAAGAGCTGGGAAGAGAGGACTGGAGAGAAAGAACTGGGAAGAGAGGACTGGAGAGAAAGAACTTGGAAGAGAGGACTTGAGAGAAAGAACTGAGAAGAGAGGAGTGGAGAGAAAGAGCTGGGAAGAGAGGACTGGAGAGAAAGAGAGGGGAAGAGAGGACTGGAGGAAAAGCTGGGAAGAGAGGACTGGAAAGAAAGAGAGGGGAAGAGAGGACTGGAGAAAAAGCTGGGAAGAGAGGACTGGAAAGAAAGAGAGGGGAAGAGAGGACTGGAGAAAACGCTGGGAAGAGAGGACTGGAAAGAAAGAGAGGGGAAGAGAGGACTGGAGAGAAAGAGAGGGGAAGAGAGGACTGGAGAGAAAGAGAGGGGGAGAGAGGACTGGAGAGAAAGAGAGGGGAAGAGAGGACTGGAGAGAAAGAGAGGGGAAGAGAGGACTGGAGAGAAAGAGCTGGGCAGAGAGGACTGGAGAGAAAGAGAGGACTGGAGAGAAAGCTGGGAAGTGTCAGTGAATCTGATCAAACCTGATCAAAGGTGCATTATGCATCACAGTTGCTAAAGCCCTTCTCTTCTCTCTGGCACTTCTGGGTCAGTGTGTATTTGTGTGTGCGAGTTTGCGTAGAGTAGATGTTTGTACATGTATTTGCGTGTGTGCGTGCATGTGTATGCCTGCGTGCGAGTGTGTGTAGGTGCGTGTACATGTGTACATATCTATGTGTGTGAATGTGTGCATGCATATTTGTCCTTGTATGAGCCAAACTATAATTGTTAGTCTGTGAAGGCATTGCTCACACCTGGGCTTCCCCTGACTCTATCCTCCCCTGTGATTGGTTGCAGATGTCTGTATGCAAATTATGTCAAATTGCAAATACCAGGAACCAATTTGTAGCAATTTCTCACCTCTTTTTCATTCAGCTGCTCACTGCCGTAGAAATGCATCAGTCAGAAGGTCAGTGTGTATTCACAGCAAAATCAGCATAAAGAACAACCACAGGAGGAAATCAACAAAGAACATCATGTTGCTGCTGAAGCTCAGGTGTGGAAAAGCTTTCACAGAAAGGCAATTATAGTTTGGCTCATACAAGGACAAATATGCATGCAAACATTCACACATTCTTAGAGAGCAGAAAGGACAATGTTGCTTTTAATGTTACTGAGTTGAATCCAGAGGTCAAATGCTTGTCATATAATGTTACTGATTTGACTCCAGAGGTCAGATGCTTGTCTTCTAATGTTACTGAGTTGACTCCAGAGGTCAGATGCTTGTCATATAATGTTACTGATTTGACTCCAGAGGTCAGATGCTTGTCTTCTAATGTTACTGAGTTGACTCCAGAGGTCAGATGCTCTGTCCTTTCAGCTCTCTATATTATTTGTTATTTTTCAGTCTTTGCTGCTCTATTTCTTATTTTCAGAGGAAGAGTTGGAAACAGTGTCCTAATATTCAACTCCCACATCTGGAACTAGAACCAGTGTGTGTGTGTGTGTGTGTGTGTGTGTGTGTGTGTGTGTGTGTGTGTGTGTGTGTGTGTGTGTGTGTGTGTGTGTGTGTGTGTGTGTGTGTGTGTGTGTGTGTGTGTGTGTGTGTGTGTGTGTGTGTGTGTGTGTGTGTGTGTGTGTGTGTGGACATGATTAGGTTTAGGGTTAGGAGCTAGGGTTAGGGTTAAGGTTAAGTTTTTGGGTAAAGGTTAGGATTAGGGTAAGAGTACTGGTTAGGGTTAGGGTTAGGTTAAGGGTTAGGGGTTAGGGGAAATAGGATTTTGAATGGCACTGAATTGTGTGTCCCCACAAGGTTAGCTGTACAAGACTGTGTGTGCGTGTGTGTGCTTTTGTGTGCTTTTGTGTTTTAAAACTGTCAGCCTACCTGCGTCTCCCTAATGAAGACCATTGTGTATTGCCTTATTTCTGCTTGGTCGAATTTCAATACTGAGGGCAACAACATCAATAATGACACATGATTGTGATGACAAAGCTGAAAATACAAGGACAACAATAACACAATTATTGTGCAGTCCCAACATTCTGTCCTCCTAAGGGAACATGGAGCTAGGAGTGATGCAGATTAAAGTAGCAGGAGTGTTCTAGTCCTGGGGCCAGCCTCCTAAAACAGCCCCAGGGAAGAGGAGTTACATGAAGTGTTCACGCTCAGCAAGTCCACCAGGGTTAGTGTGTACCCCATGCTTCACATTGCTGTTAATGAATAGGATGGTTAGTACCTACACACACACACACACACACACTCATGCACGCACGTAGGCACGCACACAGACACACACACACGCACTCATGCACGCACGTTGGGACACACACACGTAGGCACGCACACACAGAAACACAGACACACATGCACACACAAATTAGCCATTAGCCAAAGATATACCATCCAAACTGAGTCAGCAAGCCTAGTGTGTATTCTCCTTTTCTTCTGGAAACTAACAAACACACACTTAGTTAGATACAGCAACAAAGAAAAGTACAAGAGAATGATTATACTGTACATATTGACAGATACTAATACAGCAATCACAGATGGCTATCTATATCTTAGCTCTCAGTCTGTTGTCTCTCTCAATCCCTCTTTCGTTCTCTCTTTCTCTCTAGAATGGGGGGATCCGGTATGTTGCACCAGTTGATTAAGGCTTTGGTTGCTGGGCAACAGTGTAATTAAAGGGATTAATTATACAGCCTGGCGCCGCAGTACAATGGAAAACACATCTCAAACACACACACTTTCATACACACCCACACACACACACACACACACACACACACACACACACACACCACACCCGCACGAGCACACATACACGAATGCACACACACACACACACACACACACACACACACACACACACACACACACACACACACACACACACACACACACACATGCGCCCACACACACACACACACACACACACACACACACACACACACACACACACACACACACACACACACACATGCGCCCACACACACACACACACACAGACACACACACACAATGGGTGTATATAATTTATACAGTGTACTGCACAGACACAATAGGTGTACATAATTTACACAGTTTACTGCAAACAATAGCCATTAAATTGCTAAATGCTTCTCCAACTCAACTCTACCTAACACAGAAGTTATACCATTATAATAGAACCATCAATGAACTATACTGATGTCACTTGTTAATTCAATCCACTTAAATTAGTGTAGATGACCGGGAGGAGACATTTTTAAGCCTTGAGACAATTGAGACATGGATTGTGAATGTGTGCCATTCAGAGGGTGAATGACAAAATATTTAAGAGCCTTTGAATAGGGTATGGTAGTAGATGCCAGGCCCACTAGTTTGTTTCTAGAAATGGAATGCTACTAGTGTTTTTTCTGCTCAACAGATTCCCGTGTGCATCAATAACGGTCCACCACCCAAAGGACATCCAGTCAACTTCACACAACTGTGGGAAGCATTGGAAGGGAAAGGGGATGCCTAGTCCATTGGACAACTGAATGCATTCAACCGAAATAGGTGTTCTTCATTTAACCCAACCCCTCTGAATCAGAGATGAAGGGGGCTGACTTAATTGACGTCTATGTCATCAGCTCCCCGGGGAACAGGTGTTGTTCAAGGGTTAACTGCCTTGCTCAAGGGCAGAATGGCTGATTTTCCCCCCTGACCTAACGCTCTTAACCGCATTGGCTACCAGCCGCTCCTCTTGAGTCAACAATGGTCAGCATCTCTGTGGAACGCTTCTGACACATTGTAGAGTCCATGCCCCGACGAATTGAGACTGTTCTGAGTGCAAAGGGGGTTTAACTCAATAGTAGGAAGGTGTTCTTAATGTTTGTACACTCAGTGTGTTTTGCATACATGGATTGCCAACTGGGGTCATTTTGACACCAAGAAGAAACTATTGGAAAAACAACAATCCTTGCAAATATATCAATTTATTTATTATCAGATTTTTGAAGTAAATACAAATGTTGTCATATGTGGTAAAAACAACTGGCATTTAAAACAACTGGCATCGACTAACTATGTGGCTTAGTTTTCTTTATTTACTTTACCCACAGCCAGCATTGCTGTTAGTGAACCAATGGGTATGGTGGGACAATGGCAGGATGCTTCAAAAGACATGCACTATCCTCAAAGTCACTTCAAACCAAATGTCATAGCATGCAAAATATCATAACACGTTGCCCATAGAGATTTTGCAGGAAATTCTATAAATTCTGGTATTTATATACAATTTTCTGTATTATAAAACATTTCCTGGGAGAATACACAATAACACAGCCCAGTTTGTAAATTTAGAGTAGCTGGTTTCTGTATAACAGTTCTACCAAGTAGACAGAGCATTCGTATTCAGACCCTTTGACTTTTTCCACATTTTGTTAAGTTACAGCCATATTAAACAAAACAATTCCCTCATCAATCTACACATAATACCCCATAATGACGAATCGAAAACAGGTTTTTACGAATATTTCCAACAAAATAAACAGAAATAAATTATTTACATACGTATTCAGACCCAGTGCTATGAGACAAGAAATGGAGCTCAGGTGCATCCTGTTTCCATTGATCATCCTTAAGGGGTTGGCGCCCCCCCTTGGGTTGTGCCATGGCGGAGATCTTTGTGGGCTATACTCAGCCTTGTCTCAGGATGGTAAGTTGGTGATTGAAGATATCCCTCTAGTGGTGTGGGGGCTGTGCTTTGGCAAAGTGGGTGGGGTTATATCCTTCCTGTTTGGCCCTATCCGGGGGTGTCCTCGGATGGGGCCACAGTGTCTCCTGACCCCTCCTGTCTCAGCCTCCAGTATTTATGCTGCAGTAGTTTATGTGTCGGGGGGCTAGGGTCAGTTTGTTATATCTGGAGTACTTCTCCTGTCCTATTCAGTGTCCTGTGTGAATCTAAGTGTGCGTTCTCTAATTCTCTCCTTCTCTCTTTCTTTCTCTCTCTCGGAGGACCTGAGCCCTAGGACCATGCCCCAGGACAACCTGACATGATGACTCCTTGCTGTCCCCAGTCCACCTGGCCATGCTGCTGCTCCAGTTTCAACCGTTCTGCCGTATTATTATTTGATCATGCTGGTCATTTATAAACATTGAGCATCTTGGCCATGTTCTGTTATAATCTCCACCCGGCACAGCCAGAAGAGGACTGGCCACCCCACATAGCCTGGTTCCTCTCTAGGTTTCTTCCTAGGTTTTGGCCTTTCTAGGGAGTTTTTCCTAGCCACCATGCTTCTACACCTGCATTGCTTGCTGTTTGGGGTTTTAGGCTGGGTTTCTGTACAGCACTTTGAGATATCAGCTGATGTACGAAGGGCTATATAAATACATTTGATTTGATTTGAAGATGTTTCTACAACTGGATTGGAGTACACCTGTGATAAATTCAAATGATTGGACGTAAATTGGAAAGGAACACATCTGTCTATATAAGGTCCCACAGTTGACAGTGCATGTCAGAGCAAAAACCAAGCCATGAGGTCAAAGGAATTGCCCGTGGAGCTCCAAAACATGATTGTGTCGAGGCACAGATCTGGGGAAGGGTACCTGCAAATTTCTGCATCATTGAAGGTCCCCAAGAGCACAGTGGCCTACATCATTCTTAAATGGAAGAGAGCTGGACACTCGGCCAAACTGAGCAATCAGGGGAGAAGGGCATTGGTCACGGAGGTGAACAAGAACCCAATGGTCACTCTGGCCGAGCTCCAGAGTTCCTCTGTGGAGATGCGATACGGACAACCATCTCTACAGCACTCCACCAATCAGGCCTTTATGATAGAGAAGCCACTCCTCAGTAAAAGGCACATGACAGCCCACTTGAAGTTTGCCTAAAGTCACCTAAAGGAATCTCAGACCATGAGAAACAAGATTCTCTGGTCTGATGAAAACAAGATTGAACTCTTTGGACTGAATGTCACGCGTCAAGTCTGGAGGAAACCTGGCACCAGCTCTACGGTGAAGCACAGTGGTGGCAGCATCATGTTGTGGGGATGTTTTTCTACTCAGGATCGAGGGAAAGATGAACGGGGCAAAGTACTGAGAGATCCTTGATGAAAACCTGCTCCAGAGTGCTTAGGACCTCAGTCTCGGGTGAAGGTTTATCTTCCAACAGCACAACAATCAAAAGCAAACAGCCAAGACAACGCAGGAGTGGCTTCGGAACAAGTTTCTGAAAGTCCTTGAGTGGCCAAGCCAGAGCCCGGACTTGATCCCGCTTGAACATCTCTGGAGAGACCTGAAAATAGCTGTGCTGCAACGCTCCCCATAAAACCTGACAGAGCTTGATTGAATCTGCAGAGAAGAATGGGAGAAACTCCCCAAATACAGGTGTGCCAAGCTTGTATTGTTATACAGAAGTTGACTCAAAAATGTAATTGCTGCCCAAGGTGCTTCAACAACAAAGTACAGGGTCTGAATACTTAAGTAAATGTCTATCATTTATTTTTAATAAAAAAGTTATTAGAAATGTAAAAAATGCTTTGTCATTATGGGGTATTGTGAATAGATTGATAAGAAAAATAAACATTTAAGCAATTTTAGAGTAAGGGTGTAGCGTAACAACATGAGTAAGGGTGTAGTGTAACAACATGAGTAAGGGTGTAGCGTAACAACATGAGTAAGGGTGTAGCGTAACAACATGAGTAAGGGTGTAGCGTAACAACATGAGTAAGGGTGTAGCGTAACAAAATGAGTAAGGGTGTAGCGTAACAACATGAGTAAGGGTGTAGTGTAACAACATGAGTAAGGGTGTAGCGTAACAACATGAGTAAAGGTGTAGCGTAACAACATGAGTAAGAGTGTAGTGTAACAACATGAGTAAGGGTGTAGCGTAACAAAATGAGTAAGGGTGTAGCGTAACAAAATGAGTAAGGGTGTAGCGTAACAACATGAGTAAGGGTGTAGCGTAACAACATGAGTAAGGGTGTAGCGTAACAACATGAGTAAGGGTGTAGCGTAACAACATGAGTAAGGGTGTAGCGTAACAAAATGAGTAAGGGTGTAGCGTAACAACATGAGTAAGGGTGTAGTGTAACAAAATGTGGAGAAAGGCAAGGGGTCTGAATACTTTCCTAAAGCACGGTATATAGTGGCTTGCGAAAGTATTCACACCCCCTTGGCATTTTTCCTTTTTGTTGCCTTACAAACTGCAATTAAAATGGATTTTTGAGAAGTTTGTGTCATTTGATTTACACAACATATTTTGAAGATGCAACATATTTTTTATTGTGAAACAAACAAGAAATAACACTAAAAAAACTGAAAATGTGAGTGTGCAAAACTATTCAACCCCCGAAAGTCAATACTTTGTAGTGCCAACTTTTGCAGAAATTACAGCTGCAAGTCTCTTGGGGTATGTCTCTATAAGCTTGGCACATCTAGTCCCTGGGATTTTTGCCCATTCTTCAAGGCATAACTGCGCCAGCTCCTTTAAGTTGGATGGGTTCCGCTGGTGTACAGTAAACTTTAAGTCATACCACAAATTCTCAATTGGATTGAGGTCTGGGCTTTGACCAGGCCATTCTAAGACATTTAAATGTTTCCCCTTAAACCACCCTCGTCTTGCTTTCGCAGTATGCTTAGAGTCATTGCCCTGCTTGAAGGTGAACCTCTTTCCCATTCTCAAATCTTAGAAAGACTGAAACAGGTTTCCCTCAAGACTTTCCCTGCATTTAGCGCCATCCATTATTACTTCAATTCTGACCAGTTTCCCAGTCCATGCCAATGAAAAACATCCCCAGCTGCCACCACCACGCTTCACTGTGGGGATGGTGTTCTCAGGGTGATGAGAGGTGTTGTGTTTGCGCCAGATGTAGCATTTTCCTTGATGACCATAAAGCTCAATTTGAATCTAATCTGACCAGAGTACCTTCTTCCATATGTTTGGGGAGTCTCCCACACAAATGTGTTTGCTTATTTTTTTTTTAAGCAATGGCTTTTTTCTCTCCACTCTTCCGCAAAGCCCAGCTCTGTGGAGTGTTTGACTTAAAGTGGTCCTATGGACAGGTACTCCAATCTCTGCTGTGGATCTTTGCAGCTTTGGTCTCTTTGTTGCCTCTCTGATTAATGCCCTCCTTGCCTGGTCTGTGAGTTTTGGTGGGTGGCCCTCTCTTTGCAGGTTTGTTGTGGTGCCAAATTCTTTCCATTTTAAAATAATGGATGTAATGGTGCTCTGTGGGATGTTAAAAGTTTCTGATATTTTTTTTATAACCCAACCCTGATCTGTAGTTCTCTAAAACTTTGTCCCTGACCTGTTTGGAGAGCTCCTTGGTCTTCATAGTGCTGCTTTCTTGGTGGTGCCCCTTGGTTAGTGGTTTTGCAGAATCTGGGGCCTTTCAGAACAGGTGTATATATACTGAGGTCATGTGACAGATCATGTGACACTTAGATTGCACAGAGGTGGACTTTATTTAAATGAACTGCAATACAGAACTCAGATACACTCAATCTACACAGACAGCTGTATTGGCATGTACAGTGGATTCCATGTAATGGACATACACAAAATAGTCCAAATTGCAGAGGTGAAATGAAAAATAACTTGTTTAAAATTTTTTGGAAAAATAAAAAACAAAAGTGTTGTATGCAGATGTATTCACACCCTTTGCTATGAAGCCCCTAAATAAGATCTGGTAAAAACTTCATAAGTCACATAATTTGTAAATAAGGAGGCTGCGAATTTTCGCAGCTTTTTGTTAAAAATCGCGCAACATTTCAGCATCCTGCTACTCATGCCAGGAATATAGTATATGCATATGATAAGGGTGTGTGTATAGAAAACACCCTGAAGTCTCTAAAACGGGTTAAATCGTGT
Organism: Oncorhynchus tshawytscha; assembly: GCF_018296145.1. Taxonomy (NCBI): domain Eukaryota; kingdom Metazoa; phylum Chordata; class Actinopteri; order Salmoniformes; family Salmonidae; genus Oncorhynchus; species Oncorhynchus tshawytscha. The sequence goes on from NC_056459.1 coordinate 27,875,415, forward strand.
CTGTGGCTAGAACATAACGTGTTTAGGAGTCAAAATCCTTCGAAAAACTGCTCACCAAAAACACAAAAATAATATCCATCCGCCAGTCAATGTATTGTCTAAGGCTGAAGAAAATACATGTCAAGCCCCTGTAAACGCCTACAGCTTCCACACGATGTCGCCAATGCTGTCATTTAGGGGCTGCTTTATCCTTGGTTTGGAAACGTGACGCATTTCCTTTCTTTGGGCTCACCACAGGTTGTTTTGAATGTGAAAACATGGACGATGATTTCAAGACTTGCTGCTATCGAATACAGATCGCCCCGTGATCAATTTAATAGATTATTAACGTTTATTAATACCTAAAGTTGGTTTAGAAAAGTAATTTGAAGTGATTTGTAAAAGTATATAGGTAACTTTTGTAATTTTAAAAAGTGACGTTGCGTCATGTAAAGGGGCATTTTCCTGGATCAGACCGGTCTTCAGCAAATCACATTTTGGGTATACAATGACGGATTTAATCGGGAAAAAGACCCAATTGTGATGTTTATGTGACATATAGGAGTGCCAAGAAAGAAGCTCGTCAAAGGTAATGAATGTTTTATATTTTATTTCTGCGTTTTGGGTAGCGCTGGCTACCGCAAAATCTGTTGTTTTGTTGACGGTCTGGTATTCTGGGGGGTGCATGCTATCAGATAATAGCTTCTCATGCTTTCGCCGAAAAGCATTTTACAAATCCGACTTGGTGGCTAGATTCACATCGAGTGTAGCTTTAATTCAGTACCTTGCATGTGTGTTTTAATGAAAGTTTGAGTTTTATCGAAAACAATAGGTGGCGCTCTAAAATATCCGCTGATTTGATCCCACCACAGGAACATCCTCCCTAACAAGTTAACTTCTTAAGCTTCCCCCCTACTTTTTCTGAAATTCTGTTAAAAATCGCGCAACATTTTGGCGTCCTGCTACTCAGGCCAGGAATATAGTATATGCATATGATTAGTATGTGTGGATAGAAAACACTCAGACGTTTCCAAAACTGTTTAAATCACGGCTGTGACTATAACAGAACGTCTGTTTCATCGAAAAGCGCAGGAAAATCTGATCACTGGAGATGGAAAAAAGTATCCATGCGCCACTCCCATGAATTGTTAAAGGTGAACCGTAATATATTAGGCCAAGCTTGCAGTACCTACAGCTACCACAGGATCTATAGAGTCTCCTCATTTGAATCTGAATTGATTCTTGGTAGATCCGCCCAAAGGGAACCGATTCTCTCCGACCACCAACCCGAGGCATTGTCTGTCTTTTTCTCCGGACATTTTTCCACACGGCAGGCTATCGAATTTACATCGCCTCCTGATGATTTTTATAGCTTATTAACGTGTAGTTATACCTAAAGTTGCATTAGAAAGGTATTTCGAAGTGTTTTGTAAAAGTTTATCGTCGAATTTTTAACTTTTAAAAAATGACGTTACGTTATGAAACGCTCTTTTTTCCGTTTTCCACACAGTCTTCATAGATCGATATCTAGGCTATATATGGACCGATTTAATCCAAAAAAAGACCCAGTATTGATTATGGGACATCAAGGTGTGCAAAGAAAGAAGATGGTCAAAGGTAATTAATGTTTTATATTTTATTGTGCGGTTTGTGTAGCGCCGACTATGCTAATTCTTTTGTTTACATCCCCTTCTTTTGGGGTGTTGCATGCTATCAGATAATAGCTTCTCATGCTTTCGCCGAAAAGCATTTTAAAAATCTGACACGGTGGCTAGATTCACAATGACTGTAGCTTTATTTTAATACCAAACATGTGTATTTTAATGAACGTTTGCGTTTTAACTAATACCATTAGCATATAGCGTTGCGCATGTGCATTTCTAGAGCTCTAGGTGAGTTCTGCGTCTCAAGTAAGCTCAAGAGGTTTTAAGTAACGTTCATATTCATCAAATTACCATAGGCCGAATTAGGTATTTTTGACTGGGGTCCATATTCTGACCCCAAAGGACTTAAAAATATATATATATATATATTTATTGATCAGGGGTTTGAACCGATACGGGGAACCAAACAAAACCCCAGAAATCGCAAACATTTGCAAGCAACAGAATCAGAACCGAGAAGGAAAGTGATCTATACTGTTCCTGAACGGAGCAGCTATTTTAAAAGCACGAGAACTGGTTAATATCATTATTTACCTTCTGGGCATTTTTTTAAAGTTCCACAAAAAAAACAATTAAGCGCCAGTTTTAAATCCTCACTCTGTCACTCAGAAACATATTCCAGTGTCTGCCTGCCTGACTGTCAGTTGAAAATATTTGCTAGTGTGTATGCATGTGTAGGCTACCTGCCCCTCCCCCTCGTAGCATAGTTTACTGTAGCCTACTGACATTACAATCGTGATTCAGAAATTAGAGAGATTTTTAAATAGAGAAGAATGGATAAAAGTTCTCAATACTAATTATGGATACTATAGTTATCCCATTTCACATTGGATTTATTAACTGCATTAAAGGTAAAATGTTACATTTATTTTTATTTTTATTTAATTATTGTACCGCTTTGCACACACACACAAGCTTCTTAGCTACAGTAGCTAGCTAAGGCTTTCGAAGGCATTCAAAGTTCCTTCAAAGAAGCCGCTCCTCCGTAGATATAATTATGTGGGACTAAATCAGAGAATGCATGTCATAACAATAAGATGCCCAGTGCTTCAAGCCACGTTTATTCCTTCACCCTGTCTTGCTTTCTCCTCAACCGCAACATTTCAGTCACATCAAGTGCCCTACACTTGTCTGTCAAATGCATGTAAATGACTCTATCAACGCAGTCCTGCATTCGAGGAAGAGGAAATTAATCTAGCTTAATGACTGTTTACCTTACGTCTGTACGAAATCTATTTGTCCCATCTGGTTTCCTGACCAAGAAACAGGGAGAAGCCCAACTGGAGAAAGAAGGCTCTGCTATCTCACTCTCCAGCATGTACCTCCAAGACTCCACTTCGCCAGATGATTACGTGAACTATCAAGTTAGCCAGGTGAATCTGGCGGTGATTACAGCCATCTATTGTATAATTATGCTAAACTAATTGGATCTGGAATTTGTCTTTCAGCATTAGTAGAACACGCCTGACTCTCCTCCACCAGTCATACAAGGAGAAGGGTTCTAACGCCTTCCTACAAAAAGAGAGCTGGCCCAAGCAAGCACAGATTACACCTGAAGCATGAGGACTTGCAGCCATTTGTGAACTTCACCAACAACTACGCAGAGCATAATGCAACAGTAGTAGCAGGATGCCACCCAGGACAACAAACACTTTGGTGGAAAGCTGCTGCCAATCTCATGTGTCAAAAGCAGCGGTGTGGAGTCTCTACAAGGAATCAATGACTACACTTGGTATCTAAAGCATAAACAACACATACAGAACCGGTCAAACTTTTTAGAACACCTACTCATTCAAGGGTTTTTCTTCATTTTTACTATTTTCTACATTATAGAGTAATAGTGAAGACATAAACTATGAAATACAATGTAGTAACCAAAAAAGTGTTAAACAAATAAAAATACATTTTATATTTGAGATTCTTCAAATAGCCACCCTTTGCCTTGATGATATCTTTGCACACTCTTGGCATTCTCTCAACCAGCTTCACCTGGAATGCAGGTGACTACCTCATGGAGCTGGTTGAGAAAACGAATAGTGTATTTTGATTATTTCATTTAACTTCTACATGAATGGCACTACTTATGTTGATCTCACATTGTGTATTTTTCAGAGATACGTGTAGTCTGGCTGTCTTCCTTCGGGAATCTTTTGAGAGATTGCTGGTATGGTGAAGGACAGCAGTGTGAAAGAGGTTAACATCCCACAGCTGGTTGGACTGGAGGATGGTACGGTGCTGGTGGAATGTTATGGCTGGCAACAACACCTGACTCCGTACTTCAGGCCGCTGCCACAGATCAAGTAGTACCAGTACTTCAGGAGAAAATAATTTTCATTGATTGTATGAGGTTATTCTTATTATCTAAACTTGGGATGTAATTTTATGTTATTCAAGGTTGTAACGTCTTCTCTATTTCTTTGCCTATTTTCCTGTTTTACAGCTTTGATGCTCTAGAGCCTGGTGTTATTTGTTTCCAAGGAGCGTTCAGACTCAGTCGGGACCAGGTTCCAGCTGCTGCGCAACACTGACGTCCTTCCTCCCACAGATGGTCTGACTGTACAAGCATCACCTGGACTGGACACAACTAGACAAACATATTTTTGAGAAGATCAGGGAGTTTTGCGACAAACAGGCCTTGGACATCACATGCCCTGCAGCAAAGTCAAGGGCAGGACAGAAACAGGCTCTACGAATATAGATTCCCGTGTTCATGCGTGGTGCGGGTGGACCAGTTCATCACTGGGGGGTGAGTTCCCAGTCATCCAGACTATCTGCAGTGCCTAATAGGAACACTTTCACATGACTCTCTCCTAGCACACACACACACAAACGCCATACATTGCTGCTGCTATTTATTTGTTCTCCTTCTGCTCAGCCACTGAGCTGTTACTGCATAAACAGTAACAACCTCATCCATCACCTGTTTAGCACATGGCCTCACATGTGAATCCTCAAAGAGATGGGTGGGTCTAAGGCTTTTTGGGCTGTGAATGCTGTTGAATAGGTGTAGATAAAGAACAGCTCTCCAGTAAGTATACCAAACCAAAAAGGGTCATTTTCTCAAATGTACGGTTACAAGTTTATCAACATTCACAGCAGAATTATTTTCCATTGTTCCTCAACTGCAGTTTATGATAAACCATTTTCTAACTTTGAGTCTCTACTTTTATTCAATGTAAAAAAAAACTATTTCAAATTTTGCTACATAAGACGAATCAAGGCGGTGAGTCACAAATGGGTACCTACTCTTTCACACAAAACACAGGACTTTCCACAATCCAAAACCCTGTATTTGACACAGCACAAATGCAGTGTTTTGTCATTATCCAAGTCAATGAGTTCTCCACAACGAAAACCTTGTTTTTTTCATCTCCACAATGGCAAAGCAGAAATGTTTCATAATTGCTTTAAACTCATTCCCTGGCTGGTGAATGTTGCACATGAAGAGTTCATTTCCAAATGCTATATGCAACAATTTTCACATGTGTTTTTTTCATCAGAAATGATTTCTTATGGATATGTTCTTTTTTGTGTAAAATACTAATCTTCTCAGATTTTTTATTAATAGATTTTACATGTGTTTGAAAATGTTCATTTTTTGGCCAAACGCTATGCAGTATATCCATTGTTTAACTGGAATGGAATATCCTCTACATTTGACTGAGATTTGTGGTTGTCCCATCTAGCTTTCTTTAGATGAATGCACTTATTGTAAGTCCCAAATGTAACTGTATTTGTACAGTTCTTTATAAGAAATGTAGTTATTTTTTACATTTGATGGTGTAAAACTTAGCAGTACTACTTATTTACCAACATGTCTGAAAATGGATATATAAGGTTTTATATAACTTTGTGTATCTCCACAGAGAGTTAGATCTTCAAAGCACATACATTTTATTTTTTATTTTTTTATTTAACCTTTATTTAACTAGGCAAAAGGCCTCCTGTGGGAGGCTGGGATTAAAAATACTAATGATCAAATACAAATATAGAACAAAACACACATCACGACAAGAGAGACAAAACACACATCACGACAAGAGCGACAAAACACACATCACGACAAGAGAGACAAAACACACATCACGACAAGAGAGACAAAACACACATCACAAGACAAGACAAGAGACAAAACACACATCACGACAAGAGAGACAAAACACACATCACGACAAAACACACATCACGACAAGAGAGACAAAACACACATCAAGAGAGACAAAACACACATCACGAGAGACAAAAACACATCACGACAAGAGAGACAAAACACACATCACGACAAGAGAGACAAAACACACATCACGACAAGAGCAAAACACACATCACGACAAAACACACATCACGACAAGAGAGACAAAACACACATCACGACAAGAGAGACAAAACACACATCACGACAAGAGAGACAAAACACACATCACGACAAGAGAGACAAAACACACATCACGACAAGAGCGACAAAACACACATCACGACAAGAGAGACAAAACACACATCACGACAAGAGAGACAAAACACACATCACGACAAGAGAGACAAAACACACATCACGACAAGAGAGACAAAACACACATCACGACAAGAGAGACAAAACACACATCACGACAAGAGAGACAAAACACACATCACGACAAGAGAGACAAAACACACATCACGACAAGAGAGACAAAACAACACACATCACGACAAGAGAGACAAAACAACACACATCACGACAAGAGAGACAAAACAACACACATCACGACAAGAGAGACAAAACACACATCACGACAAGAGAGACAAAACAACACACATCACGACAAGAGAGACAAAACACACATCATGACAAGAGAACAAAACACACATCACGACAAGAGAGACAAAACACACATCATGACAAGAGAGACAAAACAACACACATCAAGACAAGAGAGACAAAACAACACACATCACGACAAGAGAGACAAAACACACATCACGACAAGAGAGACAAAACAACACACATCACGACAAGAGAGACAAAACACACATCATGACAAGAGAGACAAAACAACACACATCACGACAAGAGAGACAAAACAACACACATCACGACAAGAGAGACAAAACACACATCACGACAAGGGAGACAAAACAACACACATCACGACAAGAGAGACAAAACAACACACATCACGACAAGGGAGACAAAACACACATCACGACAAGAGAGACAAAACAACACACATCACGACAAGAGAGACAAAACACACATCACGACCGAACATACAGGCTTCCTCTCAGGGATTACAGTAAACACCACATACAGGCTTCCTCTCAGGGATTACAGTAAACACAACATACAGGCTTTCTCTCAGGGATTACAGTAAACACCACATACAGGCTTCCTCTCAGGGATTACAGTAAACACAACATACAGGCTTTCTCTCAGGGATTACAGTAAACACCACATACAGGCTTCCTCTCAGGGATTACAGTAAACACAACATACAGGCTTCCTCTCAGGGATTACAGTAAACACAACATACAGGCTTTCTCTCAGGGATTACAGTAAACACCACATACAGGCTTCCTCTCAGAGATTACAGTAAACACAACATACAGGCTTTCTCTCAGGGATTACAGTAAACACCACATACAGGCTTCCTCTCAGGGATTACAGTAAACACAACATACAGGCTTCCTCTCAGGGATTACAGTAAACACAACAGGCTTCCTCTCAGGGATTACAGTAAACACAACATACAGGCTTTCTCTCAGGGATTACAGTAAACACCACATACAGGCTTCCTCTCAGGGATTACAGTAAACACAACATACAGGCTTCCCCTCGGGGATTACAGTAAACACAACATACAGGCTTTCTCTCAGGGATTACAGTAAACACCACATACAGGCTTCCTCTCAGGGATTACAGTAAACACAACATACAGGCTTCCCCTCGGGGATTACAGTAAACACCACATACAGGCTTCCTCTCTCACACACAGAGTCACAAGTCATGACATATGAAGACTCAACATACACACACACACACACACACACACACACACACACACACACACACACACACACACACAAACACAGCGACTAAGCTACCTGTCAAATAGTTAGAAAAGCATGCAGTAGCTGAGGGAGTTCAGAGGCAAAGAGTCCCTGCTCTCTGCATCCCTGCTCTCTGTGTTTCTGCGTTCCTTTGCTGTGTATGTGTGTGTGTGTGTGTGTGTGTGTGTGTGTGTGTGTGTGTGTGTGTGTGTGTGTGTGTGTATGTGTGTGTGTGTGTGTGTGTGTGTGTGTGTGTGTGTGTGTGTGTGTGTGTGTGTGTGTGTGTGTGTGTGTGTGTGTGTACCTCCATGGAGAGCCATCATTTTAGAATTGTGTTTTATTTTACGACCCTCCATCTACCACAACAGTGATTATTATGCCCAGTGCAGTGTGTGCATGTGTGCTTGCCAGCATGTGTGTGCGTGCCTGTACTGCAGATGTTTCCATTAATTCCACTGTAATGCACACACACTGCTAGCAGGCTCTTTGTCAAGTGTGGGTGTGGGGTTAAAGGCTAACTAAGAACTGAATGCTGTGGTCATGTGTTCCTGTGTTCCACCTGACCTGAGAGGGTAGCTGCTTGACACCAGCAATCCTCGCCTCTTCATTCCTCATAGGCTGTTGAATTGAGATGGACTAGGATGAAGTTGCCCCTTGACATTGATCTTAGATCAGTTTTTTTATTATACCCCCTGATCTAAGGTCAGATTTTCAAGGAGCACAAACTGATCCTGGTTGTGTGAATATGAGCAACTTCTGATTGCAGAGAGTGAGTGAGAACCATGGGTTGGAAACAAAATTATTATCCAATTGTTGAGTTCTGAAAATAAACATTTTTTTTTGTTGCTTTCCACTGTTCCGACCAGCAAAATAAAGTTCTGAACCGGTTCCAGACAAAAAAAAAGAAGTTTATATCGTTCCTTGTTTTTTCTATTTTTTACATTCAGCTGGACATTAAATTCCTTCACCAATCAGTGAGGATAAAGCAGCTTGTTGTGGAGCGGGTAAGCAATTTCATCCACATAGGAAAGTCGTTAAGAGCAAATTGTATTTTTCCGTAACTGTATGGTTTAATCATACTGAGGGAGTTTGATTTATCTCGTCTGGGTGCAGTGTGTAGGTGTAGGTGTGTTTTGCATTGGCTGAAAGTTGATTGCATTCGATTTGAAACCGGGCTGCCTCCCAGGTACCCCGTTCAAAGCCCACTGTGATGTCGGCTCAAAACAAAATTGACGTAATTAAGCACGTGTGGTAACTCGGATTTTCTGTTATCCCATGCAAAAGTGATTGATTTGGATAAAAACACTTTATCTGCCTTCCCAATGAAAAATATGAAGAACATTTAAATATTTACTTTATGTATGTTTCTGAACACCATGCTGCCTTGTTGAAAACATGACCAAGCAGTGCAGATTAGTGTTCAATTTGGGAACAGTGCTCTTCCCTCTCAGCTTTCAAGATGAGGTGATGGGCAAATCCCGGTGCCCCGCGGCTCAGAATAATCGAATCCGTCCAATGAAAGACAAATACAAGCACTCTGCTGCCAGTCAGAGAGAGCGAGAGAGGATGGAGGAAGCTTGCCTTGAAGCTTAGGGGATCTTTTTAAGACATGCATTATCTGAGTTATACCTACGGAGGAGCGGCTTCTATGGAGGAACTTTGAATGTCTTTGAACTTCCGAGTTGGTTTAACATTGGACCAAAGCAAATGTTAGCTAGCTAATGTAGCTAACAAGCCCGAGTGCGCAGAGCAGCACTACACTCTAAAAACAAAAGGGTTCTGGAGTTTCCTTTAGGGATTCTTCCAATTGAAACTGTGTAGGAACTCCTATAAGTTCTTCAAAGAACCCCTTTTAAAGGATCCTCAAAGAACCTGTTGGGGTTCATTTTGAACTACCCCCCCCCGACTGTTATTATTTTTATTCATGATAATAAAATGCATACAAATAACAACAATAACACAATATTTTAGTCCTCAGTGTTTATTGTGATTTTAGTGGGAAAGCAGAATAAAACAATTGAAATATGAGGTAAACTCCCAGCAGAGCCCCGAGTCCAAAAGGTATATCCTCTGGCCTGTTGATGTTAATGTGTTGATGTTCTCCGTATCCATATCCAGAATGATTTTGCAGTGCATGGTGATAGAGGTGTAGGGAGGCTGAAGTCTGTGAAACCCCCAAAAATGTATTGTACAGATGATTAACAAAACATGCACACAACATTATTCATACCTTGGTTTTTGTGGTAAATGTGAATGAAAATAACTGTTTTGATAATGGTTTTCATACACATGCCTTGCCCATAATGTAGAGGCCTATGGGACATTCATTGAAGAGGTAAGGGAGGAGGATGGTACATGTGATCTGCATAACATACCAATTGACATTCCTTGGTATGCCTCCTCCTCTGAATACCTGCATACACAATAGTGAGCAGTTCAGTCATCTGCACCCAATACAGTCAGCCTTCAACATATTCTTATCGTCTAAATATTCTTAACTCTTTGTTGATTGAAATCCATTGAATTGTCCATTTTCTGTTTGAGAAAGATTTGCACAAATATGAAAAGATAGATGTTATCACCATGAAAAAGCATTAATTTAGATCAGACAAGGGACACATTTTACCTTGAATCTTTAAGTGCCTTCACCTGCTGTCCTTTCAAATTCAAATCCACATTTTTGAATTGGGCAGTTAGGTTCCTGCAAGAACCCCCACCAACTAAGGAGGTTCCTCGAGGAGGTTCCCAACTAAGGAGGTTCCCCCCACATCTTATGGGGTTCTTGGAGAATCTTTAGGGGGCCATTTTCAGTACCAAGAACCCTGAGGTTCTTCAAAAGAAATTTGAGGATCTTAGAAGATCCCTTGTTGAGTGTAGTTCATAAATTCAATGTGAAACATGATACAGTAACTATAGTATCCTTAACTAGCATTGAAAAACCATTCTTCTCAAATTAAACATCGCTCTATATTTTCTGAATTACTCTTGTAATGTTATCAGTAGGCTACAGTAACTTATGCTTCAGAGGGGAGGGGCATGTAGCCTACACACACACACACACACACACACACACACACACACACACACACACTGGCAAAGATTTTCAGCTGGCAGGCAGACGCTGGAATACATTTCTGTGTGAGGGCTTTGTATAGGCGTTTTGTTGCGATTTTTGTGGGACTGGAAACAAATGCCCAGAATGTAAAATAATGTTCTTAACCTGTTCTCATTCTTTTAAAAATAATGGTTTTGTTCCGGAACATTATAGTCCACTTTCATTTTCAGTTGTTGTTCTGTTCCTCAAATAATTTTGTTATTTTCTGGTTTTCGGTTCTGTTCCCTGAACTGTTCCAACCCTTGGTGACCTTGAAGTCTGACCTTTTAGTTGGCTATGTGAAGTCAATAATTATTGCTGCTGTAACCTTGATAGGGCTAGGGATGATCCATTCAATTCTTTGCCTAACTTAGTTGTGTCAGGTCTAGTAAAATTGTATTATACTGAATCTAGAGATGTCAGACTTTTGGCGGTGATCCTATACCCCCATGTTGCTATCAATCTGGGACTAACAGCCCTCTCCAACCATGTCTCCTCCTGCTCTCCTCTTCTACAGTTTCCCATATCTTCTCAGAAAGATATATTTAATTGTGATTATGAAATCTCTGCCATCCCACCCACAGATTGCCAGGCTTATCAGTTGTCTACAGGGCTGTGTCCCCTCTACCCTCTCCAAACTCACCCCTTTGATCCAAACTCCTCCCCCGCCTTCGCACCCCTCCTCACCCTCTCATCCCTCCTGCCAGCGCTGCTTACTGACTTCATCTGCCCAGCTGTGAAGAGAGAAGGAACTTGTCTCTCTATCTTTGTCTTGATCTCTCCATCCTCATCTCACTCCTCTGCTCCCTATGATAGTTCATCTCTTTCTCCTTTATTATCTCCCAGTCCATCTTCCTCCTTCCCTCCGTCCCTCGTTCTCAAAAGTTGCTCACATCTTTCTCTCTTACTATCTCTCCATCCGGGGCCAGCTACAGACGTAAGCAACATAAACGGTCGCTTAGGGCCCCCGGCCTCTAGGAGCAACTCAGTCGTGGTTTTAGTCGAATACACAAGGTGCAAGTTCGACATTTGGTTGTGCATCAGTTGCTTTTCTGTAGTTTTGTCAGTCACTGACAGGAAAAGAATAAGCCAGGTCAGCTAACAGTGTTTACTGTGGATTGGTAACTTAGTCTAGCCAGTTACCTAAACTGGTATTACACGGTCGAATACCAACCAGGCGCACAGGGCACTTGCCCAGGGGCACTGACCTCCATGGGGCCCCAATTGATTTTGTTAGTCACACTCAGAACCTCAGATTGCAGTTTTTTACAATTGCTAACATCCTTTTCTCCCATTTGTAGTCCCATTTTCAAAACTCTCAACACAATTAGCACAACATTCATCTGTTGTGGTCCATAGCATTAACACAATTCATGTTGTTTTCACAGAATATGCAGTCAATTAACACGTTTCTAAAATGGTTACATTTTATTTATATACAAGCTTTCCCAATACCAACATGATGGATCTTTCTGGTCTTATTTGCAAATGCTTGCACACAGCATTCCAGAAATTAAGACCTAATGTTCAAAACCTTAAATATAGTATACAGCCTCTACTGTAATGCAACAACAGCAGCTCAAAAGCTACATTGAAATAGCTGAAAAGCATTTTTAATGAACAGATCATAGAAACATTGAGAAATGGATGATTTACTGTAAGTTGTGTAAAATAAACCAACCTCACCTGATTCCAATCTCAATCGGAGACATAGCCAGGTGTTGAAGTTCTTTCAATTACATGGACACACACAGTAAAAAGGGGGACTCTTTGGATTGATTTTGTTCAATATGGATACAGAACAAAACAGAGGAGCAGAGAGATAAAAAATTATGCCTGGACAACGGAGAGGAAAAGTTGGCCCAGGAGAGGAGTAGCTGGACAAGGGAGAGGAGTAGCTGGACAAGGGAGAGGAGTAGTTGGACCAGGGAGAGGAGTAGTTGGACCAGGGAGAGGAGTAGTTGGACCAGGGAGAGGAGTAGTTGGACCAGGGAGAGGAGTAGTTGGACCAGGGAGAGGAGTAGTTGGACCAGGGAGAGGAGTAGATGGACAAGGGAGAGGAGTAGCTGGACAAGGGAGAGGAGTAGCTGGACAAGGGAGAGGAGTAGCTGGACAAGGGAGAGGAGTAGTTGGACCAGGGAGAGGAGTAGTTGGACAAGAGATCGGGACACTCACCTTTCCTCCCCCCTATTCACCTTTTCCTCCCCCCTACTCACCTTTCCTCAACCAAATTGAGGAATATTTTTCTGTCTGGAGGTGGAAAGTGTATAATCATCGGTCACATGACCAAATGCCCCTCCTGGATGCAATGGATGCAGAGACATCTCAGCTGAAGACTGCCAGGGCTGGATAAGGCAGGCCAAGCGTTTCTATCCAAGGTGCATAGCGAGACACGACATTAGATGTGATGTGGACGAGAACATGTGTCCAAACGCTGAAGATCGTGTAGATTAGAACAGGACTGTGCATGTTTGTGTTTTTTCCCTTCTGTGCCTTTTTAATTCTCATTTTATTTGTACAAAAGGCCATGTGTGTTACATTTTTTGTTGATCACAGGCAGCAATTGCATGTTGCTAATAAAGCTTTTACTGCAGCAATTATGTCACTTACTATTCTTTTTACTGTACATTCTATAATGTAAAGTTGACTCATTCACTTATAGATGAATAAAATGAGGTTTTGAGCAGAAAATTAACTATTTGGCTAATTGTATGATGTAGGTGTGTTGCTGTCTTAAGAGTTTAGATAAAAGTATCTTAAGTATAGATAAATGCTTGTTAGCAATTGTAAAAAACTGTAACACGGCATAAGTCTTGGAAAAATGTGTAGAATTGAATGACATTACCTTTAAACCCCTAAAAAAATTGCTCTGCCCCATGGCAAAATGTGTAGAATTGCAGAAAACTTGCATTAAAACTGCAACATTTTATCTAAGGTCCATGGCAAAATGTGTAGAATTGCAGGAAATAAACTTTAAAATGTACATATTTTACTCTGTCGTCAAGAAGTGGGCTACAAAATGTTTTTGCCAGCTTGATCGGGGCCCCCCCAACTAAATCTCGCTCAGGGCCCCCAAAAGGCTTGAACCAGCCCTGTCTCCATCCATCTTCCTCCTTCCCTCCTCTCATTCTGAAAGGTTGTACACCTGCTTCCTTTCTCTTCCTTTGTCTCCCTTTATCTGGTTACCCTTCTGTGCTTCCTATGGTAACTCATCATCTCTCTCTCTCTCTCTCTCTGTTTGATCTCTCTCTCTTTCTCAGTATCTCTCTCTCTCAGTATCTGTCTCTCTCTCTCTCTCAGTATCTCTCTGTTCTATCCTACCATTCATCTCTTTCTTTCTTGTCCCCTATGGTTGTTCAGACAATTTGATAAAATATGTATGCCACTTTACACAGCAGATGAAACAGTATTGGTGACAATGCCTCAATTCCAGCTACCTGGCAGTTCCACCACTCACTACCATTGACCCAGTACATTAACAAGCTACCTGGCAGTTCCACCACTCCACCACCATTGGCCCAGTACATTAACAAGCTACATGGCAGCTCCACCACTCCACTACCATTGGCCCAGTACATTAACAAGATACATGGCAGTTCCACCACTCCACTACCATTGGCCCAGTACATTAACAAGCTACATGGCAGTTCCACCACTCCATTACCATTAGCCCAGTACATTAACAAGCTACATGGCAGTTCCACCACTCCACTACCATTGGCCCAGTACATTAACAAGCTACATGGCAGTTCCACCACTCCACTACCATTGGCCCAGTACATTAACAAGCTACATGGCAGTTCCACCACTCCACTACCATTGACCCAGTACATTAACAAGCTACATGGCAGTTCCACCATTCCACTAACATTGGCCCAGTACATTAACAAGCTACATGGCAGTTCCACCACTCCACTACCATTGGCCCAGTACATTAACAAGCTACATGGCAGTTCCACCATTACCATTGACCCAGTACATTAACAAGCTACATGGCCCACCATTCCACTAACATTGGCCCATTAACAAGCTACATGGCAGTTCCACCACTCCACTACCATTGGCCCAGTACATTAACAAGATACATGGCAGTTCCACCACTCCACTACCATTGGCCCAGTACATTAACAAGCTACATGGCAGTTCCACCACTCCACTACCATTGGCCCAGTACATTAACAAGCTACATGGCAGTTCTACCACCCCACCACTATTGGCAAAGCTTTCTTTCTATCTCTCCTCACCTCCACCTTATTCCCTCTTTTTCCCCCTTTTCCTTATTCCCTCTTATTCCCTCTTTTCTTTTCCTGAGTCTCAGGCCTTACACTTTCTGTACTGTATTTCTTTCCACATTCCACCCTTGACCCTTTTATGCAATCTACAGTACACAAAAAGAGTTGTAACACAGTCTCACTATATCTCACTTCGAACGCCCTGTCACCTACTCACCCCCACCTAACCCCCATAATTGCACCTGACTAGTTACCCATCATCTCTGCTCCACCACCTCTACCATCTGTTATGAGGATTACCTCCCCTCAAGGGAAACCACCTCTTCACTGTTTCCAGGTAATTCTACTCTCTTTTCCTTTATAACCCTCCAACCTAAGTGAGCACAGAAGCAAGCATGCGAACGAACACACATGCACATATATATATGCACACACACACACACACACACACACACACACACACACACACACACACACACACACACACACACACACACACACACACACACACACACACACACACACACACACACACACACACACACACACACACACACACACACACACACACACACACACACACACACACACACACACACACACACACACACACACACACACACACACACACACACACACACACTGACCAAAATCCCATGCTCTGTCAAAAGGGCACATATACATCCACACACATAGGCTGACACATAGACACAAACACAGCACACAAACACACCACACACACACACTCCCTCTCCCTCTCCCCTCTCTCCTCTCTCTCTCTCTCTCTCTCTCTCTCTCTCTCTCTCTGTCTCTCTCTCTCTCTCTGTCTCTCTCTCTCTCTCTCTCTCTCTTCCTCTCTATCTCTGTCTTTCTCTCTCTCTCTCTCTCTCTCTCTCTCTCTCTCTCTCTCTCTCTCTCTCTCTCTCTCTCTCTCTCTCTCTCTCTCCAGAAGCAGTGTGAGCTCTCCCCATGCCCATCCCTGTCTACCTACTGAGTGATGTCTTCCCACTCCAAATTCCAATGGACCAGTTTATTTTCTTTATTTACACTTCCAGCAGAATACTCCTTCTATCTTCATTACAGACTGGCAGGCTAAAACATTGTTTTAATGGCAGTCTTTATTGACTGTCTTCTACCCTGCTAGACGAGAACTGAATTTAAACATGAACACACACACACACACACACACACACACACACACACACACACACACACACACACACACACACACACACACACACACACACACACACACACACACACACACACACACACACACACACACACACACACACACACACAGACACACATACAGAATGATGAATGTACAAGCACAAATACTGCACACAGACAGACACACACACACACACACACACACATACAGAATGATGAATGTACAAGCACAAATACTGCACACAGACACACACACACACACACACACAGACACACATACAGAATGATGAATGTACAAGCACAAATACTGCACACAGACACACACACACACACACACACACACACACACACACACACACACACACACACACACACACACATACAGAATGATAAATGTACAAGCACAAATACTGCACACACACACACACACACACACACACACACACACACACACACACAGCACTAATGCCAACTAGCTCTCACAGTCTCCAGTCAGAATTAGACGTTCCTCCATGTTTCTCAAACGTCAAATTTCAAATTGTTTTACCCTTAGCCTACAATTTCCGCGCCCCCAGGGAAATCAAATTAACATAATAAAAATATCCCCATAAAAATCTGTCTGTTTAAACTAGAGATATCTGAAATCTATACCTAATCCGCCGATATCGCCCTTTCACATCTCCGGTGAAAGGTGGCAGAGCTAGAGCGGTGTTTGTCAGGTCATGAAGCATCCCGAAAACCAATCTTCTCACCAAAACATCTGTAGCGCCAGGACGGTTTAGCCTACCAACTATTATGAACGCTCAGTGGATGCCCACAAGCCTCACAAGACTCATCTGAAGGTCCATGGGGCAAGTTAGAATTTGGTAGTATACACACACACACACACACACACACACACACACACACACACACACACACACACGCATGCACACACACAAAATATCAGGATACAATATCAGGATTTTATTTACATGCATTTAACCCCTTAATTGTGTAAATAAAAAGTATCTGTACTGTACAGTGCATTTGTAAAGTATTTTAAGACCCCTTCACTTTTTTCACATTTTGTTACGTTACAGCCTTTTTTCGTCATCAATCTTCACACAACACGCCATCATGACCAAGCAAAAAAACTCCTGCCTTACTAAAAAAACAGGTCTTTAGACATTTTTGCAAATTTATAAAAAATGTAAAACTGATACATCACATTTATGTAAGTATTGAGAACCTTTGCTCAGTTGAAGCACCTTTGGCAGTGTTTGCAGGCACACCTGTATTTGGGGAGATTCTCCCATTCTTCTCTCCAGAACCTCTCAAGCTCTGTCAGGCTGGATGTGGAGCGTCGCTGCCCAGATATTTTCAGGTCTCTCCAGAGATGTTCGATCGGGTTCAAGTCCGGGCTCTGGCTGGGCCGCTCATGGACATTCAGAGACTTGACCGGAAACCACTCCTGCGCTGTCTTAGCTGTTTGCTTAGGGTCGTTCTCCTGTTGGAAGGTGAACCTTCACCCCAGTCTGCGGTCCTGAGCACTCTGGAGAAGGTTTTCATCAAGGATCTCTCTGTACTTTGCTCTGTTCATCTTTCCCTCGATCCTGAGTAGTCTCGCAGTCCCTGCCGCTGAAAAACATCCCCACAGCATAATGCTGTCACCACCATGCTTCACCGTGGGGATGGTTTCCAGGTTTCCCCCAGACATGACACTTGATATTCAAGCAAAATAGTTCAATCTTGGTTTCATCAGACCAGATAATCTTGTTTCTCATGGTCTGAGAGTCCTTTCCGTGCCTTTTGGCAAATTCCAAGTGGGCTGGCATGTGCCTTTTATTGAGGTGTGGCTTCCGTCTGGCCACTCTATAATGAAGGCCTGCTTGGTGGAGTGCTGCAGAGATGGTTGTCCTTCTGGAAGATTCTCCCATCTCCACAGAGGAACTCTGGAGCTCTGTCAGAGTGACCATTGGGTTCTCTGTCGGCTCTCTGTCCAAGGTCCTTCTCCCCTGATTGCTCAGTTTGGCCAGGTGGCCAGCAGTAGGAAGAGTCTTGGTGGTTCCAAACTTCTTCCATTTAAGGATGATGGAGGCCACTGTGGTCTTGGGGACCTTCAATGCTGTAGAATATTTTTTGGTACCCCTTCCCAAATCTGTGCATCGACACATTCTTGTCTCGGAGCTCTATGGAAATTCCTTCGACCTCAAGGCTTGCTTTTTGCTCTGACATGCACTGTCAACTGTGGTACATCTTATAGACAGGTATGTGCCTTTCCAAATCATGTTCAATCAATTGAATTTGCCACAGGTGGACTCTAATCAAGTTGTAGAAACATCTTAAGGATGATCAATGGAAACGAGAAGCACGTGAGGTCAATTTTGAGTCTCATTGTAAAGGGTCTGAATACTTATGTAAGTAAGGTATTTCTAAAAATGTGTTTTCACTTTGTCATTATGGGGTATTGTGATTAGATTGATGGGGAAAAACACATTGAATCAATTTTAGAGTAAGACTGTAATGGATCAAAATGTGGAAAAATTCAAGGGGTCTGAATACTTTCTGAATTCACTGTACTTCCATTCATTTTTTTCAGCTGGTACTGGGTGACCTTCAGCTGGTATTGAGTGACCTTCAGATGAGTCTCGTGAGGCCTGGGAGCTTCCATAGAGGGGTCAACATAAAGGTTAAAGTATATATATATATTTTTTATAATAGTTTGTAGGCCAAACTGTTTGGACGCTACAGATGATTTTGTGAGAAGACTGATGTTCGGGAGGTCTAATGATCTGACAAACACAACTCCAGCTCTGCCACCTTTAGCCGCATCCAATACACAAAACACATATCTCTAGTTTAAACTGTCTGATTTATAAAGGGATTTTTTTTGTAATACTAATTATATTTCCGCAGGGGCGCAGAAACATCATCCTTAGGGGGTTTTAATCAGTAGGGTTAAGGAGTGCACAGACACTCTCGGTTTTAATTAGTAGGGGGTAAGGCAGTGTTCCCAAACTCCGTCCTCAGGATCCCAAGGGGTGCATGTTTTTGCCCGAACACTACACAGCTGATTCAAATTATTGAGGCTTGATGATTAGTTGATTATTTTTATCAGCTGTGTAGTGCAAGGGCAAAAACAAAACAGTGCACCCCTTGGGATCCGAGGACCAAGTTTCGGAAACCCTAGCTTAAGGAGTGCATGAACACTCCGGGTTTTAATCAGTAGGAGGTAAGGAGTGGAGGAAAGCTCTGGGTTTTAATCAGTAGGGGGTAAGGAGTGGAGGAACACTCTGGGTTTTAATCAGTAGGGGGTAAGGAGTGGAGGAACACTCTGGGTTTTAATCAGTAGGGGGTAAGGAGTGGAGGAACACTCTGGGTTTTAATCAGTAAGGGGTAAGGAGTGGAGGAACACTCTGGGTTTTAATCAGTAGGGGGTAAGGAGTGGAGGAACACTCTGGGTTTTAATCAGTAGGGGGTAAGGGTGGAGGAACACTCTGGGTTTTAATCAGTAGGGGTAAGGAGTGGAGGAACACTCTGGGTTTTAATCAGTAGGGGGTAAGGAGTGGAGGAACACTCTGGGTTTTAATCAGTAGGGGTAGGAGGAACACTCTGGGTTTTAATCAGTAGGGGTAGGAAGGAACACTCTGGGTTTTAATCAGTAGGAGGTAAGGAGTGGAGGAACACTCTGGGTTTTAATCAGTAGGGGGTAAGGAGTGGAGGAACACTCTGGGTTTTAATCAGTAGGGGGTAAGGAGTGGAGGAACACTCTGGGTTTTAATCAGTAGGAGGTAAGGAGTGGAGGAACACTCTGGGTTTTAATCAGTAGGGGGTAAGGAGTGGAGGAACACTCTGGGTTTTAATCAGTAGGGGGTAGGAACACTCTGGGTTTTAGTGGAGGAACACTCTGGGTTTTAATCAGTAGGGGGTAAGGAGTGGAGGAACACTCTGGGTTTTAATCAGTAGGGGGTAAGGAGTGGAGGAACACTCTGGGTTTTAATCAGTAGGGGTAAGGAGTGGAGGAACACTCTGGGTTTTAGGAACACTTCTGGGTTTTAATCAGTAGGGGGAAGGAGTGGAGGAACACTCTGGGTTTTAATCAGTAGGGGGTAAGGAGTGGAGGAACACTCTGGGTTTTAATCAGTAGGGGGTAAGGAGTGGAGGAACACTCTGGGTTTTAATCAGTAGGAGGTAAGGAGTGGAGGAACACTCTGGGTTTTAATCAGTAGGGGGTAAGGAGTGGAGGAACACTCTGGGTTTTAATCAGTAGGGGGTAAGGAGTGGAGGAACACTCTGGGTTTTAATCAGTAGGGGGTAAGGAGTGGAGGAACACTCTGGGTTTTAATCAGTAGGGGGTAAGGAGTGGAGGAACACTCTGGGTTTTAATCAGTAGGAGGTAAGGAGTGGAGGAACACTCTGGGTTTTAATCAGTAGGGGGGAGTAGGAACACTCTGGGTTTTAGTGGAGGAACACTCTGGGTTTTAATCAGTAGGGGGTAAGGAGTGGAGGAACACTCTGGGTTTTAATCAGTAGGGGGTAAGGAGTGGAGGAACACTCTGGGTTTTAATCAGTAGGGGGTAAGGAGTGGAGGAACACTCTGGGTTTTAATCAGTAGGGGTAGGAACACTCTGGGTTTAATCAGTGGAGGAACACTCTGGGTTTTAATCAGTAGGGGGTAAGGAGTGGAGGAACACTCTGTGTTTTAATCAGTAGGGGGTAAGGAGTGGAGGAACACTCTGGGTTTTAATCCTGGACAAAGTGGAAGAAAAGCAGCACTGCTGAACAGAGCCACACAGGCCTGTTATTAATGTATTAATGAATCAGGAAGGTTAAAGAATGTAAATTGGAAAGTATTACATAAATAAAATACACGTGGATGAGTTATTACAGTGCTATAGATGCTTCATAACATCTTTATAGTTGTGTAAGTATAGGTGTAGAGAACAGACATCATTTATAGTTGTTACCGATAATGTAACGTACAGGAAGTTCTCCTGATCTGGAATACCTCACCTTCAAGTGTCGCATTACCTCCGGAGAGAATTTTCTTTGGTCATGGTCACGGCCATGTAAATTACCCATCAAGCCGACACCGTGACCGCTCTCAACTGGACTTTGTGCAAACTGGAAACTGCATATCCTGAGGCCGCATTTATTTTAGCTGAGGACTAATAAATATAATCTGAGGAAAACAGCTTCTATCTCCAGGCCATTAGACTGTTAAATAGTGATTGGATGTTAATTATTTGACTAGGCTACATGTATTTGACATTGTGTTGTTATTTCACTGAACACTAGAAGGTTTCATTTTATTTTTGGCAGTGAAACGAGGCTACTCAGGAAATAAGGAATATCTGCTTCAGTGCCTTGTTTCATACAGGATGCATGTTTTGGAATGTTATTATTCTGTATATTTGTATTCTCATTCTCAAACTTGTATGCCATCTGTAAACATGAATACAATTGTTAAATTATGAGCTTAGTTGCTTTAGCCACAGAAAAAGACAGGTACCTTCCCGCTAGCCATGATTAGCTAAGATAACTGATGGGCATGACATGCCGAGAGATTAGTTCAGATTAATCGCATGCTTCTGTCTAAAACATGAGCTGCTCAGTATATGTAAATAGTCCTTACTAAATATTTTGAAAGATATCACAAAAAATGACATAAATGTTGCTAATGCTCGGAGGGCCAGGTTCCAGGAGGAGAGTGAGACCCGGTTGCCATAACACAGATTCTCAATTGATTGAGGTCTGGGCTTTGACTAGGCAATTCCAAGACATTTAAATTTCCCCTTAAACCACTCAGGTGTTTCTTTCGCAGTATGCTTAGGGTCATTTCCCTGCTTAAAGGTGAATCTCTATCCCATTCTCAAATCTCTGAAAGACTGAAACAGGTTTCCCTCAAGAATTTCCCTGCATTTAGCACCATCCATCATTCCTTCAATTCTGACCAGTTTCTCAGTCCCTGCTGATGAAAAACATGCCCACAGCATGATGCTGCCACCACCATGCTTCACTGTGGGGATGTTGTTCTCAGGGTGATGAGAGGTGTTGGATTGCGCCAGACGTAGTGTTTTCCTTGATGGCCAAAAAGCTCAATTTTAGTCTCATCTGACCAGAGTACCTTCTTCCATATTTTTGTGGAGTCTCCCACATGCCTGATCGCGAACACCAAACGTGTTTGCTTATTTCTTTCTGCAATGGCTTTTTTCTGGTCACTCTTCCATAAAGCCCAGCTCTGTGGAGTGTACGGATTAAAGTTGTCCTATGGACAGGTACTCCAATCTCCGCTATGGAGCTTTGCAGCACCTTCAGGGTTATCATTGGTCTCTTTTTTGCCTCTCTGGTTAATGCCATCCTTGCCTGTGAGTTTTGGTGGGCGGCCCTCTTTTGACAGGTTTAATGGTGCTCCGTGGGATGTTCAAAGTGTTGGAATTGTTTTTATTGAGGATGTATGTCCATTACATGAAATCCCCCCAAAATCTATTTAAATTACAGGTTGTAATGCAACAAAACTGCCAAAATGCCAAGGGTGATGAATACTTTTTCAAGGCACATCATTTCCTTTTCTGAACCAGATCATATAGGATACTCAAAAATATATTATTTCTATCATTCATGTTCCACCATTCATCAATGAATTTCGGTCTGGATGGCTAATTAGGGGGACTTTTCTCCACTTCTCCCAGAATGACATCCTCCATATCAGCCTTTTTTCTACAGGTGACCTAACTCCAGACTCTGATGGGGAGCTTGGTACCCTGGGCCACTTGTGTGTTTGTTGATTCCGAATTGTTTGAATGAAGGCCAGCACTGCCTTCTTTTGTATTCCCCATAGACTTGCACTGCATTCCGGGTCCCTTGTTATCCTTAGAGTTTTCTATTGGATTATGATTGTCACTGGTCTCAGCAGCCACTTTCCCAAATTCAATTTTTGCGATTTTTCGATGTATTATAATTATTTTTCTTAGAATGAGAGGTCATGGATGGAGACTCTGACTCACCAGGTACCAACTCCAATGTATCATTCACTTCGGCCTTGTCCTTGGGAGCTGAGAAATCATGCTTCAACATCCACAAAACGATCTCCATTGGAGCAGTTTGTATGTTGACCCTTGTTGTGTCATATTATCATGCACCTCATCACTCTCCCCACCACCTTACATCCAGTTTAGCCAGTAGCTCAGTCACATCACCATCATATGCTGATTCAGGTATTTATTTAATTGTAACTTGAATTGAGTTCTGGTCAGTAACGCATGACTTCAAACTGAACGGATTATTCTCTGAACACAATATGTTTTCCTCTGACTGTTTTTCCTCTGATAAGAAGCTTTGCCCTTGCTTCCTTACTTAGAAGGTATATACACCAAAATGCATGTACTCTCTGTTCTGACCTCGAGTTGTTTGGATGAATTTCATGTATGAGACTGTGGTCCTCTTCCTTAATGGGGTTTGCTATGCCTTCCTCCTTTGTCAGGATTTCTCCATTGGGGCATTTCGTCCCACAACCTTACTCCAGGTCTGATTTTCCTTGACGTCAGTTTTCACAACGTTGAAAATAGCCACAACTACAGCAGCCATTTTAATTGTAGTGTTAATGTTGATAGTAATCTGTTTAAAATTGAATTGTATCAACAATACTATTCAGCATTATATAGTGAGAATACTTCTTACTGAAGAATTGATGGATGGTTGATCCTCAAATAGATACTTGCTGAATTCAGTGAAGCTTCTTAGTTGGGCTGAATACTTAGACAAAAGGAGATAACAAAACATAACAAAACAAAACATAACAAAACATAACAAAACAAAACAAAACAAAACAAAACAAAACAAAACAAAACAAAACATAACAAAACATGACAAAATATAACAAAACATAACAAAACATGACAAAATATAACAAAACATAACAAAACATAACATAACATAACAAAACAAAACATAACAAAATATAACAAAACATAACAAAACATAACAAAACATAACATAACAAAACAAAACATAACAAAACAAAACAAAACATAACAAAACATAACAAAACAAAACATAACAAAACATAACAAAACATAACAAAACAAAACAAAACATAACAAAACAAAACATAACAAAACATAACAAAACAAAACATAACAAAACATAACAAAACATAACAAAACATAACAAAACATAACAAAACATGACAAAACAAAACAAAACATAACAAAACATAACAAAACATAACAAAACATAACATAACATAACAAAACAAAATATGCCAACATTTTCCCGACCATCTGTCGATAAATCCCAAAAAGAAACAAAAAAACGAAACTGTTTAAGACATCAATTTAAACAAAAAGGCATTCAGTAATCCACCTGCCCACACTCATGTAACAAAATAAAGTTAGATCTTATTGGATGTAGTGTGTGTTTACCACAGAGACGGTATTGTGAAGAACAACATGACCTACACCAAAGTCAAATTAGGTTATAACGTTAGGCCAACGAGACAGTGTCCAAGTTCTAGAAATCTCTGGTAGAATCACCTGCTTTTATTGCATCACACTCACAACTGTAAGCTATTTTCTGTAATTAGTTTGCCATTAACTTGTAAATAATGATCTTGTTGTGAGTTAATTTTCCTGTAATAACAAATACAAATGATCCAAAGTTAAGCTTTCTGATTTGGTCATTATTTGAACTGGCTAGCCAGCTGACTTAAGGTTAGCTAGCTAAGAAGCTAGAAATGAACCAAAACATTGTTTAGAAGTTGCTTTTATTTGCCTGGTTATCTAGATTAACATAAACATATATTTTAAATGGATGGGTTTATTGTTGGTAAAATACACCAGTTATACTATTTTGGACCACCAGGCTGCTGTCGTTTTTGTGTTTATTATTTTTCATAACAATAAAGACAAGTTTGATTTCAGACGACAATAGAATGTTCATGTTGTGACTGCAACAACAGTCTACATACATATTGATAGACGTAGTATAAACCAGCCTTCAGTCCTGAACTCTTTGGTTGTTTACTACACTACTGTACTCCCTCTGTTTAGCACATGGCCTCACATGTGATTCCTTAAGGAGATGGGTGGGGCTAAGAGAGTGTGAATGATGCTGAATGCGTGAAGACAAAGAAGAGCTCTCCAGGTGTACCAAAACATTCAAGGGCCATTTAAAAAAAAAAAAGATAAACTTTCAAAGTAGAATTACTTTCCCATTGTTTCTCATCTGTATAGTATGATATATCATTTTCACTTTGAGATTATGGAGTATTTTGTGTAGATCACTGACAAAATTCACAACAGAATCCATTGCAATCCCACATTGTAATGCAACAAAATGTGAACAAATCCAAGGGGGGTGAAAACGTATGATACCCACTGTATTGTCCTTCTTTTGATACCCACATCTGATACACACATCTCTTCTTCTATGAAGTGCTGCCTCTCTCTTCTCATATCCCACTTTTTAAAAACATTTTGTTTGCTGTATCTCTCATTAGCTACAATACCCGTAGAGTACGACCTTTCCTCACACAGGAAGTGGCGCAGGTCCTAATCCATGCACTATCGTATCCCGCAGACTACTGCAGCTCTCTGTTGGCTGGGTTTGCTGCTTGTGCCATTAAACCAATTTATCCTGAATGCCGCAGCCCGCCTGATGTTCAATCTTCATAAGTTCTCCCATGTCATCCTGCCGCTCAGCACACTCCACTGGCTTCCAGTCAAAGCTCGTCTTCAAGACTATGGTGCTTGCCAACAGAGCAGCATGGGGAACTGCACCTTCTTCCCTTCAGGCTATGTTCAAACCCTACATCCCGACCCGAGCTCTCCGTTCCGCCACCTTATGTGGGGATGTTGTTATTATATTGTTTGGAGCATATTCAGTGTAACTTTATTGATGTATTTGTACACAGTCTACTATTCCGTTCGTCACTACCTCAACCAATACTTTTGCCTGTGTCTGCTCATTCTTTTTACATGAACACGAAGGTAGACAGGAAATGAAATAAACATGCAGACATGGGCATAGTTACTATGACAGTTGCTGTAAAAATGACAAGTTTTGCAGAAAGACAAAGAGACAAGTAAACAGATAGATGGACACGGAGGTGGACAGACAGAAACTGACAGGTAGACACACCGCTGGGGATTGGGGCCATTCTTAGTGACAGTTGGAGAGAATTGACTGACTTAAGTGAATTGTGGCGTCCATCTTGTCACCTGTCAGTGCAATGGAAATGTTTTGATATACTGAAGGAAAAGAAAAAGGACGAGGAGGAAAAAGAGAGAAAAAGAAGAGAACGAATGTAGAACGTGTTTAACCATCATACTGTATGTGGGTGTCTCTCTCGTCTGAGACGAGGACAATGCTAATTTCCATTCCCCTTGAACCTGAGGCCAAGGTTTTATTCAGTTTTGCGTCAAATCCGGGATGGTGTGCGTACGTCCGTCTGTGTGTGGGATGAGTTTAGTTTGGTTTGATTGTCACTGTGTCATCATGCTGTTTTCTTACATTTATTTTCTTTGTTTATGTGTTTGTCTTAATGCTTTCCCTCTCCAAGGCTCCATGTACTGTAACTTGGGAACCACGTTTTAAATTACCCACAAAAACACAAACAATGACACATAACTCAGGGCTGAAGTGTACACACAGATGGAAATGCAAAGGGAGAAGAGAAGAGCCATTGAGGTTCTGCTGTATCCTTGGAGAAGAGTAATTTGGAGTTGGAATGGGAAATGAAGTACACGTTGAAATAGTTTCCACATTGACATTGTGTTGTAATGATTCTGATGGATAAAAATGATGTTCTTCACGTTCATCTACAACAAATTTATTAATTAACAACACTTAATTAACACACACACCCAGACCCCCATAGACACACACACACACACATGCATCGAGACCCCCACAGACAAATACACATGCATCCAGACCCCCACAGACACACACACACACACATCCAGATGCCCACAGACACACACACACACACATCCAGACCCCCACAGACACACACACATCCAGACCCCCACAGACACACACACACACATCCAGACCCCCACAGACACACACACACACACATCCAGACACACACACACACACACACACACACACACACACACACACATCCAGACCCCCACAGACACACACACACACACACACACGCATCCAGACCCCCACAGACCCCCAGACACACATTCAGACCCCCACAGACACACACACGCATCCAGACCCCCACAGACACACACGCGCATGCACGTGCGGGAAAACACTAGCGCAGACACACACACAGGGTGAGTCTGTACAGTCGTGGCCAAAAGTATTGGCAACCTTGCACTTTTTTCAAGTAGCTCACAATGTTCCCTAAAAATAAGTTGACAATGACCAAAGTATTTGATCTCCACAATTTATGTCACAGTGAATATTACAGTTTGATTCAATACTTAATATATCCATTTAAATCAAAAATATTGACTAGGACTGCCTAGAACATGCTAGAACATGCAAATTATTTCAAACGACTTCCAGAAGGTGCCAATAATATTGTCTGGCCCATTTTAGGATTTCTTTGTGGAATAAGCGAACATTTTGTAAATTATTCAGACTTTTTTGTTTTGTTCAACTGCAAACATAAGACATACAGTACATACATACTGTATGTGGTTACCAAAATATGTTTCAATTTCAACAGTTTTCTGGAAGAAATTATAGTTCATTGAGAAAAGTGCAAGGGTGCCAATATTTTTGGCCACGACTGTAGATGTATGCACACGCGCACACGCACACGCACACACACACACACGTACACGCACACACACGCACACATGTACACACACCCACACACAATTCTGCCGCTGTCACAGTTGAAGTGATATTAACGACAAATAGAAGCGTCATCACAAGGTTCATAGAGCCAAACCACAACAGCTGGTGCCTTAAATTAACCTTTTTCATCTCTCTCCCTTTCACTTTCCTTCTCTCCTTCATCTTCATTTTAACCCAGCCTCATGTACAAATCACAACATTTTTGTCACGATAGTATCCTGTTGTTCCTGAATTAAACCAGCTATTGTGTCTTGCTGTTGAATGAGAATGATTGAAATTATTGTATACAATAACTGAACTTGTCATAGGTTGTGTCATAGGTTGTGGCCCTTGAAAAGAAAAACATATCTCTCTCTCTCTCTCTCTCTCTCTCTCTCTCTCTCTCTCTCTCTCTTTCTCCAAAAAGGTGAAGGTGTATTGACAGTCACACCTCAATACACTGCCAACCATGCCTCCAAAATACCTTCTCGGTTGCTTTTCCTCCTACCTCTCCAAACTTTTCCTCTCCAAACTCCTCCTACCGCTTTTCCTCTCCAAACTCCTCCTACCGCTTTTCCTCCTACCTCTCCAAACTTTTCATCTTCTCTTTCCTTCCTTCCCACCGCTCTATACATATTTTACTGGAGAGAGGAGAGGAAGAGGGAGAGGAAGAGGGAGAGGGAGAGGGAGAGGAGAGGAGAGGAGAGGAGAGGAGAGGAGAGGAGAGGAGGAGAGGAGAGGAGAGGAGGAGGAGGAGGGAGAGGAGGGAGGAGGGAGAGGAGAGGAGAGGAGAGGAGAGGAGGAGAGGAGAGGGCTCAGCCTCTGAAATATGACGAAGATGGAGAGAGGGATAGATAGAGTGGGTAAAGGACACCTGAAGAATGACACGGGAACTCAGTGTGTTTATGGACAGGAGTACCTGCAGTTTGAGGGCAGAGGGAAAGTGAATAGCTTGGTAAAGTGAGCTGAACTCTCTCTCTCTCTCTCTCTCTCTCTCTCTGTCTCTCTCTACAGATATCCTTGTCTTCACCTTCACAAAAATACCTGCCTCTCTTTGACAGGTGAGAAGAGGGATAATCCTTTCACTCACAGGCACACACACACACACACACACACACACACACACACACACACACACACACACACACACACACACACACACACACACACACACACACACACACACACACACACACACACACACACACACACACACACACACACACACACACACACACACACACACACACACACACACAGAGAGAGAGAGACACATGCATGTGCACACACACACCCAAAAGCAGGCATACACTCAGCTTCCAGGGCTATTTCCTCCACTGCTCTGGCTTGTCTCCTCCTACATCTTCATCTGGGCCTTCACCAGACAGCAGCTCCATGGTTTCTCTCCTCCTACACCTTCATCTGGGCCTTCACCAGACAGCAGCTCCATGGTTTCTCTCCTCCTACACCTTCATCTGGGCCTTCACCAGACACCAGCTCCTTGGTTTCTCATCCTACACCTTCATCTGGGCCTTCACCAGACAGCAGCTCCTTGGTTTCTCTTCTCCTACACCTTCATCTGGGCCTTCACCAGACAGCAGCTCCTTGGTTTCTCTCCTCCTACAACTTCATCTGGGCCTTCACCAGACAGCAGCTCCCTGGTTTCTCTCCTCCTACATCTTCATCTGGGTCTTCACCAGACAGCAGCTCCCTGGTTTCTCTCCTCCTACATCTTCATCTGGGCCTTCATCAGACAGCAGCTCCCTGCTCTCCTCCTACATCTTCATCTGGGCCTTCACCAGACAGCAGCTCCCTGGTTTCTCTCCTCCTACATCTTCATCTGGGCCTTCACCAGACAGCAGCTCCCTGGTTTCTCTCCTCCTACATCTTCATCTGGGCCTTCACCAGACAGCAGCTCCCTGGTTTCTCTCCTCCTACATCTTCATCTGGGCCTTTACCAGACAGCAGCTCCCTGGTTTCTCTCCTCCTACATCTTCATCTGGGCCTTCACCAGACAGCAGCTCCCTGGTTTCTCTCCTCCTACATCTTCATCTGGGCCTTCACCAGACAGCAGCTCCCTGGTTTCTCTCCTCCTACATCTTCATCTGGGCCTTCACCAGACAGCAGCTCCCTGGTTTCTCTCCTCCTACATCTTCATCTGGGCCTTCACCAGACAGCAGCTCCCTGGTTTCTCTCCTCCTACATCTTCATCTGGGCCTTCACCAGACAGCAGCTCCCTGGGCCTTCACCAGACAGCAGCTCCCTGGTTTCTCTCCTCCTACATCTTCATCTGGGCCTTCACCAGACAGCAGCTCCCTGGTTTCTCTCCTCCTACATCTTCATCTGGGCCTTCACCAGACAGCAGCTCCCTGGTTTCTCTCCTCCTACATCTTCATCTGGGCCTTCACCAGACAGCAGCTCCCTGGTTTCTCTCCTCCTACATCTTCATCTGGGCCTTCACCAGACAGCAGCTCCCTGGTTTCTCTCCTCCTACATCTTCATCTGGGCCTTCACCAGACAGCAGCTCCCTGGTTTCTCTCCTCCTACATCTTCATCTGGGCCTTCACCAGACAGCAGCTCTTTGGGGAGGCCAGGAGTGAACAGGTCTGGCGTTCAGGGTGTGTGTGTGTGCGCACGAGTGTGTGTGTTCAGTGAGCCAGCCTTGTGGAACAGATACAATAGCAAAACGTAACGAGAAAGGCATTGTTCTGTCTGTGAAATGTCAAGTGTGAGTGGTTGTCAAGTGTGTGTGGTTGTCAAGTGTGTGTGGTTGTCAAGTGTGTGTGGTTGTCAAGTGTGTGTGTTTTTCTCAACATCATCCTACAGTGCATCTAATGACTCTCTCAGAGGATAAGTATGGCACACACACACGCACACACACAAGCGCGCACACACACACACACACAATTAACTTTTATTAGGTCAACCACATGGTAGTTTGAACTTTACTCAGGTAAGGAAATTCAAAGTCTCATTCCATTCCCCCAAACTGTTCACCTTATTACCGAAGAAAACATCTAATGAGAGAAAGATATATCTGTAATTAATGGAAATATCTTATTGAGGACTAATAGTTATTGAGGACTAATAATAATATGAATATAGTTTCACAAAGACCAGTAAACATTTAATTACAAAGAAGTATTCCCTTCAAAACTTTACCTCCCTGGCCTCTCTGTTACCAGCCCTTGTTCTAAGAACACCTAGAATCCCATTGTGCCCCAGATGTTCAAGCTACCTGCCACTAGTTCCTTAGAAACCTAGAATCCCATCGTGCCCCAGATGTTCAAGCTACCTGCCTCTAGTTCCTTACAAACCTAGAATCCCATCGTGCATCAGATGTTCAAGCTACCTGCCACTAGTTCCTTAGAAACCTAGAATCCCATCGTGCCCCAGATGTTCTAGCTACCTGCCACCATGGTGCCCTATACCTCACTTGTCACCACCAAAGCCAATTCCTCCTTTGGCCGCCTCTCCTTCCAGTTCTCTGCTGCCAATGACTGGAACGAACTACAAAAATCTCTGAAACTGGAAGCACTTATCTCCCTCACTAGCTTTAAGCACCAGCTGTCAGAGCAGCTCACAGATCACTGCACCTGTACATACCCCATCTATAAATAGCCCAAACAACTACCTCTTCCCCTAACTTTATTTATTTATTTTGGTCCTTTGCACCCCAGTATTTCTACTTTGCACATTCATCTACTGTCAAATCTACCATTCCAGTGTTTTAATTGGTATATTGTATTTACTTCGCCACCATGGCCTATTTATTGCCTTTACCTCCCTTATCTCACCTCATTTGCTCACATTGTATATAGACTTATTTTTTCTACTGTATTATTGACTGTATGTTTGTTTTACTCCATGTGTAACTATGTGTTGTTGTATGTGTCGAACTGCTTTGCTTTATCTTGGCCAGGTCGCAATTGTAAATGAGAACTTGTTCTCAACTTGCCTACCTGGTTAAATAAAGGTGAATAAAAAAAATAAAAAAATACAATTGGCCGGCCTTGTTCCTAGAACTCCTAGAACTCCTGGGGTTCTGTGTGCCTGTCTCTTCCAATCAGCTATTTGCCCGAGGGCTGAAACACAATAAATACCATCTAATAAATAAATGAGTCTTCTTATCAGACATGCTTTGGGGAGACACTTGAGAGACAGAGATAAAGAAACTGAGAAAAGGAGAGAGAGAGTGTGTGTAAGTGACTGAGTGAGAGAGAGAGAGAGAGAGAGAGAGAGAGAGAGAGAGAGAGAGAGAGAAGAGAGAAAGAGGGAGAAAGGCCCAATACTTTGGTTTAAACGTTGATATATTCCTTTAGTTTTGTTGGTGTCTCTAGGTTTCTAGCCACTCAAGGGATGTTCGTTTTATCACAGTGCTGTAGGCTTGGCAGACATGAGGTGTGAGTATGGCCTGCGGGTAAGATCACACAGGGCAGGTGTAGCGACAGATCGGGGCCAGGGGGCTAGTCACTAGTGGCTGTTAGCCCACATAGACAGACTGGAGCCAGCTAGCGTTAGGTAGCATAGGGCTAGCTGAAGGCACTGAATGTGACAGGGAGGATAAATAGACAATGATGACACCTGTGTGATAGCAAATCCAGTAAGATTATTTTATTTATTTATTTAACCGATGCTGGGCCAATTGTGTGCCACCCTATGGGACTCCCAATCCTGGCTGGTTTTGATACAGCCTGGAATCAAACCAGCGTCTGTAGTGATGCCTCTAGCACTGAGATGCGGTGCCTTAGACCGCTGCACCACTCAGGAGCAAATCTTCCAGCATTATCTTCCATAGCTCCTATTATAATTACGTTCTCACACACACACACACACACACACACACACACACACACACACACACACACACACACACACACACACACACACACACACACACACACGTGTTTGACAAAACACATGGTAGACAAACATGTACAGCAGTCATCCATGGCTAATATTTACATACCGACACAGATTTACACACGCACAGGTAAAGACATACTGAATAGACCCATGGGAACAACCAGAATATGTATCTTTTCATTTGTTTATGTCTATTAATATATTGGGTCGTTATACCATTAATCTATCTTTACTTGTGTATGTGTGTTTCTGCTAGTCTTTTATGCTAATGCCAGTCTGTCTGAGGAAAATGCTAAATGTACTGTAATAATTTAAAATTAACACAATACAATTCTGTGCATGTCTCATTCAAATGATGCAAGACAACAGCAGTCATGGCAATCCATCCATTTCAATATCAGTGCTGGAATTAGAGCTGGAATTAGAGCTGGAATTAGAGCTGGAATTAGAGCTGGAATTAGAGCTGGAATTAGAGCTGGAATTAGTGCTGGAATTAGAGCTGGAATTAGAGCCCGAAATAGAGCTGGAATTAGAGCTGGAAATAGAGCTGGAATTAGAGCTGGAAATAGAGCTGGAATTAGAGCCCAGAATTAGAGCCCGGAATTAGAGCCCGGAATTAGAGCTTGGGAAAATCAGTATGCTTCGTCCAGAGAGAAATAGCTACACAAGAAGTAATGAGGACCTGTCAAGGTCGTAATTGAAGTCATTACGTGTTTTAACATATACACAGCTTCAACACACTGATTCCTTCTCCGATTCCTGAGTAACGAGTACTGTTCATGAAAACAGACAAGGGATATCTTCACCGAAAACCAGAATTTACTTACATATTGTCGTGACGTTATATTAGTTAATGTGACGATTGTTGTTCATCTAATGATTACAAGTTTCTAATTGCGTAGACAAAACACATTATAGGCTATTGATTAGAACTTAGTATAACGGGCCAACACACTATGGTGCGTGTTACCCAACATGGGGATTTAAAAGAGAGAGAAAAAGAAAGTACACAAGAGAAATATACATTTGAGTGAATTTGTCAGCTATGCTATTCTAACCCTAGCCTTGCCCAAACTGCCGCTCTTATGGGTCAGAACATAATGATGTAATGGGGGGATGATCATACGTGGGGATGATCATACGTGGGGATGATCTCCGAGGATTCTCTGTGTGGACCGTTCAGGGGACCGTTCAAGCTGCTCGATGACGCACTTCTCCGGAGCACCTATCTGATCGTCCTCCCGATGTCAGTGTCCTTTTGGCTTAGGAGTCTGTTCCCTCACCCTTGCTCTGGAAGGGGTCTTCTGAGAACAGACAGCTCTGTAGCTCAGAGCTCACAGCGTTGGAATGAAACAGTGTAGATACCACGATTCGATGGGAGATGGAGGCTAGGTGGTTCGACTTGAACATTAGCATTGGGCAGATGAGGGCAAGTTTAGTCCTGGAAGGTCTTGGGGTAAGCTGATTGTTTCCCCATCTTTGTCCTAACCCACCTGATTGAACTAACTAGTCTTGATTTTCAAATCAGACAACACAGTTGAATCATATTCATCAATTATGGTCTGGAACAAATGCATGCACAAGCCACATCTTCTGATCTAGGGTTCACCCATCCACAAGCAGTTTGGAGTGTAACAAAGGTCTTTTAAAAGTGCCGTGACCAAACTGATCTCAATTTCAGTATCAAACAGGAGGGAGAAGAGGGTGAACAATAAAAGAGGAAGACAAAGGGAGAAGGTATTGAGCAGGAAGGTATTGACTCCTCCAATGATCTGCACTCACACCTTCACAGCTGACAATTAAACCCATACTTCACTTCCTGGAACAGGTCACAATTATCATTACACCTCGATCCATTCAGAACTTTCACTAGACCCAGATCCATTCAGAACTTTCACTAGACCCAGATCCATTCAGAACTTTCACTAGACCCAGATCCATTCAGAACTTTCATTAGACCCAGATCCATTCAGAACTTTCACTAGACCCAGATCCATTCATAACTTTCACTAGACCCAGATCCATTCAGAACTTTCACTAGACCCAGATCCATTCATAACTTTCACTAGACCCAGATCCATTCATAACTTTCATTAGACCCAGATTCATTCAATCATACTAGACCCAGATCCATTCAGACTTTCCAGATTCAATTCATAACTTTCATGAAACCCAGATCCATTCACAATTCCATTATTAGACCCAGATTCAATCATAACTTTCACTAGACCCAGATCCA
This sequence comes from Oncorhynchus tshawytscha, assembly GCF_018296145.1. Taxonomy (NCBI): domain Eukaryota; kingdom Metazoa; phylum Chordata; class Actinopteri; order Salmoniformes; family Salmonidae; genus Oncorhynchus; species Oncorhynchus tshawytscha. The sequence goes on from NC_056459.1 coordinate 27,910,476, forward strand.
TTCATAACTTTCACTAGACCCAGATCCATTCATAACTTTCATTAGACCCAGATCCATTCATAACTTTCACTAGACCCAGATCCATTCAGAACTTTCTTGAGGCCCATATCACACTGTCTCTCTCCAGTTCTCACTATCTCTCTCACTGTCTCTCTCCAGTTCTCACTATCTCTCTCACTGTCTCTCTCCAGTTCTCACTATCTCTCTCACTGTCTCTCTCCAGTTCTCACCACCTTTCACAGTGTCTCTCTCCTGTTCTCACTACCTTTCACAGTGTCTCTCCTGTTCTCACTACCTTTCACAGTGTCTCTCTCCTGTTCTCACCACCTTTCACAGTGTCTCTCTCCTGTTCTCACTACCTTTCACAGTGTCTCTCCTGTTCTCACTACCTTTCACAGTGTCTCTCTCCTGTTCTCACCACCTTTCACAGTGTCTCTCTCCTGTTCTCACTACCTTTCACAGTGTCTCTCTCCTGTTCTCATTACCTTTCACAGTGTCTCTCTCCTGTTCTCACTACCTTTCACAGTGTCTCTCTCCTGTTCTCACTACCTTTCACAGTGTCTCTCTCCTGTTCTCATTACCTTTCACAGTGTCTCTCGCTCATTCTCATTACCTTTCACAGTGTCTCTCTCCTGTTCTCACTACCTTTCACAGTGTCTCTCTCCTGTTCTCATTACCTTTCACAGTGTCTCTCTCCTGTTCTCACTACCTTTCACAGTGTCTCTCTCCTGTTCTCACTACCTTTCACAGTGTCTCTCTCCTGTTCTCACTACCTTTCACAGTGTCTCTCCTGTTCTCACTACCTTTCACAGTGTCTTTCTCCTGTTCTCACTTCCTTTCACAGTGTCTCTCTCCTGTTCTCACTACCTTTCACAGTGTCTCTCCTGTTCTCACTACCTTTCACAGTGTCTCTCTCCTGTTCTCACTACCTTTCACAGTGTCTCTCTCCTGTTCTCACTACCTTTCACAGTGTCTCTCTCCTGTTCTCACTACCTTTCACAGTGTCTCTCTCCTGTTCTCACTACCTTTCACAGTGTCTCTCTCCTGTTCTCACTACCTTTCACAGTGTCTCTCTCCTGTTCTCACTACCTTTCACAGTGTCTCTCTCCTGTTCTCACTACCTTTCACCTTGTTCTCACTACCTTTCACAGTGTCTCTCTCCTGTTCTCACTACCTTTCACAGTGTCTCTCTCCTGTTCTCACTACCTTTCACAGTGTCTCTCTCCTGTTCTCACTACCTTTCACAGTGTCTCTCTCCTGTTCTCACTACCTTTCACAGTGTCTCTCCTGTTCTCACTACCTTTCACAGTGTCTCTCTCCTGTTCTCACTACCTTTCACAGTGTCTCTCCTGTTCTCACTACCTTTCACAGTGTCTCTCTCCTGTTCTCACTACCTTTCACAGTGTCTCTCTCCTGTTCTCACTACCTTTCACACAGTGTCTCTCCTGTTCTCACCATCACTCTCTGTACCTCACTCTTTCTATGTCCCTGCCATTCTCTAACTCTCACTCTCCACTGACTGTGTGCTCTTGTTTAAATATCTTAATTTCCCTCTGCCCACTACTCTGCTTCAGTCTCCTGTCCTCTGCCCACTACTCTGCTTCAGTCTCCTGTCCTCTGCCCACTACTCTGCTTCAGTCTCCTGTCCTCTGCCCACTACTCTGCTTCAGTCTCCTGTCCTCTGCCCACTACTCTGCTTCAGTCTCCTGTCCTCTGCCCACTACTCTGCTTCAGTCTCCTGTCCTCTGCCCACTACTCTGCTTCAGTCTCCTGTCCTCTGCCCACTACTCTGCTTCAGTCTCCTGTCCTCTGCCCACTACTCTGCTTCAGTCTCCTGTCCTCTGCCCACTACTCTGCTTCAGTCTCCTGTCCTCAGCACTTCAGTCTCCTGTCCTCTGCCCACTACTCTGCTTCAGTCTCCTGTCCTCTGCCCACTACTCTGCTTCAGTCTCCTGTCCTCTGCCCACTACTCTGCTTCAGTCTCCTGTCCTCTGCCCACTACTCTGCTTCAGTCTCCTGTCCTCTGCCCACTACTCTGCTTCAGTATCCTGTCCTCTGCCCACTACTCTGCTTCAGTCTCTTGTCCTCTGCCAACTACTCTGCTTCAGTCTCCTGTCCTCTGCCCATTACTCTGCTTCAGTCTCCTGTCCTCTGCCCATTACTCTGCTTCAGTCTCCTGTCCTCTGCCCACTACTTTGCTTCAGTCTCCTGTCCTCTGCCCCCTACTCTGTTTCAGTCTCCTGTCCTCTGCCCACTACTCTGCTTCAGTCTCTTGTCCTCTGCCAACTACTCTGCTTCAGTCTCCTGTCCTCTGCCCATTACTCTGCTTCAGTCTCCTGTCCTCTGCCCACTACTCTGCTTCAGTCTCCTGTCCTCTGCCCACTACTCTGCTTCCTCAGTCTCCTGTCCTCTGCCCACTACTCTCCTTCAGTCTCCTGTCCTCAGCACTTCAGTCTCCCTGTCCTCTGCCCACTACTCTGCTTCAGTCTCCTGTCCTCTGCCCACTACTCTGCTTCAGTCCCTGTCCTCTGCCCACTACTCTGCTTCAGTCTCCTGTCCTCTGCCCCCTACTCTGCTTCAGTCTCCTGTCCTCTGCCCACTACTCTGCTTCAGTCTCTTGTCCTCTGCCCCCTACTCTGCTTCAGTCTCCTGTCCTCTGCCCACTACTCTGCTTCAGTCTCCTGTCCTCTGCCCACTATTCTGTTCCAATCTCCTGTCCTCTGCCCACTACTCTGCTTCAGTCTCCTGTCCTCTGCCCACTACCCTGCTTTAGTCTCACACATACACAGTTGGACCTTCATCATTTGTTTTACCAAGCATCTCCACATCTCCACTTCCTGCAGCTATTCAGAAGAGCTCTATGTGTGGCCATCTTAGTGAAGGTTGCATCTGTAATTTAAAAGTAATTTTTTAGAAGACTTCAGGCCTTGACATGAGGAGAGGAATGATTGCGGGAGAGAGAAGGGTGCAATGATTGCAGGTGTTTGTCTTTGGGTATGAAGGCTACCACATGGCCCCAAATTGTCAAGAAATATCTGCAGCTCAAACAAACGCTGAAAGAGAGCCAAGGTCAGATGGAATTTAGTGAGTTGGTGTGTGAAAGTGTGTGATTGGCAACAGCAATATCTTAACTCATTTGAAAAAACACACATATCATATGGTCTGAACCATCAGTCAATCACAACACTGTGGACCTCAGGGAACATCCTATGTGGGAAACAGAGGGCTGGGATGAGCTGGCACTGGCTTTACAGGGTGTGTGTGTGTGTGTGTGTGTGTGTGTGTGTGTGTGTGTGTGTGTGTGTGTGTGTGTGAATGGGAGGATTAACAGGACTAACAGAGAGCAGGCTCTGAGAAAGAGAGATGATTTAGAGTCTTAGTCTGATCTTCAATCCATACACACATACTGGAGCTGGCTAAACAAAGAGAGAAGGGATCTGCCTGGCTCCCTAACCAAGCTAGGACCACCAGGCCTCAAGCTCTCTATGGTCCTTGTCATGGGCTGAGGTCTGGCTCTCTATGGTCCTCGTCATGGGCTGAGGTCTGGCTCTCTATGTTCCTCGTCATGTGCTGAGGTCCGGCTCTCTATGGTCCTCGTCATGTTGAGGTCCGGCTCGTCATGTGCTGAGGTCCGGCTCTCTATGGTCCTCGTCATGGGCTGAGGTCTGGCTCTCTATGGTCCTCGTCATGGGCTGAGGTCCGGCTCTCTATGGTCCTCGTCATGGGCTGAGGTCTGGCTCTCTATGGTCCTTGTCATGGGCTGAGGTCTGGCGCTGGAAACCTGAGAGGACTTGGCGGCAGAGAGCGGATGCATCTAAGTCATAATACACTGCTTCTCTGACTGAGGAGGGAGAACAGGGGGTTTGGGAAACGGGGATACATAGTCAGCTGTAATTAACGGAATGCATCCAATCAAACTGTGTCTTCTGCATTTAGGTACTGGGGTGGGGCTGCCTTAATCGACATCTGCGTCATCGGTGTCCAGGGAGCAATTGTTGTAACTGCCTTGCTTGCTACCCGCAGTATGGGAAGTGTTGAATTAGCGAGATGAGGGGTAGAGGAAGAGGGTTGTATTAGAGAGATGAGGGGTAGAGGGTTGTATTAGAGAGTCGAGGGGTAGAGGGTTGTATCAGAGAGATGAGGGGTAGAGGCTTGTAATAGAGAGATGAGGGGTAGAGGGTTGTGTTAGAGAGATGAGGGATAGAGGGTTGTATTAGAGAGATGTGGGGTAGAGGGTTGTATTAGAGAGTCGAGGGGTAGAGGGTTGTATCAGAGAGATGAGGGGTAGAGGGTTTTGTTAGAGAGATGAGGGGTAGAGGGTTGTATTAGAGAGATGAGGGGTAGAGGGTTGTATTAGAGAGATGAGGGGTAGAGGGTTGTATTAGAGAGATGAGGGGTAGAGGGTTGTATTAGAGAGATGAGGGGTAGAGGGTTGTATTAGAGAGATGAGGGGTAGAGGGTTGTATTAGAGAGATGAGGGGAGGTAGAGGGTTGTATTAGAGAGATGAGGGGTAGAGGGTTGTGTTAGAGAGATGAGGGGGTAGAGGGTTGTATTAGAGAGATGAGGGGTAGAGGGTTGTATTAGAGAGATGAGGGGTAGAGGGTTGTATTAGAGAGATGACGGGTAGAGGGTTGTATTAGAGAGATGAGGGGTTGAGGGTTGTATTAGAGAGATGAGGGGTAGAGGGTTGTATTAGAGAGATGAGGGGTAGAGGGTTGTATTAGAGAGATGAGGGGTAGAGGTAGAGGGTTGTATCAGAGAGATGAGGGGTAGAGGGTTGTATTAGAGAGATGAGGGGTTGAGGGTTGTATCAGAGAGATGAGGGGTAGAGGGTTGTATTAGAGAGATGAGGGGTAGAGGGTTGTATTAGAGAGATGAGGGGTAGAGGGTTGTATTAGAGAGATGAGGGGTAGAGGGTTGTATTAGATGAGGGGTAGAGGGTTGTATTAGAGAGATGGGGGTAGAGGGTTGTATTAGAGAGATGAGGGGTAGAGGGTTGTATTAGAGAGATGAGGGGTAGAGGGTTGTATCAGAGAGATGAGGGGTAGAGGGTTGTATTAGAGAGATGAGGGGTAGAGGTAGAGGGTTGTATCAGAGAGATGAGGGTAGAGGTAGAGGGTTGTATTGGTTAGAGAGATGTGGGGTAGAGGGTTGTATTAGAGAGATGAGGGGTAGAGGTAGAGGGTTGTATTAGAGTGATGAGGGGTAGAGGGATGTATTGGTTAGAGAGATGAGGGGTAGAGGGTTGTATTAGAGAGATGTGGGGTAGAGGGTTGTATCAGATAGATGAGGGGTAGAGGTAGAGGGTTGTATTGGTTGGAGAGATGTGGGGTAGAGGGTTGTGTTAGAGAGATGAGGGGTAGAGGTAGAGGGTTGTATTAGAGTGATGAGGGGTAGAGGTTTGTATTAGAGAGATGTGGGGTAGAGGGTTGTATCAGAGAGATGAGGGGTAGAGGGATGTATTGGTTGGAGAGATGTGGGGTAAAGGGTTGTATTAGAGAGATGAGGGGTAGAGGTAGAGGGTTGTATTAGAGAGATGAGGGGTAGAGGGTTGTGTTAGAGAGATGAGGGGTAGAGGTAGAGGGTTGTATTAGAGAGAAGAGGGGTAGAGGGTTGTGTTAGAGAGATGAGGGGTAGAGGGTTGTATTAGAGAGATGAGGGGTAGAGGGTTGTATTAGAGAGATGACGGGTAGAGGTTGTATTAGAGAGATGAGGGGTAGAGGGTTGTATTAGAGAGATGACGGGTAGAGGGTTGTATTAGAGAGATGAGGGGTAGAGGGTTGTATTAGAGAGATGAGGGGTAGAGGGTTGTATTAGAGAGATGACGGGTAGAGGGTTGTATTAGAGAGATGAGGGGTAGAGGGTAATATTAGAGAGATGAGGGGTAGAGGTAGAGGTTGTATTAGAGAGATGAGGGGTAGAGGGTTGTATTAGAGAGATGAGGGGTAGAGTGTTGTATTAGAGAGATGAGGGCTAGAGGGTTATATTAGAGAGATGTGGGGTAGAGGATTGTATTAGAGAGATGAGGGGTAGAGGTAGAGGGTTGTATTAGAGAGATGAGGGGTAGAGGGTTGTGTTAGAGAGATGAAGGGTAGAGGTAGAGGGTTGTATTAGAGAGATGAGGGGTAGAGGGTTGTATTGAGAGATGACGGGTAGAGGGTTGTATTAGAGAGATGAGGGGTAGAGGGTTGTATTAGAGAGATGAGGGGTAGAGGGTTGTATTAGAGAGATGAGGGGTAGAGGGTTGTATTAGAGAGATGAGGGGTAGAGGGTTGTATTAGAGAGATGAGGGCTAGAGGGTTATATTAGAGAGATGTGGGGTAGAGGATTGTATTAGAGAGATGAGGGGTAGAGGTAGAGGGTTGTATTAGAGAGATGAGGGGTAGAGGGTTGTGTTAGAGAGATGAAGGGTAGAGGTAGAGGGTTGTATTAGAGAGATGAGGGGTAGAGGGTTGTATTGGAGAGATGACGGGTAGAGGGTTGTATTAGAGAGATGAGGGGTAGAGGGTTGTATTAGAGAGATGAGGGGTAGAGGGTTGTATCAGAGAGATGAGGGGTAGAGGTAGAGGGTTGTATTAGAGAGATGAGGGGTAGAGGGTTGTATTAGAGAGATGAGGGGTAGAGGGTTGTATTAGAGAGATGAGGGGTAGAGGGTTGTATTAGAGAGATGAGGGGTAGAGGGTTGTATTAGAGAGATGAGGGGTAGAGGGTTGTATTAGAGAGATGAGGGGTAGAGGGTTGTATTAGAGAGATGAGGGGTTTGTATCAGAGAGATGAGGGGTAGAGGTAGAGGGTTGTATTAGAGAGATGAGGTGTAGAGGGTTGTATTAGAGAGATGGGGGTAGAGGGTTGTATCAGAGAGATGAGGGGTAGAGGTAGAGGGTTGATTAGAGAGATGAGGGGTAGAGGGTTGTGTTAGAGAGATGGGGGTAGAGGGTTGTATCAGAGAGATGAGGGGTAGAGGGATGTATTGGTTGGAGAGATGTGGGGTAGAGGGTTGTATCAGAGAGATGAGGGGTAGAGGGATGTATTGGTTGGAGAGATGTGGGGTAGAGGGTTGTATTAGAGAGATGAGGGGTAGAGGGTTGTGTTAGAGAGATGAGGGGTAGAGGGTTGTATTAGAGAGATGAGGGGTAGAGGGTTGTGTTAGAGAGATGAGGGGTAGAGGGTTGTGTTAGAGAGATGAGGGGTAGAGGTAGAGGGTTGTATCAGAGAGATGAGGGGTAGAGGGTTGTATTAGAGAGATGAGGGGTAGAGGGTTGTGTTAGAGAGATGAGGGGTAGAGGGTTGTATTAGAGAGAGGGGCAGTAAGGGGTCTCGCTGACTCAGTAGTTAAGCCCCAGGAGACCAAGAGGTAGCCAGTCATGACTAAACAAACAACAGCTTACAGAGCACTCTGAGCCGACATGTCAGAGTGGATGATATAAACAGAGGGGGGAGAGGAAGAGAGAGGGAGAGGAGGAGGGAAGGAAGGAGAGAGAGAGAGAGAGGGATAGAAAGGGAGAGAAAGAGAGAGGGCCAGTGAGAGGGAGGGAGAAAGGGAGCAGAAAACAGTAATGACCATGATGACGGTGATGATGATGACAGTGATGAAGATGATGTTGATGCCTATTTAATGGAAGGAGTAGAACAATGAAGCCATTCAATATAAATTAAATGATCCTGTCAATCAAATGTAAAAATGAATACATAAATAAAATGAATAAAATGAAAATCAACTTAAAAGACAAAGTTCTAACAACACATTTGATCTGATACTTCTTCTCTATCCACCAATCCTCTTTCTCCCTCTCCTCCTCCATCAACACCTCTCTCCAACCCCTCCCTCCCTCACTCCCCCTCCGTCCCTCTTCTCTAATTCGAGTCCCTGTAGTGGGGCTCCATGCATTTGTCTCAGTCAGGCTGTGGTCCAGCTGTGCAATGCCCAGGATCTAATCCCCTGGCTGGGGCTGAGAAACAGGGGGCTTAGGGGGCACATAGAGCTGAGCCTCGAGGGCTTACGGGCTGAATTTAATGCAATCATTCACTCTGCCTGACCCGCTGTCACTGAGCCCTGGCCTGGGTGACTGACATGGAACATCAGCCTCTTTCAGTTTCATCTGCTTCTTTTCTCTAAGTGTCGGTCTCTGACTCACAGCCTCTTCTCGCTGTCCGCCTGTCTCTCTGTCTCCTAGACCCTCTGTGTCTCACAACTTCTTCCTTTGTTAGTCTTGGTTGTGTTTGTGCTCGTGTGTGTGAGTCTAGATACTCTTTAGAGTACACACAGGGAAGCAGTGAGGCTAACCAGGCTAACAGGGCACTGGGGGTAATTGAGTGTAAGGCTGCTAAAAACCCCATGGAGTGGAGGAGAGGAGAGAGGGAAGGTGAGAAAAATGAAAATAATGTCAGTTCTTCACCATCTCTTACGTGTGCTCTGAAAGGTCAAGTAGAAGCTCTGACACAAAAACAGTGTGTGTGTGTGTGTGTGTGTGTGTGTGTGTGTGTGTGTGTGTGTGTGTGTGTGTGTGTGTGTGTGTGTGTGTGTGTGTGTGTGTGTGTGTGTGTGTGTGTGTGTGTGTGTAAAATATAGAGTGGGCTACCAATACAAATCAAATCAAATTAAAGTGTATTTGTCAAATGCGCCGAATACAACAGGTGTAGGTAGACCTTACAGTGAAATGCTTACTTACAGACTCTAACCAATGGTGCGAAAGAAAAAGGTGTGTGTGAGTGTGAGTGTGTGTGTGTAGGTATGTAAAGAAATAAAACAACAGTAAAAATAATTTAGAAAATAACAGTAGCAAGTCTATATACAGACACCTGTTAGTCAGGCTTATTGAGGTAGTATGTACATGTAGGGATCGTTAAAGTGACGATGCATATATGATGAACAGAGAGTCGCAGAAGCGTAAAAAGAGGTGTTGGTGGGTGGCGGGACACAATGCAGATAGCCCGGTTAGCCAGTGTGCGGGAGCACTGGTTGGTCGGGCCAATTGAGGTAGTATGTACATGAATGTAAAGTTAAAGTGACTATGCATATAAGATGAACAGAAAGTAGCAGCAGCGTAAAATAGGGAGAAAGGGACCTTTTTGGAGAGATATATAGTATTTTTGGAACAGAATATCAAAACCCAAACATTACTGAGGATAATAGTGGATGATATTGCCACTCCTATTTGCCACATCTTCAATTTAAGCCATCTTCAGTCCCCAGGCCTGGAGGGAAGCAAACCTTATTCCCCTACCTAAGAATAGTAAAGCCCCTTTACTGGCTCAAATAGCCGACTAATCAGCCTGTTACCAACCCTTAGTTCTGGAAAAATTGTGTTTGACCAGATACAATACTATTTTACAGTCAACAAATTATCACCATACTTTCAGCACACTTATATGGAAGGACAATCAACAAGGGAAGCACTTAAACAAATGACTAATGATTGGCTGAGAGAAATTGATGAAACAATATTGTGGGGACTGTTTTGTTAAATTTCAGTGCAGCTCTTGACATTATGGATCATAGTCTGCTGCTGGAAACAAGTATGTTATGGCTTAACACTCCCTGCTATATTGTGGATGAAGTGTTACCTGTCTAACACTGAAGTCTTCTTCCCTTCACGTTTTCAAAAAGTTCTTACAATCAGACTTATTTCCTCATCAATCTATTTTTGCAAGTTTATAAAAAATATAAAAAATATTTTAAAATAATGTTCACATAAGTATTCAGACCCTTTTCTACGAGACTCGAATTGAGACTCGAACTGAGACTCGAACTCAGGTGCAACCCGTTTCCATTGATCATCCTTCAGATGTTTCTACAACTTGATTGGAGTCCACCTGTGATAAATTAAATTGATTGAACATGATTTGGAAAGGCACACACCTGTCTATATAACGTCCCACAGTTGACAGTGCATGTCAGAGCAAAAAGCAAGCCATGAGGTTGAAGGAATTGTCATTAGAGCTCCGAGACAGGATCGTGGGGTATTGTACCAAAACATTTCTGCACAATTGAACATCCCCAAAAACACAGTGGCCTCCATCATTCTTTAATGAAAGAAGTTTGGAACTATCAAGAATCTTCCTAGAGAAATCAGAGGAGAAGGGCTTTGATCAAGGAGGTGACCAAGAACCCGATGGTCACTCTGACAGAGCTCCAGTGTTCATCTTCCAGAAGGACAACCATCTCTGCAGCACCTTATGGTAGAGTGGCCAGATGGAAGCCACTCCTCAGTAAAAGGAGTGGCTTCCTCCTCCACTTCAGTTTGCCAAAAGGCACCTAAAGGACTCTCAGACCATGACAAACAAGATTCTCTGGTCTAATGAAACCAAGACTGAACTTTTTGGCCTGAATCCCAAGTGTCACGTCTGGAGGAAACTAGGCACCATCCCTACGTTGAAGCACGGTGGTGGCAGCATCATGCTGTGGGGATGTTTTTCAGTGGTAAAGGAATAGGAGACTAGTCAGGATCGAAGGAAAGATGAATGAAGCAAATACAGAGAGATCCTTAATGAAAACCTTCTCCAGAGAGCTCAAGACCTCAGACTGGGGTGAAGGTTCACCTTTCAACAGGACAACGACCCTCAAATCAAATCAAATCAAATCAAATCAAATTGTATTTGTCACATACACATGGTTAGCAGATGTTAATGCGAGTGTAGCGAAATGCTTGTGCTTCTAGTTCCGACAATGCAGTAATAACGAACAGGTAATCTAACTAACAATTCCAAAAAATTTCTGTCTTATACACAGTGTAAGGGGATAAAGAATATATACATAAGGATATATGAATGAGTGATGGTACAGAGCAGCATAGGCAAGATACAGTAGATGATATCGAGTACAGTATATACATATGAGATGAGTATGTAAACCAAGTGGCATAGTTAAAGTGGCTAGTGATACATGTATTACATAAGGATGCAGTCGATGATATAGAGTACAGTATCTACGTATGCATATGAGATGAACAATGTAGGGTAAGTAACATTATATAAGGTAGCATTGTTTAAAGTGGCTAGTGATATATTTACATCATTTCCCATCAATTCCCATTATTAAAGTGGCTGGAGTAGAGTCAGTGTCATTGACAGTGTGTTGGCAGTAGCCACTCAATGTTAGTGGTGGCTGTTTAACAGTCTGATGGCCTTGAGATAGAAGCTGTTTTTCAGTCTCTCGGTCCCAGCTTTGATGCACCTGTACTGACCTCGCCTTCTGGATGACAGCGGGGTGAACAGGCAGTGGCTCGGGTGGTTGATGTCCTTGATGATCTTTATGACCTTCCTGTAGCATCGGGTGGTGTAGGTGTCCTGGAGGGCAGGTAGTTTGCCCCCGGTGATGCGTTGTGCAGACCTCACTACCCTCTGGAGAGCCTTACGGTTTAGGGCGGTGCAGTTGCCATACCAGGCGGTGATACAGCCCGCCAGGATGCTCTCGATTGTGCATCTGTAGAAGTTTGTGAGTGCTTTTGGTGACAAGCCGAATTTCTTCAGCCTCCTGAGGTTGAAGAGTTGCTGCTGCGCCTTCCTCAAGATGCTGTCTGTGTGAGTGGACCAATTCAGTTTGTCTGTGATGTGTATGCCGAGGAACTTAAAACTTGCTACCCTCTCCACTACTGTTCCATCGATGTGGATGGGGGGGTGTTCCCTCTGCTGTTTCCTGAAGTCCACAATCATCTCCTTAGTTTTGTTGACGTTGAGTGTGAGGTTATTTTCCTGACACCACACTCCGAGGGCCCTCACCTCCTCCCTGTAGGCCGTCTCGTCGTTGTTGGTAATCACGCCTACCACTGTTGTGTCGTCCGCAAACTTGATGATTGAGTTGGAGGCGTGCATGGCCACGCAGTCGTGGGTGAACAGGGAGTACAGGAGAGGGCTCAGAACGCACCCTTGTGGGGCCCCAGTGTTGAGGATCAGCGGGGAGGAGATGTTGTTGCCTACCCTCACCACCTGGGGCGGCCCGTCAGGAAGTCCAGTACCCAGTTGCACAGGGCGGGGTCGAGACCCAGGGTCTCGAGCTTGATGACGAGCCTGGAGGGTACTATGGTGTTGAATGCCGAGCTGTAGTCGATGAACAGCATTCTCACATAGGTATTCCTCTTGTCCAGATGGGTTAGGGCAGTGTGCAGTGTGGTTGAGATTGCATCGTCTGTGGACCTATTTGGGCGGTAAGCAAATTGGAGTGGGTCTAGGGTGTCAGGTAGGGTGGAGGTGATATGGTCCTTGACTAGTCTCTCAAAGCACTTCATGATGACGGATGTGAGTGCTACGGGGCGGTAGTCGTTTAGCTCAGTTACCTTAGCTTTCTTGGGAACAGGAACAATGGTGGCCCTCTTAGAGCATGTGGGAACAGCAGACTGGTATAGGGATTGATTGAATATGTCCGTAAACACACCGGCCAGCTGGTCTGCGCATGCTCTGAGGGCGCGGCTGGGGATGCCGTCTGGGCCTGCAGCCTTGCGAGGGTTAACACGTTTAAATGTCTAACTCACTTCGGCTGCAGTGAAGGAGAGACCGCATGTTTTCGTTGCAGGCCGAGTCAGTGGCACTGTATTGTCCTCAAAGCGGGCAAAAAGTTATTTAGTCTGCCTGGGAGCAAGACATCCTGGTCCGTGACTGGGCTGGGTTTCTTCCTGTAGTCCGTGATTGACTGTAGACCCTGCCACATGCCTCTTGTGTCTGAGCCGTTGAATTGAGATTCTACTTTGTCTCTGTACTGGCGCTTAGCTTGTTTGATAGCCTTGCGGAGGGAATAGCTGCACTGTTTGTATTCAGTCATGTTACCAGACACCTTGCCCTGATTAAAAGCAGTGGTTCGCGCCTTCAGTTTCACACGAATGCTGCCATCAATCCACGGTTTCTGGTTAGGGAATGTTTTAATCGTTGCTATGGGAACGACATCTTCAACGCACGTTCTAATGAACTCGCACACCGAATCAGCGTATTCGTCAATGTTGTTGTCTGACGCAATACGAAACATCTCCCAGTCCACGTGATGGAAGCAGTCTTGGAGTGTGGAGTCAGCTTGGTCGGACCAGCGTTGGACAGACCTCAGCGTGGGAGCCTCTTGTTTTAGTTTCTGTCTGTAGGCAGGGATCAACAAAATGGAGTCGTGGTCAGCTTTTCCGAAAGGGGGCGGGGCAGGGCCTTATATGCGTCGCGGAAGTTAGAGTAACAATGATCCAGGGTCTTTCCACCCCTGGTTGCGCAATCGATATGCTGATAAAATTTAGGGAGTCTTGTTTTCAGATTAGCCTTGTTAAAATCCCCAGCTACAATGAATGCAGCCTCCGGATAAATCGTTTCCAGTTTGCAGAGAGTTAAATAAAGTTCGTTCAGAGCCATCGATGTGTCTGCTTGGGGGGGATATATACGGCTGTGATTATAATCGAAGAGAATTCTCTTGGTAGATAATGCGGTCGACATTTGATTGTGAGGAATTCTAAATCAGGTGAACAGAAGGATTTGAGTTCCTGTATGTTTCTTTCATCACACCATGTCACGTTGGCCATGAGGCATACGCCCCCGCCCCTCTTCTTACCAGAAAGATGTTTGTTTCTGTCGGCGCGATGCGTGGAGAAACCCGCTGGCTGCACCGCTTCGGATAGCGTCTCTCCAGTTAGCCATGTTTCCGTGAAGCAGAGAACGTTACAGTCTCTGATGTCCCTCTGGAATGCTACCCTTGCTCGGATTTCATCAACCTTGTTGTCAAGAGACTGGACATTGGCAAGAAGAATGCTAGGGAGTGGTGCACGGTGTGCCCGTCTCCGGAGTCTGACCAGAAGACCGCTTCGTTTCCCTCTTTTTCTGAGTCGTTTTTTCTGGGTCGCTGCATGTATCCACTCCGTTGTCCTGGTTGTAAGGCAGAACACAGGATCAGCGTCGCGAAAAACATATTCTTGGTCGTACTGATGGTGAGTTGACGCTGATCTTATATTCAGTAGTTCTTCTCGGCTGTCTGTAATGAAACCTAAGATGACCTGGGGTACTAGTGTAAGAAATAACACGTAAAAAAAACAAAAAACTGCATAGTTTCCTAGGAACGCGAAGCGAGGCGGCCATCTCAGCACACAGCCAAGACAATGCAGGAGTGGCTTCGAGACAAGTCTCTGAATGTCCTTGAGTGGCCCAGCCAGAGCCTGGACTTGAACCCGATTGAACACCTATTGAGAGACCGGATAATAGCTGTGCAGCGACGCTCCCCATACAACCTAGCTTGAGAGGATCTGCAGAGAAGAACAGGAGAAACTAATTTGTGCAGTTGTGGTTTAGGGTGTAACAGTTGTGCCATACCCAAGAAAGCTCAAGGCTGTAATCACTGCCAAATGTGCTTCAATAAAATATTGAGTATATCGAAATACTTACGTAAATGTGATATTTCAGTTTTCAATTTTTTTATACATTTGAAAAAATTTGTGAAAAACGTTTTTTTGCTTTGTCATTATGGGGTATTGTGGGTAGATTGATAAAGGTGGGGAACTATTTAATACATTTTAGAATAAGGCTTTAACGTGAACTGAAGGGGTCTGAATGCGGATGACTCAACACTATACACATCAGCTACTACAGCAACTGAAATGACTGCAACACTTAACAAAGAGCTGCAGTTAGATTCAGAGTGGGTGGCAAGGAATAAGTCCTAAATATTTGCTAAAACTAAAAGCGTTGTATTTAGGACACATCATTCACTAAACCCTAAACCTCAACTAAATTTTGTAATGAATAATGTGGAAATTGAGCAAGTTGAGGTGACTGAACTGCTTGGAATAACCCAGGAATGTAAACTGTCATGGCCTAAACATATTGATACAACAGTAGCTAAGATGGGGAGAAGTCTGTCTATAATAAAGCACTGCTCTGCCCTCTTAACAACACTATCAGCAAGGCAGGTCCTACAGGCCCAAGTTTTGTCACACCTGGACTACTGCCCAGGGACTTGAGAAAATTGAATTTAGCTCAGAACAGGGCAGGACGGCTGGCCCTTAAATCTACTACTAACATTAATGATATACATGTCAATCTCTCATTGACTTCATCACTACTTGTTTTTGTAAGAAGTGCTGACAAGCTGAATGCACCGAGCTGTCTGTTTAAACTACTAGCACACAGCTCAGACACCCACGCATACCCCACAAGACGTGCCACCAGAGGTCTCTTCACAACCCCCATGTACAGAACAGACTATGGGAGGCACACAGTACTACACAGAGCCAGGACTATATGGAACTCAATTCCACATCAGGTAACTAAGGTGAGCAGTAAAATGTAAAATGTGTATAAGATGTATAAACCGAAGAGTTATTGTTTATTCGTTTACTCCAATTGGGGGAGGGGTGGTAGGGTTTGGGGGGAATAATAAAGGTTTATTCTAATGAAAAGTGTATGTCTATATAGGTATGTGTATATAAATATGTGTATATATATATGTCTATATAGGTATGTGTATGTAAATATGTGTATATATATGTCTATATAGGTATGTGTATATAAATATGTGTATATATATGTCTATATAGGTATGTGTATGGATATATGTATTTACCCCCCAAAATATATGGGGGATTGGAAATGATGCAGACAATTACATTGGTGGAAGCAACAATCTTCCCACAATACTAAGCTGATCCAACCCTTAAATTATTATTTTTAAATAATGCGAGCAGTAGAATGAGATTTAAAAATCTAAAAAATACACCTTATGGAACAACGAGAACTGTGAAGAGACACACACACAGATACAGACGCGCGCATATGCACACAAATGTTAACACACACACTCTACACACACATACATTGTAATATTGTTGTATTGTGGTATTCTAAATGTTGTATTGCAGATATGTGCTGGGTGTAATAATGTTATATGATGTACTGTTTTATCTTGTGTTTTATGTGTAATTGAATGTGTCTGGACTCCAGGAAGAACAGCTGTTACCTTGGGAGCAGCAGCTAAGGGGGATTCATCATAAATACATATAGGATGCTGTCGAACTCAGCTGTCTGATTTCAAAAGGCACACCTGGGTTACTATTATTATATAATTCATAATCATCAAATACGGATGATTTTCTCTCAAAGTGTGATACACCAATTAGAATGTTACTATACTGACAAATCAGTAAAGTTGGCCAAATACACAGGGCAGCAGGGTAGCCTAGTGGTTAGAGCATTGGACAAGTAACCGAAAGGTTGCAAGTTCAAATCCCCGAGCTGACAAGGTACAAAATCTGTTGTTCTGCCCCTGAACAGACAGTTAACCCACTGTTCCTAGACCAGTTAACCCACTGTTCCTAGACCAGTTAACCCACTGTTCCTAGACCAGTTAACCCACTGTTCCTAGGCCATCATTGAAAGTAAGAATTTGTTCTTAACTGACAGGAAAGTTGGCCAAATACATGGAGTATACAATACCTTATGAACACCTGGTATTTCCATGGCATAGACTAACCAGGACCATAGCAATGTGTTCATATATAACAAGAGGATTAATGTGTTGATGTGGCTCAACCTACAGCCTATAGATCTACTAATCAACACAACATCCATCTCTGACATTTCATGTTTTTGCTGTGTCCTGCCAAGGCACACGTTCCTGGCAACGGATCAAAGTTAACAGAGAAATAATTGAATTATTGAGTGTAGCGGGAAAAACTAGACGTTTTCTATGAGGCTCAGCTAACCATTTAACCTAAGTAATTATTTGGCTTTTCTTCCTAATGGAGGCCCTAGGCTTCGTTCCACATGGCACCCTATTCCCTACATAGTGCACTAGTTTTGACCAGAGCCCATAGGGTTCTGTTAGCATACTCTAGGGTATAGGAAGTCGTTTGGGATGAGACCCTAGTATGCAAAATACATCAGGGTGTGCTTGAGAGACTTCAGTGCTGGAGATAAATCAAGGTTAGATAGTGAGTGAGCACTGACTGATCACACACACTTGCGTGGGTACGTATACGTAAACACATTTGCAATAGAGAATGAAAGCCATGCTTCAATATGCTGGAGGACGAAGGGAGAGGAAGTTCAATATGAAGGAGAATGAAGGGAGAGGAAGTTCAATATGAAGGAGAATGAAGGGAGAGGAAGTTCCATATGAAGGAGAATGAAGGGAGAGGAAGTTCAATATGCTGGAGGACGAAGGGAGAGGAAGTTCAATATGGTGGAGGACGAAGGGAGAGGAAGTTCAATATGAAGGAGAATGAAGGCAGAGGAAGTTCAATATGAAGGAGAATGAAGGGAGAGGAAGTTCAACATGAAGAATGAAGGGAGAGAATGAAGGGAGAGGGCAGAAAATTATACACAGTCAGGCACATGGGTGTACACACACAGTCTCACACACACACACACACACACACACACACACACACACACACACACACACACACACACACACACACACACACACACACACACACACACCACACACACACACACACACACACACACACACACACACACACACACACACACACACACACACACACACACACACACACACACACACACACACACACAGGGGTAGCCAGAAACCAATAAGGATCATATGTTAGGGAATAATGTTTTGGGCTTAGTGTTTCTCTCTGTACCCTAAATGTAATTGCTATGGAGCAACAGCAGGCTTTACATGAAAACATATTTGGCACAGGAATATTTGCGAGGTGGTGTATTATGGGTGTGTGTATTATGGGTGTGTGTATTGTGAGTGTGTGTATTATGGGTGTGTGTATTGTGAGTGTGTGTATTATGGGTGTGTGTATTGTGAGTGTGTGTATTATGGGTGTGTGTATTGTGAGTGTGTGTATTATGGGTGTGTGTATTGTGAGTGTGTGTATTGTGGGTGTGTGTATTGTGAGTGTGTGTATTGTGGGTGTGTGTATTGTGAGTGTGTGTATTGTGAGTGTGTGTATTATGGGTGTGTGTATTGTGCGTGTGTGTATTGTGGGTGTGTGTATTGTGAGTGTGTGTATTATGGGTGTGTGAATTGTGAGTGTGTGTATTATGTGTCTATGTGTGTGGGTGTATTTCCCCACTGCCTGTAAAGGAACCTTGAGCGAATGATAATCCTGTGAATGCGTGGGGTGTGTTCACTCTACCCAGTGCTCTCCACATTGCAAAAGAGGACAACAACATGTCTTGGAGAGAGAGACAGAGACAGAGAGTGAAGAAAGAGAGAGAGAGAGAGAGAGAGAGAGAGAGAGAGAGAGAGGGAGAGAGACAGAGACAGAGACAAAGAGAGAGAGAGAGAGAGGGGTAGAGAGAGGTAGAGAGAGAGAGAGAGAGAGACAGAGACAAAGACAGAGAGTGAAGAAAGAAAGAGAGAGAGAGAGAGAGAGAGGGAGAGAGACAGAGACAGAGACAAAGAGAAAGAGAGAGAGAGAGGGGTAGAGAGAGGTAGAGAGAGAGAGAGAGACAGAGACAAAGACAGAGAGTGAAGAAAGAAAGAGAGAGAGAGAGAGAGAGAGGGAGAGAGACAGAGACAGAGAGAGAGAGAGAGAGGGGTAGAGAGAGGTAGAGAGAGAGAGAGAGAGAGAGAGAGGGGTAGAGATTGGGAGTAATTGAGAGGGAATGTTTCCAGTCATCCTCTTCTGAGAGTGACTGTCAGAGGACCAGTGATCAGAGTCACTGACGAAATCTTCTCTACTGTCAGGAGATAAACCTATAGAAGAGAGGAGGTGGAGAGGAGAGGAGAGGAGAGGAGAGGAGAGGAGAGGAGAGGAGAGGAGAGGAGAGGAGAGGAGAGGAGAGGAGAGGAGAGGAGAGGAGAGGAGAGGAGAGGAGAGGAGAGGAGGAGAGGAGACATTTTATTTCAACTTTGAGTCGGGAGAACCAATGAGTTGTGGCATTCCGCAGGGGAGCGTGCTTGGGCCTCTGCTGTTTTTATTATAAATTAACAATATGAAAGATGCTTGTTCTTGCTGGCTTTTTCTTTATGCGGATGACTCTACACTTCTGGTGTCTCACAAAAGTAAAACTATGTTGGAGAGTATACTTAGCACAGAGATTACTAACATTAGCAAATGGCTTGGAGATAATAAGCTATCTCTGCACTTATTTTTGAATCCAGACCTAAATTTAGTAGGTCCTCTGAAATCATGTGGAATTAGGGGGCGAGGTGCTAACTACTAAAACCTTTTTTAGCTACCTGGGATGTATCCTTGATGAAAGCTTGGGAGGTGTGAGCATGGCCAATAAAGTGCTTGGGAGGTTAATTCCAGGACTAAGTTTTTGTCTAGAATGTCCAAGCTGCTTGATAAGGACTCCATGGAAGTGCTAGCTACTGCCCTCATTCAATGACATTTTGACTATGCTTGTACTTCCTGATTTGGGGGCTTATCTAAACTTATGAAGGGGAAGCTCCAGATA